>NW_005054326.1:1010668-1011781 GCF_000277835.1 Geospiza fortis | reverse complement strand
GAGCGAACACCCGCCCGCCGAAGGGGAAAGCTGCGCGAACCCGGCACGCCGGGTCTGGACACGGCCCTGCTGGGAAAACAATAAATACGGGGAACAAATAATATTTAGGAGGCCTGTGGTCGCCCTCCCCGCTCACAGGGAAGCGTCAGCGTTTGCTGGCCATAGAGCAGCAGCGGGAAGGGCCTGGATTTGGGGCTCTGACCGCTTCCCAGCATGGCTTCAGGGGCCCATGGTTAACCCAGCGGGTCCCGGCCCTGCAGGATGCATATATCTCTCATCCTCCCTGTGGTGGCTGGAGAGGCTGATCCTCAGCTCAGCACTGATGTCACAGCTGCCCTGGTCCAAACCATGACCTCAGCATTCTCCCTCTGCAGCCACAGGCAGACTGGGCAGATCCCCCCAAAAAACTGGGGGCATCTCCTCTTGCCTTCCCTTTCTGTCCTGTCTGGTGGGAAACAAGAGCCATGAGGGAAATCTGCAGGGGCAAACACTCCAAAAACCAATCATCAGGGAAATAGGTGAAAGAAGATGAGAGGGATTTAGGGAAGGATATGCAGAAATAAATGCTCAACTCTGCTGACTATTGGCACCTCCTGTGCTTCCCTGCCCCAGAACTGGGTTACAGCCCCCAAATTCAAGGCCCTTCAGCACATCTGGGATGGGTGGAAAGCAACTTATCACAGGATAAAGTACAAGCAAACACAGCATGGTGGGTGTTTTCTGGAAATTTCAATAAGAAAATAAGAGTGGGAGGCTTTGAGAAACATTTGCTGCTTTTCCAGAGAGAGCCAAACTCTGAGCACAACAACTGCATTGTCACACAGCATTAAACCTAAGGAAATTTAGCAAAGACTTGATTCCAGAGTGAAAGGAGACTATTAAAGCAAACCCAAACACACAAGACAGTCCTTTCTGCATCAGCCCCACCCATCCTCTCTTTGTATCTGTCTGTCTAAACAGTGACTGGCAGTGATATGAAAGCTTCAATCAACAGAAAGCCTGACAGCACCTGAAAAAATTATTTTAATGACAAGTTTTACACACTTAAATCTTAGTTCTGCTCTGAATTCTTCTCATTTCATCTTCTCACTGGTGGACCCCACTATGCATCCC
>NW_005054326.1:996600-1010617 GCF_000277835.1 Geospiza fortis | reverse complement strand
AATTAATGCAAAGGGTGAAATGATCAAAAGTACAAATGGAGGATAACCCCAAGAACCTCTGTTGGTCCACACTGTGAAACACACAGGATGCATCTGGAGCACACTAATGCAGTCGAGGAGTGAGAAAATACTTTGGGCCTAGTTATGACTGACATGCTAACATCATAATATTAAATCATCTACATATTAAAAAAATGAGCTCTGAACTAGTTTTTTAGATTTTTTTTTTTGTTTGGGGACATGCAGTTCAAAATAGGTTATCTCTTTGGTGGTTTTGCTGTTATCTGCTCATATTTGAGCATAACTGGCCTTCCTTATTCAACACCTTGGTTTGGCAGTTCTCTGTATGGTCTGATCTACCTATCAACTGAAATTCATTTACCATTTTAATTATAGGCATTTCACAGATTGAGGAGATGAAGATGCAGGAAGATTTAGGGCACATCAGAGCCAGAAGAGACCATTACCAATCAGCTCAATTGAGCTCTCATAGACAGGATTTCCCAGTTCTGTCCAGGGCCACTTGGCAGGTGAAAAGCAATGATTTCCACACACCAGCCTGATATTCTGACATTTAATCACATCTCAGCTGTCACTGCTCCCCTGATAGAATCTGATAAATAGTTCATCCCCTCTTTTCACATAGTTTTTCATATACTTTAGAGGAACTTTGATTTTGTCCCCTTGCATATTGTTTGCCCTTTGTAAAACCTCCCCTTGAGATGCCTTCTCATAAGGCTTAGATTGGAGAGGTCTTTTTTTTTTTAAATTTCCAAAATCCCTTCCCAAGCACTAAAGAATATTCCATTTTTCAAGGCAGTACAGAACTGCTGGTAAACAATTACAGCTCACTGTCCTGTGAGCACAAATTAATTATAATCAGCTTGCTCCCCATGGGCTGGCAGGACTCACACCACAGTCCCTGCACAGAGACAGGGGGGCACAGCCACACATATGTGGGGCTTGGGACACTCGCCCTTCCCTCTCTGATGAGAAGACACAAGAGGAGACTCAAGCCCTGCTACATGGTTCAATAGGATGCTTAAAACTTGCTAGAGGAAGGCAACCATTGCTGCCAGATCCTGCTTTTCTCTCTCAGACATAAAGTATTCATCAGGGAATGTGGAGCAGAGAGGGAGAAGCAAGTTTTCCTCCCTTGGTTCATCAGAGTTTTCCTCCCCTTGTTCAGAGCTATCCTGTTACTTTGAAGGGTTACTCTGCCTTTCCACCAGCATTTTCTAGGCTGGAAGGAAGATCTGCTTCTAAAGCACAGGCTGCAATTGAAAAGGTTTGCCAGGACAGACCTAATGAGGACACTGCTAGAACCAGCCATGTCACGCCTGAGGTGGCTCAGTTCAGTCCCCTGGGCAGCACAGCCACGGTAACAACAGGACTTTTCATGAGAGAAGGAGCACCACTCAAAAATATTCTTTCATTTCAGAAGCCTCTTGCACCTCATCAGTGCAAACAGAGACACAGTCACAGCAAACACAGACCTGTTCTCACCCTTCCATGCTTTTCTGGACCTCCATGCTGATGGAGCAGCTGTCCTACCCACCTCCTGCCATACATCCACAAGCCCTTATGTTCCTATTTGCAAAAGTAATAACTGAGGCAGCATGCTGCTAGACCAGAAAGAGTTAATAGGGTTACCAAGGGTTTTGCTGGCCTATTTTCCAGGCAGGCACCCTTTAATCTCCTTTGGAAACACCTTCACACAAAGGCTGGTACAGTAGCTCAGCTGGAGCCAGGATTTAACATGGAAGAACTTGTCCCAAAGAGATTAAAAGCAGCAGTCGGGCGTTGACCCTCCTGTCAAACAGGCAGGAATTTCTCACCAGGGATGAGAAGGAGAGAAAGGCAGCCAGGTCCCAGGGACTGCTGCTGCACCATGCCATGGCTCCACCATCCATGCACCCAGCATGCTTCCCAAGGAAGATGGAGCAAATGTGCCAGGAGTGGGGCTCATCCCCACAAGCTCACAGCACAATGCAAAGGGGCACCCCATGCACTGTCAGGCTCCACAGCAGAGAAGCCTCCTCAGGAAAGGGAGGGACAGCTTGCACCACTAATGAGAAAGGATTAAATCCTACTGCCCATACCCCTGAGCAATTCAGACTCAACTCCAACAGGAAAACAGCCCTGGAGGGCAAGAGAGCAGGGACTATCAGAAAAGACACCAATATCACAGCTCTGCCTTACAGCCATGGAGGGGCAAAAGAGGGATCAGAAACTAGAAATTGGAAGGAAGAGAGTAGAAAAACAAAAAGGGGAGAGTGAGGTCTGCCAGAGGAATCCATGCAAGCACAGCTTAGCCATTCATCCCCCCCCTCCACCTTACCTGAGGGTCTCCAAGGCGACTGATGTCTGGATAAAGGTAAAAGAGGATTCCCTGGGCTGCCCCAGGTAAGGAGACTCCCCTGATCAGCAGAACAATCAGCATGACGTATGGGAACGTGGCAGTGAAATATACCACCTGGGAGGAGCAGGAAGGGACAAGTGTGAGAGACCAGCATGGGCCAGAGCACACAGTGCCAGCCAGCAGCACAGCACTGATCCTTGGGCTGGGAACAGGTCAGGCTGCTTTACTGAGCACCTTGCTGTCTCCTGCAGGAGAAAGAAACACATTTAAATGCAGGAAATGTATGACATGCCATTGCATGTCTGGAGCCAGAGAAAATCTTTCTAGTCCTAGAGCAATCCAGACCCCAAGCCAGGCTGTCAACAGGTTGGAGCCAGAGTGGGTCTTCTGAAGCCAGTGGTGTAATATCTACATGCATCAGGGAAGGAGCTGCCCTCAGTATCCATCTTCACACCCCTACTCCAAATAAAGTCTGAGTGACACGCAGTCTCTTCTCCACAGCATTTAGTGGCAAGGGTGAAGAGTGTGCCTTGAAACATGATTGCCACAGAAGGACCACCAAGGACAATGCTGGGGGTCCCCAGCTCAGAGCTGGGACTGGCAAAGGGGGTGTGCCCAGCCCTTCCCACTGCAGTGGCCTCATCATGGGCATTTCAGGCAGAGCAGGGCTGCAAATCTCAGAACTGCCACTAAGGATGCAGACCCAAAATGTGGTATTCACATACTCTTTGAACAGAGAGAGACATAATTCTCTCTCCCAGGGTTTTTCCTGGGGAAGGCAGTGAGAAAGCTCAGAGAAAACAATTCTTATCTCCACTCGCTGCTCCTGTTGTTTGGCACATGTGGAATGTGTTATGGAGATTGTTTACCAAAGGGGATTTGTTAATTGGACTCTGCTGATGGTTGTGTGGATTGATTGACCAATTAGGTCAAAGCTGTGTCTTGACTGTCTGAAAGGGTCACGGGTTTTTCTTTAGTATAGCTTTAGTTTAGTATAGTATAATATAGTGTATTATAATATAGCTTAATAAAGCATTTGTTCAGCCTTCTGAATCATGGAATCAAGGCTCTTTATTCCCTGCCTTGATGCACCCTGCATTGATATTTGAACACATGTCCTCTTGCTTTTTGTGTCACTAGCCCCATGAGCGTTGCAGACACACTCAGGTAGGGTTAAAACCACTTTCCTCTAGCAAAGGAGCTACATCCCTTGGGGAAAACCAGTATCAGATAATCCTTTCAGGGACTTCTCTACCTCTGGTAAATGTGACACTCAGTTTGGGGACTACCAGGGTACTTTCAGGACTGTTCAGGCTAACTGCTGTAGCATGACAGTGACACAATGACACCACATTGCACTCTATTTCCCACACAAACTGATATTGAGAGCTCATGCAACCTCCTCAACAATTCAAGTAATGTGATTAATCCTTTTGCATTACTTCCACACCTTAAAGAATTATTTGCCACCTTGAGAAGAAGATGTTCATTATGATGCTAAGCCAAAAAAAGAAATGTTACTTCTTCAGGATTTTTTCCTGTGTGGACATGCTGAGCAAGGACTTGCATCAGCATGCTTCACCTGAACACTACCCTACAGCTCTTTTCTCAGCTCTGGCAGTTGTGCACTGGAGAGCTCATCTCTGGAGAAAGTGCAAAATGTAATGATGTGAAGTAACCCATTTCTCACACCTGCCCATCCATCCAGAATAAGTTGCTTTAAAATCCCAAAGCCCACCATCTCATAGTGAGAGTCACAGGCTGTGACTCATCTTTGGTGATGTCTGCATTAGGGGACATCCTACTGAGAACAGGCATGTGATTTCCCTGGACAGTATGACCACTGCTGCTCTGCTCCAGGGTAATCTTTATGATCTGAGCAGTAATTCAAAATGAGATTTTGTTTTCTAGAACCACTCTGATAGACTCCATCTGAATAAAGCAATGCCAAAGCACCTAATTCTGTGAGTCCTCCCCTAAGTCAGGACACACATCCTCCAGTCATTCAGTTTTGTATTGTAGGGCAGGATTTGAAAGATATCCCATCCCTGAAAAAAACCAATACTAGACTATCATCTCTGTCTGTGCATTTCATGTGCCCTGCTCTGTGTATCTCAGCAGTCTTGGATAACACTGACACAGAGATCAGTGAAAAATATCTCCTTGCTGAGGCTCTGGATTGCCTGAGATACCTGAAGCAGGTTCATCCCTAACACTGTAGAAACCAAGGACAGGATCCTTCGACAAGTAAATTCCCCATAGTCTCAAATTTTCAAGGAGCCTCTGATTTAGAGCTGTACAGTGACAGTAAATCAAATCTGCAGGTCCTGCAAGTTTAACCATCATCACTGTATTCACCATACAACCAAAGTCTTCCTTCAGGAAATAATGGGATGCAAGTCTATCAGCCAGTGAAAGCAAGATTAAAAACAAAAATCATAAAAACAACTCATAGTCTTTGAACCTTAGTGCACATTCTTCCAGGATGCCAGGTTGCACATTGGCTTAATCTCTAAATAACATCAGTTTTAGGAGCTCAGGATACAAACTGGTAGTTTTCTGGCATATTATTTGGATTCATATTTTGGTAACATCCAAAATGTGCTTTACAGCCTGTGTGAATTACTGTGTTAAGCTTTTCACTCCACAGCCACTCACACCTCCACCGAGACCTGAATTCGGAGAATGCTTTGCTGGATTAATATTGCCAAACTTCTAACAATAAGAACATCTGGATCCAATGAGATATTACTCAGTGCTTGGCTCAGACCCAATATTTTTTATTTTTTGGGCATTGTTAGCACTTACATCACTAGGAACCTTGCCGGGATCAGTGTGATCGTTCTGTCACATGCTGGTCAACAACATCCAGGGTTTTATTTGAATGTGATCCACATGCCTCAGCAAAGTGGTTCCATCTGTGACAACCTCCTGCCTGTGGGAGTGCTCCTGGGGTCAGGCAGTCCCTGTGCAGGAGGATGAGAACCACTGCTGGTCTGAGTAGGGTGATTTCAGCCCGGGGTGTTGACCCTCCACAGGCAAATCCTCAGAATTAAGGAATATTTCTATTGCAGTGGGGTTATATTCCTACAGCCATCATTTTAGTCCGATTATGAAATATGTGGAGGATTGATAAACCTATCCTTACTTCAATGAAAGAAGGTTTCTGTTCTCAGGATCTCACCATCACTAGCACTTTTTGCTAAAAATCACTTGCAGTTGACTGAGAACTTGTATCTAAAATAGATGGAATTTGTTCTCAGGACTTCCCACACTACATTTGCTGTATCTTCATATCATATTTGCTGTTATTAGACTGCCTCTGTTTTCTTTTGCCAGGCCACCACAGCAAGCATTGCTCTTTTCTTCTAATTTTACTCCATGGAAACCAGAAAATATCATCCCCTGCAAGCTGCTTGATTTCCCTGTCATGTTTCATAATCCCAGACCATTCTGGAAGCAAGAGAAACTGCTAACATCCATGCAATCAACTTGATAGAAATGGGTGCAGCTAAAGTTTACACCCTATCACACATGATGGCTTGTTCAAGACATGCAGAGAAGACACCATTTAGGAAATACGCTAAACCTTTTCATTTCCATCTGTTCTTGCTGGCTCCAGACAAAGCTAGCTGGGAATGGGGTCAGGAGGCAGTGGCAGAAACTAAGGCATGGGGTCAGTGCAAATCAGAGTGGCACACTCTGTTACAGACAGCATGGAACGGAGCTGGACAGCAACACCAGTTTTTCCCCAAAATATTAAAAGAAATAACTCTGTAGTGCCTAGTGTGGGATAGAAAAGTGAGACCTTTACTGCTGGAGAACGTGAGCAACTATAGGAAGAGTTGGGACAAACAGAAAGCACAAAAAGACAACTCCTATAGTGCTGAGGCAGAGAGGGCTTTGGGGCCATCATGGTTACCTTTTTTTATATCTAATGATTTTGAAGATTTTCCAGCTGCGGTTGCCAGCAGAGGCAGAAACATGCTGCTTGCTCATGCTGTGGTGGGAAGGAAGGGAACATGCAACCACCCCAGACAGAGGAAGACTGCAGGGTCTCCTCAGCCTGTGGATGGAGAGGGACTAGATGGGCATATACACCTTGGAAGTTAATACTCTGAGGTGCCTCAGTGCTCCCATCCTTTCCTACCCAAAAACACAGAGCCTGGCTCACACTCCTGCTGCACATTGAGCCCTACAGGCTCCCACCAGCTTATGCAAACAGTGGTTGCCAGGGGACCTCAAGGACCTCCCTGAACCTGTACAAGGTGAGCAGAACCAGTGCTGTGACCAAGAGGCTTGACCAGAACCAAGGACTCACCTTGCCCGTGGACTTGACGCCTTTCCAAATGCAGAAGTAACAGATGATCCAAGCCAGCAGGAGACACAGAGCCAGCTCCCAGCGGAGACCACCCAGGTGCTGGATGCCATCAGAAATCTTCAGCACTCGCCTCCTGCATTGGGGGGAAGCAAAGAAACATGCAAGGGTCGCTGATGCTGGCCACTAATTTTCCCAACACCATGCTGGTTCTCACCTCCTCGGGGCCTGATGGCTTTGGGGAGAAAAGCTGTCTTACTAACAAGGTTCAGAGGTCTGAGCTGAAAGCCTCAGAGAATTTAAGCTGTGCTCTTCTGTGAAAAATCTTGCCAGCCTGGCAGGTCACACAGGGACACACAAAGTTCACCTACTTTTCTGACACGCTGCAATCCTCAAAGTCAGGGGTACACTGCACTTACCATGCAGAATCCATCAGGATCACCCAAGAAGCAATGCTGTCCAACCCCTTCTCCATAGCACACTTCTCTCTTTTGAGGCAGCCACATAATTGACGTCAGGACACAGGGCAGCACAGCATCCCATTCTGGGACTAAGACCCAACCACAACCACCATAATCCCCACTGCACAGTCAGATGAGGCCACCTAGATCATCCTCTCACAGCCATTGTGGAGATAAAATCCTGGCCTATGTGGACCTTGGTACAAATGAGGTCAGTTAATAACAGCCTTCCCATGTCATGTGTGTGTCAAATCTTCCTCATCACTTACAAAATAAGGACTCATCCTCCTCTATCTCCTACACCTCACAGTTGAGCCTGGGTGTGAAACCCCAAGGTGCAGTCCCAGAAACCCAAGCCTGAGAGGGAATTGCACAGCACTGGAGCCCAGCAACCAGCAGTGCCCACCCTGCTGCAAAAGACAGCAATTATCCCAAAATCAAGGTGCTGCTGGAGAGCCCCTGCCTAAGGCACACTGCTGCCCTCCCTGCCCCACAGCCTTGAGGCAGTTTGAGGGAGTGGGAGAAGGGTTGGAAAAATCACAGTGCACTCTCAGATACACTTTGTCATGCTGCTCTTTGCCTGCTTCTGAGGATGTGGACTCTAACCAGTGCAAAGGGTGCCACTGGACTGGAACTAACTGGGAAGAGACCTGTGGAGTGTGTGATCACCCCACTGTCAGGTCAGAGCTCCTCAAAGAAATGCTGGCCTCCCACCTCCCTGCCCTGGGACAGCAGGAACAGATGCTACAGACAGTGGAAACAAAAGGAACAGAAGCAATGGACAGTGGAAATTTCCAGTCCCATGCTGCTTATTCCCCAGTAACACAGGGATGGTCACAGCAGTGGTTGAAACAACAAATTTTCCAGTGTTCAGCCTCAGGAAAAGCAGCCTAAGGCAGGCCACCATCTAATCACCTGTGAGCAACAGGCAGAGGGAGAGGACAGGGGACAAAAAAGAGTTCTAAAACTTTGGAGTTTAAAAGCAGTGTCCCTGTGCTGAGCTGAGGAGGCCCTGGGGGTGCTGTGTGTGTGCTCCAACCCCCCCTGAGGGTAGGCAGGCACAGAGCCCTCCATCCATCCAAACACGAGGGAAATGCACAGTGGCAGCAGAGGGGTCACCTGCAGTCATTCAGCCAGGGCTCAGTGCTTAGCTGGGCCAGCTGAGGATCATCAGGGATCCTAAGCCAACAGAGCTATGTCTTTGTGATAGACATAAAGCTACTCTGTACCCCAGGGTAACTAATAAGGGGAGAAAACAATGAACACAAGGGACCAAATTTCAGTGTGAAGTTATCTGACCCTAGCGTTTCGTTGCGATTTTTTCCTCAGCTAAACTTGCATATTAGTCACCCTATACTGAGGACATCACTCCTTTTTCTATTTTGGAGATAAGACCAGTGCACATACAAAAGTCACTGCCCACCATGCCAGAGCCTCCTGGGAGCACGCTGGTATCACACAGCAGCAGGGATTCAAAGGAAAGAGGTCAGTGAGAGCAAAAAGGCCAAAAGGTCCAGAGGGACAGGGACACAGCATCAGAGAAGGACAAAATCAGGTGGCTCTGAGGCATGCCAACACAGCTCCAGAGGAACACCAATGAAGATCACCTTGACTGACAGGGCTGCCCCTGAGAGCCTTCTCTCTGACCTGCTCAGCTTCCCCCTTTGTGTGCTCTTCTGGCAAGGGTGGGTTTATGGGATGTGCTACTGCAGTTTGTCCTTTACCCACGGAAATGGTATCTGACAGGGAAGGGGTGTTCAGGCCTGTCCTTTACTTACTCCCAGAACTCAATGACAGGGGACGTGGCGTTTTCACTGGTCACGTTGAAGGTCGAGTTTGCCTTCTGAAGCTCCATGCAGTTCTCTGTGGGAAAGGCCCAGGGAAACAAGAACTGTAAGCAGCAATGCCTGGAGTACCAGGGGATCTGAAAAATCCCTCCCTGTCCATCCACAGCATTAAGACTCCCTGACATTGACTCTGGGATGGGTTATAGTCCCAAGGATGCACAAAAAGAAACCCCTTCCATGGAAAGGCTGAACAGAACCACAGAACAAGAACAACCACAGAAACACACAGAACAAGATGATTGAAAGATGCCAAGAAGGAGGGCACCCATGTTTTCTGGAGCCCAGAGCAGGAGTCACCAGGCAAGTCACCACTGCACAGCACTGGTGCTTCTCTAGCAAAGACTGAGATCAGCAAAGCCTCTCCCACAAAAGTGCCAACAGCACTGCAGGGACCCAGCATCCCAAACCTAAATCCCACCCACACAGGAACAAGACATTCTCCTGAGGCTTGGCCCTGGGCAGTAGCAGGTTTCCCTCAGTGGGATCTGCTGGAGAACAGGGAGAGGGCTCCACACCCACCTGTGTTCCACTCGTGGTCACAGCTGCCCCAGGGGAGGTCAATGGTGAAGGAACTGAAGAGATAAAACAAGGCCCAGGCCAGGACAATGATGTAGTAGAAGTTCAGCAGTATGACGATGACCTGTGAGGCGTAGCCAATTCCTGCAGAAAGTGAGCCCCAAGGGCAGGTGACCCACGTGCCAGGGACAGGAACAGGATTCCCTCTGGGAGCTGCTCACCCACTCTTTGTGCCTGCTGCTCTGTGTTTTGAGTGCTCTGCCAGATCCATGTCAGTGGGGTGGCCACCACAGCCACCATCCCCTCCCCAAATTCCCCTGTGCCACATCAGTGGGCATCCAGTCAGGGGCCTCCAGGCATCCCTATTCCTGCTCCCCTGCCCCAGCCTTCCCTGGTGAAAGGGTGGCAACGGGAGGGATGCTGGGCAAGTTATGGTTGGAACACCACCCAAAGGGGCAGAAACATACAATGGTGTGGCACCTGCTGAGTCACATCTGTTCTAACAAAATTCATTTTTTAGTAATTTTCACTTCCCCTTTTCGTTTTTATTTGGGAAGCTCTTTTATTGACACTGAACACCTTCTCTGGGAGGTGTCAGAGAAGCATCTAAAGGTTTTGGCACATGAGGAGGAGGCAACTGTGACTTTCAGAGAAATCAAAGAAAGTGGCTTGAGGCTGGATAACTGTGATGAAACTGTGCTAGAAACAGAGGATCTGCCTACCAACAATTCATTAAGAGAGCTGACACCTTCACCAGTAAGGTTTTAAACAACTTGTAAACTCAGAAAGACGACAGAGCGTTGACTTCAAAAAAAAAAAACAGCAGAGTGCTTTAGGTTCCTCATAATCACCAGAAGCATTCTCCCCATTTACCTCTTAGAGGACAACCTTGATTGGGCACAAAGCTCCTTGCCAAAGCTCCTTTCCATGAAGAAGGAAACTGGGATGGGATGTAACAGTGAGAACTGTTGGGTGACGGTGACCCAAAGGGGGCAGCCAGTGGCCCTCTCAGGCAGGTGGGCAGGGGATGTGTGCAGGGGCATGACAATCCAGGCTGTGAGGAAACACGTCTCTGCTCGTGCCCTCAGGGTCCCAGGGTGTCCCCACCTCCCCACGCCCTCCCAGCTCCCCCCTCTCACCTTCAAAGAGGGGGCAGATCCTGCGCCAGGCTGTCACCCCTCCCTGGCTCGTGTACTGCCCCAGCGCCGTCTCCAGCAGGAACACTGGGATCCCACAGGTGAAGAGGAAGATGAGGTAGGGGATGAAGAAGGCACCTGGCAGGTTCAAGTGGCAGACAGAAAAATAAGCCCCATGAGGGGACTGAGGTCAGGCTGTCTCCAGCCAGTCACCAGGCAGGTTCCTCCTGAGTGGGGCAGCCTGGAGATTGGAAGATCACAGACAGGATGCCATGGAAAAAGAAATTTCCTCACATTTCATCTTCTGGAGTGATGTGATTACATAAATAATTCAATATGTACAAAGAATGGAGAAGAAAGTTGTGAATAGCTGTATGGAAATACAGAAGAACAGTCTGCTGTAAAGACATTCCAACTTTCACATTGATTATTGTGAAATAATCAATGTGAATTTGACAAACCCATGGGTGCCAATACCAAGGCTCTGAGGAGCACATGGAGACTGACACTTTTGCCCAGTTTGTGGGGTTGCTCAGTCATTTGCTTGGCAAAAAGCAGCAGACATGCAAAAGAGCAAGTAGTGCAGCAAAGAAAGGAAAGTAGTGCAGACACAGCAGCGGCCAGGGCTGCCCTCCTGCTCCAGCCCTGTCATGGAACAGGCAGGAAGAGATTAAATGCTTCAGGCTTTTGATTACCCCAGGCTAATGTTAATTGCAGTGATGGCCTTTACCCCACAGAGCACAGGAGACAGCCCCACAAGACGGTGCATGCACATCATGTGCCACTCACACATCATGTGCCGCTGGAGCTGCTCGAGCTGTGCTGAAAGGCAGGGACACAGGTCAGGAAAGAGGTAGGCACAAGCAGAGAGCAGCATCTTGGCTGTGGTGGGCTCAGAGGGCATGCAGGGGCAGAGGTGGCAGCCCTGGCAGGCACTAATTGTGCACAGGCCTTCTCCCTACCTGTGTGATGCTAACTGGCTTTGGGCTCAGCTCGGTGGGGGTGTAGGGGAAATCACAATCCTGGTGCACAAGAGAGCTCAGAACCCAGGAGATTTCATTAAGAAGCTTAGCTAGCATGCAGGGGCTGGGAAAGGGAAGGGGCACTTTGGGGACTGGCTGGGATTCCCACCCTGTGCTCATCTCAGCCAGGTACAGAGCCACAGGCCCCTCTTCTTGCAAAAAAATAGTGTGAGCAAAACAGACAGGGGAGGCACCTTGGCAGCTCCCTGTGGACAAAGAGGAGCTGAAAGGGGTGCTGGCTTAATGGTTTTTTAATGGTTTGACTCCATGATCTTAGAGGCTTTTTCTAACCTCAGTGATTCTGTGATACCTGGCAGGAACAAGGCACATCTGCCCATATGCTGTAAACAAAAATTGCTGAAGGCAAATGCCAGGGGAAATGTGAAGCACTAGAGGCTGGGAGGAATTTGAAGTCTCAGGCAGATTTTTCATCTCTGGCCCCCTTTCCATGAGGTTAGAGCAAGGATGGTGCACAAGACTCTTGTGTGGTGAGGAAACAGTTTCTGTAAAATTCCTTTGTCTTAACACCATCCTCTCAACTCCCAGCTTGCACAAATTCATATCATCATGAAAGTCAAGCCTGTTCCCAAGAAAGATTGTTGTCATATAAAAATTTGCATTTAACTAAACTCCAGGAGAGGTCTCTGAGGCAGCAAGTCAAGCTTTCCAGCCCACTTTTCCCTTATTTGCAGCCTGCAGTCTGGCCTGTCCCCTAACCAGTGGTTATCTCGAGTTTCAGGAGGGTCCTGACATGTAGGCTGTGAAATAGCACAGAATTATGGTGGAGAGAAGGAAAACCTTGTAGAGATGTGTCTCTGCATCTGCAACTTGGATGTGTCTCTCCAAATCCCCTCACATCCCAGGTGGGGAGATTGGTGTGCTGAGCAACAGACCCCAGTGAGAGCTGACACAGAGGATGAATCCTGGGCACTGTGTGATTAACACCATCGGTATTATTTAGCTAAAAATATATGATAAAAACACTTATGCTAGCTCTATATAACCTCATGTAGTTATCTGCAAGAAATGTATAATTTTAAGCAACTTTCCCAACTGCCATGAACAGAGGCTTGTTTGTAGGGTATTTTAGGGGAAAACTCTCCCAGCTGGGGCCTGAGCTCTGGCCAAACCCTGGTCTCTGCTGGTTGGGCTGTGTGCCATCAGATCCAGGTGTTTTTGTGCTAAAAATATTATCAAGTCACTTTGACTTACTGATTTGGGCCTATAAATGCTGAACCCACTTCTGGGGCTGAATCCACTTTTGGAGACCTCAGCTACAGGTGGACACATGTGTAGGATTTTCCCAATTGCTGGTATTTCCCAGTGAGTGGGGCCAGCCTACCCAGAGAGAGCCTGGCCCTGCCACTGCAGGTGAAAGCAAGAGCAAACAAGCACACAAAGAACAATTTTTTCCTTTTCTTTGTTGTTTTTCTCTGCTTTGTAGGGCTTTGGTATCACGCATTGAGCATTAAATGTATAAGGGACTACTCTTCCTTTGTAATGTGGAAATATCCCCAAAGAAAGGAAGGGTGGCTCTTTAAATATTTTACAGATTTTACAGATACCATTTCTTGAAGAGGCTCATATTTAGGCAAAGCAAGAGCTGCCAGCAGTTATCACCACAGTTCAGAAGGGAGAGAGAGGCATCCAGCAGGGCAGAACTACCTCAGACCGATGGGAGTGCTGGCACAAGAGTTAATGGCTGTAGGCTGGCTGTGATAGACCTGGGGCTGGAAATTAAATAAAAGCCCTGCACCTTTATAGAAGAATGGGAGAAGCAAGTGCCTGGACCAGCATTTCTAAGGGAGTATAAGGCAAAACCTCTGGGAAGTTTGAAAATTCAACTTGAGGTGTTACAAGGGTTTTGATGCAGTGCTGTCGGTGGTAGGCTGGGTTCCATGAGGCAGGAGGGAGCCTTGTGTCCTGCACCACCTCATCTCACTGCTCTGCCCCAGGAGAAACCTTACAGAAACTTTCCTCACCACGCAAGAGTCTCATGCAGCATCCTTGCTCTAACCTCATGGAAAGGGAGCCAGAGATGAAAAATCTGCCTGGGACTTCAAATTCCTCACAGCCTCTAGTGCTTCACAGGACTTTGCTTCAGGCCCGTTTCTCCAGGGGAAAAAAAGGCTGAGAAATCCCTTTGAGTCTTGCCTCTGCTGCTCACATGGGAGCTCCCCTCTCCCCAGAGCACTCCCTGAGCTCTCCCCTGGCACCCAGGGCAAGGGGTGCCTGCACAGGATTCCAGGTCCTGCTCCCATCAATGGAATAGTACCCAAGAAAGTTGCAGCAGTGAGACAAGACACAGCTCAAGAAGCAGCCAAGAAGCATTTCCCACAGAAAAAGAACATGCAG
>NW_005054326.1:940732-996582 GCF_000277835.1 Geospiza fortis | reverse complement strand
AAAGAGACTGCCTGCTCACCTGGAGAAAAGAAACAAGCACTGAAGAAAGCACGGCGTCAAAGTAGCTAAACAGTGTTTAATCCTCTTTTATGCCACTGGGATGAAAGCAGTTTAGTGAGGCCCATGAGGCTACTGCAAGCTCAAGCCAGGGGATTTCAGCCCTGAGTCCTCAGTGCTCATTCCCTGCCAGCTCCCAGCCAAGCACCACTTCCCCTCTGCCCTTCTGGAGGGCCCAATTAGGAACTAATCAGAGAGTAGCTCCCTCTCTCCACATGTCTCTGAGCCAAACTTGAGAAAAACTTTGTGTTTTCATTTTTTATACTTTTCTCTTTTAAAAGGCAGCCACAAACTGTGGAAGCCTGCAGCAACCCTCCACCTGCACAGCAGGGCCAGGTCTGCTGCCAAGGCACAGTGCAGGCTGCCCTCGGGGTGGAGGGAGGGCTGAGCAGCACTGGAGTGCTCACACCCCACTGCCAGCAGCAGCACCCTGCTACCCTGCCTCTGCATCAGCCACATCCACCTGCACTCCCACAGCCCTTCCCTGGGGATCAGAGGCAGGGCTCCCCTCTCCCACACCTTACAGCTCTGGTAGACGCCAAGGGAGTGGGGCAGGAGTGGCGTTGGACTTGTACCCCGAGGCAGGAGAAACCCCTTCTCTCTGTCCCTGCCTCTGGGACCCAGGGGCCAGCCCTCCAAGGACACACACAGGAACAGACCTGTGTCAAGAACTCCTGGGAGTCCCCTGAGTTCCCACTCACAGAGCCTGCAAAGACACTGGGGCCCTGTGGCCTCTTCACAGCACTCCCTGCTCTCCCACCATCCCATTTGCCACAGGATGCTCCTCAAGGAAGTGATGCCTGAAGTGAGACACGGGGCTCAGAAAGCTGAATTCTCTCCCTGCTCTTCCAGCCTTCCCACTTCAGCAGCAGGAGCAGAGCCCCATTCATCTCAGGGAAACACAGCTCCACCCATCAGAAACCCTGGAATATTCCCACTATCCATGTCCCATTGGGTTCAAAACAAGCCCCTGGTCGGGGCCCAGCTGGCAGTACCATGTTGGCAGGCTGCCACCTTCTCTTCAGACTCATGGACACAGCTGAGGAGCTGGGAGGGATCATGGAGTGGTGCTGGTGGCCAGGTGGCCCTGGCTGCTCTTACCTCCGCCGTTCTTGTAGCAGAGGTAGGGGAAGCGCCAGACATTGCCCAGGCCAATGATCTCCCCGGCCACAGACAGGACGTACTCCAGCTTGTTGTTCCACTGACCACGCTCCAGGGTCTGCGTCTCCTCCTCTTCTTCCTCCTTCTCCTTTTCCATGCCAGGGTGTGTGGGCACCATCTCACCATTGCTGACAGCACCGGGGACGCTGTAATCCATCCCACCTGCAAAAAGAGTTTCCTTCATCACATTCAGCACGAGCCACGCAAAGATGCGGAAATTTGGACCATGGGAGGCAAGAGAGGGGCAAGGACATGCACACACACATCTCAAACTCTTCTTCCCTTTCTCCTCATACAGATCCCTGCTGGTGTTAAGAGCACACATGCATTTTCACTAATGAGTTCAAGACTAGTCCTTGAAAGCCACTATTAGTGTCATTATTTTAAATTTCTGCATCCCAAAACAGTCCTGTCTCTGGAAGCCCATCCTCTAAGCCCAGTGTTACCCCAAAGACCCAGCAGCTCAGGCTGGAGCTCCCACTGTGTCAGGTGTGGGAAACAGGGCTGGAGGGGAAGGACAGCAGGATCAAATACTTGACAAGGTATTTTATAAGGGTTTCTCTTCTCTTCTGTTGCCCTGGCCTGGTTTTACAGACTATGTGGTAGATGCCACAAAGCACGCAGAAGTCCTAGACACAGGAAGAGAAAAAACTGAAATGATAGGAAAGCAAGCTTATCCTTCTGATGGCAGCAACTGTTGCTGACAATCTTCCAGGCTACATGAAAAGGTGATTTTCAGAATGGTGCTATCCTTCTAACACCAGGATAAAGCGTGCAGAAACCATTGGCATCTGGGATCTTGCCTTTCTCAAGGTCCACCCTTCCAAACATCTGCCCATTTCCTGCAGAGCTTCCCACAGCACTGCTCTCAGATCCTTTAGCATCATCTCTAAACACATCTGTGCTAAGAAAAGACCAGCAGAGAGCAGGTGGGCACCACTTCACTGTCCCACATTCCCCCAGGTACCTCCAAGAGGACAGCATTTGGAAGGATCACGGAGGGTTGAGCCTGTTCCTTCCAGGCAGGATGCCCTGCTGGCTGCCAAGTTCTACAGCAGAAAGGGTGAGGATTGTGCTTCTTACCAATCCCCAGTGTCAAAGCTGGGATTGCTGAGGACCTCGTGCCAAGGAGGGCACCTTCCCCTGCACAGTGCCAGCCCTCAAGCCTACTCCATGCCCTGCAGAGCTGCTCCCCCAGCCTTACACTGACATTTTTTCATCGGGAGAGCAAGAAAAGGCACTGGCAGCGAATGACACTCTCCCCTATCCGAGGAGAGCTAAAAAAGGGCAAATCAGCGCTTTCAACCTCTCCCCTCCCCCTGCTTAGTCCCTCTATGAAACACCTGGGGACACGAAGAGGGCTAAGAAACGCTGGCAAGCATTTGACAGGAAAGGAAGGACTGGGAGGACCCCGCCAAGCTAGAAAATCATTAAACAGGCAGAAAACGCTCCGTGACCTCTGGGCAGCCCCGGCAGGGCGAGGGGCACAGGGGGAGCAGGGCAGGAGCGAACGGGGGCAGAGGTGTTACCTGGCGGACGGCGCTGTCGGGGCGCGGGCGACGGAGAGGCGAAGGCAGGACCGAAAGGTGCTGGCTATTTAAAGTGTGCAAAGAAAAAAATTTCAGCGGTGGTGTAATCCTAGACTTCGCCCAACCCACATTCCTTCCCCCACCCCCCAGGGCTGGACAAAAACCTACACATGACTGATTTCACGGCCAGTGCGAAGGGGCTCGTTCCCCCCGCCGGGCTCTGTCCCGGGCCGGCACCGCGGCGCTCCCGCTCTGCCCGGCTCTCTGCCCGGCTCTGTCCCTTCAGAAAGGGACACCACAGCTCCCAGCTGCTTCTGCAGCGCTGCCTGAGCGAGCCGAGACCTGCTGGGAAGAGGTAAGAGAGAAAATATGAATTCCCAGTGAATTCCCTCCCGTCGCTTCTCCTCACGGGCGCAGGGCAAGGTCCTGCACCGCAGCCTGACCCGCAATTGCCAGGACTGTGCTGTGGCCAGGAGCAGTGGCAGGCAGCAAAGCTGGGAATAAACCCAGCCAAGAGCTCTGCTGCTTCTTACTGAGGGCCCAAAACAGCCCCATCCAGAAATTTGGCAGGGCACAAAGTCTCTTACCTCACACACAGGGATCTTTGCCACTGGTCTTGTCCAGAAGCAGCACTGCCCCATCCCTGGAAGCTGCAATGGGAACACACAGTCAAGCAGAGGATGAAAAGTTTCATAGCAGGGAGACAAGCAGCCCCAGTGATGCACACCCAGCACTGGGCTGTGCAATGAGCTGTTCTTGCTCCAGAAGGAGGCCTTAGGATTACAAGAGGTAATGATGACATTAGGCTCCATAAAAGAGGCAAACAGAACAGGATATCATTCATGGTGGATATGTTACCACTGTGATGCTCCAAGGATGTATATATGAGGCAAGGTTTCAAAGTATTTTTATTACATCTGTTAATAAATATCTGAGGCAAGAAAGAACAAGAAAGAAAATAACACTTTTGGGGTCAGTGTCCTTGTGTGAGGCGTGTAAAGCGGCAGGAAAATGTGTACAGGCAGTCTGAGGAGAAGGAGAACAATGAGAAGGAACCAGCAAGCACTGTGGTTTCAACACATGAATCTGTGATAAATCCACACAGCACCAGACCTCCTGCAGGAGAAACAGGAATGGAAGGAATGGAAGAGAGGCAGGGAGAGGTAAGGAATTCATTCAACCAAGGAGTTGGAATGTGCAGCAACTCCTCATTTCAGGGACAGATGCCTTGGTTGAAAAGAGGGTGACAACAAAGGTCCAGAGAAGATGAATATGTTATGCACTACATCTCACAATGTAACAACTAAGGCCATTTGATGAAAAATTCACATTTAAAATAAATTTAAATACCTTTTCCTCCCACTGAGCATGGTTAATTAAACATGGCACCCATGGCCGTCACCACAGAATATTGTTTGGAAATGAAACAGGCAAATCGACACAGAGCTGCTCCTCTTCACAGCAATTAAACATGGTGGTCCAAATAAAACATCTCCACTCCTCAAATCAGTGATTGTTGAAAACCGGGGAACATGGTTTTCCCATAATTCCTCTTCCAGAAGTGAAATTATGCAATATGGTGAGAAACAGAAAACATCCCATTTTGTGCAGAAACCACCTCCCAGTGAATAGTGCAGCTGTTAAATAGGGTAAGAATGCAGGGATTAAAAACAACAGTAAAGACAATATCTTGACTTGTGCAACAGATTGGTGCAAGGAGAGAGGAGATTAAGGAAATATTTCTCTAGATTTTCAAACTATATTTTCAATTCCAAGCGATTGCATTCGTCAGCACCACTGCATGAATATCCATGGGTAAGCACAATTACTGCAGCGTAGAGATAGCAATAATCCTATCAACAAGACAACAAGCTAATTGGCAGGAGCTAATAGACTGTGATAGGAAAATGTGCAGTCAATTACAGACTATTTGACTTGCACCCCATGTGATAAGACTGCACTGAACACAACAATAACCCGAAAATGAAAACAAATGTTCAGTGTAAACAGAAGCAGCGAGGGGAGATATGAAATCTACAAATGCAAAAGCAAGCTGGAAAATCCTGAGCAAAGCATGTTTAAAGTAAAGCATCACTTTACACATGTTCTGGAGTGAACTAAAAAAAAGTCCATATGGTTCTAGAAGATGTTGCTTGAAAGATTGATTTAAAAAAATTACAGAAAATAGAGAAAAAACCAACAATGCCACAAAGGATCGGTTAAGACTACAGAAAATAAAATATACTTTCAATACATATTTTTGAAATGGTAGAAGGCAAAGAAATTGAGATGGACTTTAATCAACCCATTAAAGGCAATGAAAAATTTAAAGGGAAAAATGCTAAGGATGAAATCTCCATGTCTGAGATTTTCAGTGTAATTGTATCTAAGGCAAGGGAAAGAATAGGGACAGTCAGAAACAAAGCTTTACCAAACAGGTTTGCAAGAAACAAATAAGAAAAATGGGAAAATGTGGATCTTTAAAAAAAATATTAAAAATTAACAAACCTAGGTAATAAATATGCGTGCTCTAGTAACAGGAAAACAACTTCACCCAGAGATCTGCCAAGATAACACCATTCAAAATTATTTGGATAGATACACACATATATATGAATAAAGAGAACACTTTTTTCTATTCCCACTTTACCAGCAACCTGAACAAACACTTGCAGAGTAACTGTGGGAATAGAGCCTGAACACATTTTAGGGAGAGGGCAGAAGTTGCTGCTCTTCCAAAATCTAGTCATGGGCCTCCTGATGTGAAAGTTGATAGTTGCATCAAGAAGGTAAGAGCTTTTGAAGCAGTGTGTGCCACCTGGGATCATGCAAGCTGAGCCCCCCTGGGCAGCTGCAGGGCATCTTCCAGTGCCACAAGTGCTGGCAAGTGGCAGCACTGATGGTGGCACCTGTCCCACAAGCACCACCCTCATGGCAAACCCTGGGATGGCACAAGGTGGTGCTTTGTGGGTGGCATCCCCTGAAAATGGTGTGAAATGAGAGGCTGTGGAATAGATTAGCCTATTCAGTAATCTCCTCTGAGCACAGGGCTGGTGATGGCAGCAGAGCAGCAACACTCCTCCAGCCCCATCCCAGGCAGCCTGGTGTCACCCACCCTTTACTGGGACAGTCCCTGCTGCAGCAAAGCCTCCAGACCCAGGCAGGCTGCCAGGCACTGAGCAGCTGTACAGCTGTGGCACAGCTGGCTTAGACACTTCTCCCCAACACTCATGTTGGAGAAGAGAAGGAGCTCTGGACCAGGGGGGTCACTGTCAGGGTGCCTTACACCTCAGCCAGGAAAAGGGCTGGAAAATCCTAAAGGCTATTAATCCATGCTGTGTTCTGCTCCTATCTTTCTCTTTACCTTAGAACATCTGCCAAAATTTCTGCCTTCAGCTTGATCCCAGTCTTCCAGCAGCAGCTGTGGCTGTGCTAGCAGGGAAGAGCTTTCAGCCCAAAGAAAGCAAATGCGGAACAAAAGCCTCTAGAGATAAAATGGTCCTTGGACTTTGTCTGGGACAGATGTGCATGAGAACTGGCCCCAGCCCACCCCAGGACTGCTGATACTTCATGCTCTGGTAACAGCTACAGAACCTACTCCCAGGTCTGGTCTTGCTTCACATTTTTGTCCAGCTGAGCAGGGAATAAGTGTTGGATTTTTCTCCTCCAAAGGCACCAAGCCACCTCCAGCCACCTGGAAAGTAGTTCAAACCTAAAAAGAGGAGGGTTTCAAAAGGCACCTACTTGGAGGAATGAGGAGGAGAAAAGAGGAGAGGGAAATGTTTGCAGGGAGGCAAGCACAGCCTCTTGCTGCTGTGCAAGTAGCAGCTGCTTTAAAATGAATTATGGCCCAAAGCACCAAAGTCTTTTCAGGAGAGTGGCCTGGGCACAACTGCTGCTGCTTCACATTCCCAACACGAAAAACCATCAGCCACATCTGGTCTTTGCTGAGCACTGAGAGCAACTGTGCCCCCCTCTGCTCCTCTGTCACTCAGGACAAACTGCCCCATGTGTGTTGAGGCACTGCAATCCTGTGAGCCACCTCCCAGCTTCCAGGAACACCATTTGCCATTTTATCATCTGGCCAGAGCAAACAGGATGCATTTCCTCCATCTGATAACCACCCTGCTACTGGGCTGTTCAGCCTGGAAATGTTGTTTAGCTTAAAGCAACCATGGCTGTAGTGAGAAAAATTGTCACAAATATGCACAGAAAGGGGATAATTAGAGGGGATAATTGACACTGGCTGGCACATTACAGGAACCTGGAGACTGCTCAGCAGAGAAAGAAACCCAAGCACAAAGGATTGGCTCCTGCTTGAGCCACTAAACTCTGTCCCAGAAAGGCACACACATTTGGAAACTACAGCAGCAGAAGCAAAAATCCAGGGCCTGCAGTTCCTGCATGACAGAAGATCCTGCAGCAGGCTTTCAAACAACCTCATTCAGAGACAACCTCCCTAGTGAATAACTGCTTCCAAATCATGGCTTGAAGAACCAGAATCCTGAGGCTGGAAGAACCCTGTCCTCACTGGACAGGGGCGGAGCAGCAGAGGTCTCACTTCTGTGCCCAGGTTTTTGTGGGAGATCCTCTGTGTGGACATTGTTTTTGCACAATGGAGATAAACTGGTGACATTCCTACATGAGCCAGAGCTCAGGGACTGCTCAGAGTGCTGGAAAACCTTCTCCTGAGGATCTCACTGCCACAGCCCTGTGTGTGGGTGAGAGTGTGCTGGTTTGTCCCTCTCTATGACCAGGGCAGAGCAGAGGAGATCAGCTGGGACCAAAAGAACAGTGCCCCTAGAGCTGCTTTGGTTGCTGCAGGAATCCCCAGCAGAGCTGCAGGTTTCTGTCACCACTCCCCTGGCTCTGCCCAGTGCCAGCAGCTTCCCCCAGAGCAGGAAGAAAGCAGCAGCTGCTCCTTGGGGGTGCACTTGGCTGCCAGGAGCACCAAACCCAAAACTAAAGCAGGAACACACAGTTCTGCATGCACAATCACAGTGCAGCAGGCAGATGTGCATCTCACCTCTGGTTTGGCTTCTTAGTACTCTGTCCCTATTAAACACTGGCCCTTTGGACTCATGAACAAGGAAAAGGGGCTTTTCTACCCAGAATTAAAAAGTATCCTGATTTCTTTATAGGCAAAATGAAGGTTATGCCCTTATAAGCACATAAGTATAGATATCTATATGTACATTTATAAAAGAATAAAACACAATGTAATATAAGCAGGAGCTGAGTAGCAAGCAAAGACTCCTGAGACTGAAGACTTCAATTTTTTTAGCATCTCCTTCTACTTTCCCCTCAACTCCATCAGGCATCACCAGTTCTCAGGCCTCTTCTCTATTCCCATTTTACCAGCAACCTGAACAAACCCTGGCAGAGTAACTGTGGGAATAGAGCCTGAACACATTTTAGGGAGAGGGCAGAAGTTGCTGCTCTCCCAAAATCTAGTCATGGGCCTCCTGATGTGAAAGTTGATAGTTGCATCAAGAAATTAAAACTCACCAGTTTGAAGCTGCAGCCAAGGAAACAAGTGGAGGACATTTTCATATCAAGAACCATTTACCAAAGGAAATTATAATTCCAGCAGTGGTGTGAGATGCACAGGATGAGCAGATTGATTAAGTACAGGGTAAACTGAGGGACAGAATGGGAGCTGTGTGTTGGGACCACTTATGGTCTTTTCTTATGGTCTGCACATCCTACTCATTGGGGTGAAGATGTAAATCTGAAAGAACCTGCCTGCAGGAAGAAAACATCAAAGCCATTGACAGGGCAGGGATTTGCATGTCCCTGCATTCTTTATGTCTGCAAGGGAGATGTTCTGGCAGGAAAAAGGAAGAGCTTTTCTCAGAGGGTGGATAGGGCTGTACTTAACTGATTCCTGAGAGAAAACCCATAATCTGCTTTTTAACAAGCAAGATTTGGGCAGTGATCTCAGAGTATCTGTTCATACTTGAACACTCTAAAAAGTAAAGAGAAAAAAAAAGATCCTTTGTAATTCACAACTATTGGGCTGGTACCTACTCAGAACACAAAGTTTCCATTCAGGGAGGAATCCAATACTCAGTCATTGGTTGACAGAGTGAGAAGTCTTCAGAAATTTCTCAAAGAACAAGTTTTCTATGCAAAAGTTGACAAAGTGAAAACTTGGGTATTTAAAAAATGGTCAAAAAGAAATGAAATTTCAGTTCAGTTTTTCCAGCTTCCAAAAATCAGAATTACAGCAGACTTTTAAAAAAATCCTTGCACTGTCAGGAGATGTTCTGTTAAAAACATCACAGGCAGCCCTTGCCTGGGCACAAGGAGGGAGTGAGAGCCACCAGCTCCTGGCTGCTACTCAGCAGCAGAGTTTGTCTCTTGCTTTGTTCCTCTGGTCACCAGCAGCCCAAGGCAGTGGAGGAGGAAGCAGAGGCACCCGTGCTGCCAGGTTTCTTCCCTAACCTGCCCTGCTGAGGTCCCTGCAGGCAGAGAAAAGGGGCTGCAGTCCCCAGCACTCATCCTCTGCACTGGTGGGGCTCTGAGACACAACCTGGGCCCGACCTGGAGCCTTCACTCAGCTTCCCAGGTGGAGAGAATTCTGCCTGAAGCAGGAACCACAAACCTTCACACCATGGCTGATCCCCTGTCTACAAGTCATTCCTGTTCTGGTAGTCACTTGCAACATATAGCACCAAGTCTCTTTCAGGCTTATTTTTCTGCAAAGAAAATATAAAAAATTAAAAAGTAATCTGTCAGTTTTGATAGCTTAAGGAAATCTTATTTTTCTATTGATGATTGCCAGAAATTAAAAAGTTCAGCTTCAAAAGAGATGCAGCTGATGGCTGCAGAAAGCTGTCCCTCCCAGCCAAGGGGAGGAGTGGCAGTGGAGCAGGGAATGGGTGCCCAGGCACGAAGGACAGGGGGTTTAGCAGAGGCACAAGGGTTTGGTCTGGTTGGGCTGATTCACTGCACCCACACTAAAAGAGAAGGTGGCTTGAGAGCCCTTTTGAGCTTCACTCTTTGCCATTTTTGACTGTCAAATTCCAAGCCACATCACCCTTTGGCCACCATGAATTCAAACAGTGATGCTCAGGGGGCTGACCAGATCAAGAGGTCACATGGAGAAATACA
This sequence comes from Geospiza fortis, assembly GCF_000277835.1. Lineage (NCBI taxonomy): Eukaryota > Metazoa > Chordata > Aves > Passeriformes > Thraupidae > Geospiza > Geospiza fortis. Next base: position 986,719 of record NW_005054326.1, on the reverse strand, counting down.
CTCCAACACAAGTATTTCCACCATGAACATTAATTACTTCCCTCCAGCCAGAGAGGCTCAAGGCATCACAGCTCTTTCTGACAAGGACACTTCATTCCTGATCCCTGCAAGCTAACACAGAGGGTCAGGCACTGCTTGCCAATCATCTGACAAGTGCTGCAAATGTGGTTTCATTAAGTCTGTCACAAAGCTTTCATGGTGATCAGGGAAGGAAATAAGGAAAAAAAAAAGGACATGGTGATGTGTTCAAGTGGGAGAATTGAAAACTTGTGGGGCCAGTGGAACTTTTAGTTTTGGTGCTCACCATAACTGGCATCTAGAGAAAAAAGGAGACTGGTCTTTGATATTCTGATTTACCTTGAAAGGTTCCTACTACAAGGTTTGACCTGCACACCCCCTAGGGCTAGACCAGAACCTGTGGATTCACACAAGCAAACCAGGAAACAGATGTTTCACTGTTGCCCAAATCTGGCCCTGGTGATGCCAGTGGACAGTCTGCAGTCACACAGCTCCTGTGCAGGGAGCCAGGCAGCCCCAAGAGGGTTGGAGGTGACACCTCCCCTGCTGCAAAGGAAAAGCAGCTTGGGAGGAGCAAAACAAAAGTCTGCAAAGGGAGTTTGTGCTGATTTTTTCTGGCCTCACACTCTCCCGAGAACAGGGACTGCTCAAGGTGTAATGGAAAGGCCCTGGAGGACAAAAGCAAAAAGCAAAGAAACAATCATGTTTCTCTGAGATCACCAGAGCTGAGAAACAGGGACATGGAACAGCTGCTGCTTAGGGCAAAGCAAAGTGAGCTCTTTTTGCAGGAATCTCAGATGTTGCTTGTCCAGCAGCACTCTCCGCACACCCTCTAAACAGGAGTTACACAAAGGTCATGCCCACTTTCTGCTCCAAACACGAATCTGACCCATCATCTCCCTAGAATCACATTACTCAGCAAGAAAAAAAATCCTGTAAGTTATGAACACTTTTCCTGTGGCTGTGCACTCTTCCATTATTTATTTATTCAGTTTTGGATACTCTCTAACTGCCCTAAATCCCAGAGTCTGACCATTCCAAGACTATTTATAGCAGAAGCCAGAGGAAACCAGTGCCATGGTAGGTGGTAAGGCTCACAAAGTGAGAAAGTGGAGTGTGTTCAAACCTTACCAGTGAGATACAAACCTGGAAATGGGTTACACCCGTGGAGCCTCCCCCTCTGGCAGCAGGTGAGAGCAGCAGCAGCACCACACTCTCATTGGGGCTGGTCCTTCAGCATCAGGCAGTGATTCCACTTCTCCACCAGGTGTTCAGATAAGGTAACAGCCACCGCTCTAACCTTAGCCCACTGTGGCTGCCTTCTGTGATGAACTCTCTGCACAAGGGGACAGCAGTGGGTGTTCACCCTGACTTACAGCAAAAACACACTGAGGGGGAGTGGATGGACAACCTACAATGGCAGCAAAAATGGGGTGGACTTCAATACTCAGGCTTCAGCAGTCACCAATTTGAAATCCTGGAGACAGCTGAAAGTGCAGTACCTCAGGTGTTTCTTCCTACCCACCTGGGTAGTGGTGCAGAGCAACTCAGATGGCATCAAACAATGCTGGCAGAGGACTGGAGCAGGAGAGCCCAAAACACAGCAGGAGGGAACTCCCATTCAGTTGGATCTTTCCTGGCTGGAGTGATGTGCTGATGGAAAGTTTAAGTCCTGCATCTGAGAAGACCTGGGGCTAACAGTAGCCAGAATGAACAGGAGTCAGCAGTACTTGCAGCCATACAGGCCAGGCCTGTAGGAGGCTGCACAGCAAAAGCATGAGCAGCAGGTTAAAGGAAGTAAATTCCCCCCTCTATTCAACACTTTTAAGCTGTACCTGGAGTAACACATCCAGTTTTGGGCTCCTCAGTACACTGACCAACCTGCAACAAGGACCACCGAGACTGTCAGAAGGCTGCAGCTCATGCCATGGCTCAAGGGAGGCTGAGCTGGATTTGTTCAGCTTGGAAACCAAGGCTGCAGGACCTGCACTACCTAATGGATGATTAGAGAAAGCACAGAGCCAGACTCTGACAACAGGCACATTACAGCAAGTGAATTTTGCACTGAAGATGCTACAAAACCAAATGGGAAATCAGAGTTGTTGAATGCTCATCCCTGGAAATACTCAAAATTTTATTGGATACAACCCTGAAAAATTTCACCTACTTTTAAAGTCACCACTGCCCTGGTCAGGAAGTTGACCCAGATGACCTCCAGAAGTTCCCTCCAACCTAAATTACTCTATGATTCTAAAAACTGAAAAGATCAGTGCAAGTTTCAGTGTGGCTGATATATAACAGACAAGTGCCTGTTACCTTATGCTGTGTGACTGTGTTCCAATCCCTTCAGATAATTCCCATAATATCAACACTATAAAGTTGCTGAAGACTCTTAAATCTTCATTACCAATGGTCCAGGCTGCACCAGCATTCAGCTACAGATCTGTCAAAAAGCATAATTCCTAAAGGCAATGGTACTGAAGGTCAGCAGTGACATTTATCTCTCTGCAAGCAAAGCTGCCAAATTCCAGGCCCTGTTTTTTACAAGAAAAACCTGAAAACACATAGTTTGTACAAGCTATACAACTCAAGCCCTGGCCATTTTCAGCTCCTCACAAAAGCTCAGGTAATTTCTTTGACCTTTTGTGTCAGACACATGAAAAGAAATAACAGCAGCAGTAGCAAGCAGCCTTTATAGACTACAGCATTAAGACATGCACCTTTCTAGATACATGAGATAATATTTTTGTGTACTGAGATTTTGTCCCCGAAGCATGAGAGAGTTTTCCCACAGCTGCAGCAGACCTGAAGAACATTTTTGTCTTGGCTTTGGCTGGCTTCTCTGCACATGCTTTTATAAAAATTCAACCCCCTAGGATCTGGAGACAACACCACAGCTGTAGCTTTGGGTTTTTCAACCACTAAACTACAGGTTTTTCCAAAAGTTAACATTTATTCATAAGTTCATACTATCAGCAATCCTTTGATAGGAATTACGCTCTTAAAAAACAAGCTTAAAACAATAAGATGTAAAGCTAATAATGGTCTTCAGTTTATGAACACCTTATCCAAAAGCAGACAAGACATCTGTGACCAGAGAAAAGTGTGGCAACCTCCTTCCAACAGTGGAACAGAGGCTCTCCACGTGGCTACATGAAAAACAGCTACTAAAAACATGACTTTTGCATATGATTTGCACATTTCTTTCTGCTGTTTGCTCTTTCCTGTGCTTGTTACAAGCAGAATGACCACAGTAGCATTGTAGAGCTGTTTGCTTCCATCTTGCTGTAACTAGTGCTTCTGTCAACACTCTCCACCACACCTTCTACACAGAGAAACAGGAACATGCAATGCAGGTTTACTCAAAGATCTTTTCCAGTTGATGGCAATTACATACAACGACTTCATTGCAACAGAGAATGCAGGAATGGTTACCAGGATATGCTCAGTGGCTAACAGGAGATGCTAACCATATTTCCCCTGCTGTGTCACAAATTCTAGGAGTCAGGAAAGAATACAGAACACTGGGATTCTTTAAGAAATCTTGTACTAGTCTACTTCTGGAACGATTAAACATCTGTGACAGATCGTTTATCCACTCCATATGGGGAAACATTTATGTAGTACCGTCAGTTAAAGCTTGAAGGAAAAGTAACAACTGTTTAAATCACTTTACCAAAACTAAGTGTACATTGAGAAGAAAAAAAAAAGTAATTGGAGGCAAAAAGAGGGTATGTCTATCTAAAGCATAGACTCCTTCATAAATAAGTAAACAAATAATACTCTTAAATTTGCTAGGGTGCCCATTCAGCCACACGCTTAACCACAGCTTGCTTTTGCTTTTAACATCGCATTAAGTCTTTGGGGAGCAGGGATTAGAAGTCTGTGTCCAATTTGCACTCACAGCTCCCAAGACTCTGGATCTTCTGTGCTCCATCTTATTTCTTTTCCTTTTGCACACTTCCCTCTTCCCAGGTAGCAGGCACACATAGAAGAAAACATTAAAGTTCTGTCTACCTGAGCTGAGTTGGTTTTTTTTTTTGGATGGATAATTCTGCCAAATAAATAAACTTCCAAACATCAGAGAACAAGAGAAGGGACACAGAACAGTCAAGACAGCACACCTTTGTTTTTGTCAATATTTCTTTAAATCCCAATCCAGCTCCTAGTAAGACTGGACACTACTTACAACACTCCTAGAACTGCAGAAGAATGGAAACAATAGGGAGCGAGTGGAGAGGGGGACAAGACAGCCCAGGGGCTGACTTCAGACATTCACATACACACGGCCAGCATCCACTGGAGTCATTAAGGCCCAGATGCCCCACTAATAGGAACAAACCCAAATACAAAGGTAGCACATGAAATGTATTTACCTATTTAAACACAGGCAGCTGGTCAAGCTAGAATGGGGAAGGTAACTGCTAATTCCTTGTACTACAAGGAAGGAATGGAGTAAAAAAACCCAAGCCCACGGGCAGGTTTTTGCTTTGTGAACCTCTGTCTGTGCTGCTGGTTAACAGTGGTAAGTATAAAAAAATCAAAGAAAAATAATCTATTTATAGAACAAGTCAGTAGTCTGAGACATTTAGAAAAAAGTAAAAACAAGTCCTTCTTTAAAAATGGATTTACTAAAACAACTGTCACCCAGGATGACCCCAAGCCCTCTGGTCCTCTGGCAAAGCCAGGGGCAACTTCAAACAGGAACTGCTGCTGATTGTACACTGGTACACACCCAGCAAAGCCAGCAGGGAGGGGTTTGCACTGTGAACAGTATCTGCAGACTGCTTGCTGGTATCACAGGAGGCCATGCCTGTAGCCTGGTGATACTGGAAAGTTGTGAGTGAAACTTTTCACAGAAGCACGTGTCAGTGTAACCTCTGAGGTAAGTGGGCTGTCTTCTTTCCTTCCCATCCCTGGGTACAGATCTCAGAAGCTGTGCCCTGGGTGCTGTACCTCCTTGCCAGCTCCACCCTGTGCCACACAACTTCAATGTGCAGGAGTGCAGAACTCTAAGCAAAGCCTAGAACAGGAGAGAGCATCCCTGTGGAAAGGGAAGCACTCTGCTCTTCCCAAGTTCTGGTCTAGCTAGACATCATCAATGACTTCTGGCCCTCCTCAGGACAGGAAGATCAGTTGTTTCCCACTGAGGAAAAAAAATTTGCCTAGTGGAGTAGAGTTGGGTTTCTTTTTTGGTAAACAGAACTTTTGCTGATTTTTGCCATTATGAGCTCCTCTGCCCTTTAGCTACAATAGACAAATTAAAAGAAATTCATCCACTTGCTCCCACCCTTATAGTGTAATGTTAGCTGCCTGGATATGGAGGCAATTTCATTCTCCCAAGACATTGCTCTACACACTGGGTTGGCATGGAAAGGTGAAAGATAACTGCCAAAGTCACCTCCTCAGGATAACCAGGCAGGTCTAAGAGCTCCAACCTATGCCCACCAGCTCCAGGCCAGCTCCACTGCCAACATGGACTTCTAACACCCTCAAGTGTCTAACAGCCTCGAGTCTGCTCAGTCCTGGAGAGCAACAGCCACACTCCAAGATGGAAACACTCAGGTCAGGAAGCACTGGCTGGAGCTGCTCCTCAGGCAGGGTGTGCATAGCTGAGTGGGTGCCTCTGTGCCCTGACAGCGCCACGGCAGGAAGGAAGGCAGCAGCACCCAAGGGACCAGCTCTGCTGCACGTCTGTACATCCTTGGAAGAGAAGCTCAGGAGCTACATCAGCCTCAAACCCCTCTCCTTCTGAAGGGTTCCAGTGGTCCATTTCCCAACAAGTTCTGGGCATGGAGCAGTTGCTAACTCGTCTCCTTGAGATCTTCCATTGGTAGTTTGTAGCTCAGGAGGAAGGGAGGAGGCGAGGCGTGGGCAGGGCTGCTGGGCCCCTGCAGGGGTTTCTTTGCACAGTTTATACAGATGTAATCCTCGTTCTCAGCCATCTCTGGGGACACCCCAACACACACCTGATGGAACCACTCATCACAGCCCCCGTCACACTGCACCCAGTCCACCTGCAAGAGAGCAACACACAGCTTGTTACAAGGAAGGACACACAGGCACAGTTTCTGTGAAGAAAATACCCTCTGTTAAACCTACCAGAGCTACCAAGAATATAAAAGCTCTGGGGCAAAAATTAATGCCCCTACAGAGCTTGTTTAAACAGCTAGTTCAGTTTAATGGAAACTAACTTTTCCAACAAACCTTGCCCCTCTAGCATCCTTACACTGCAACAACACTCTACTACTCCTGAGGAAGACGACTCAGCTCTCCTCAGATGTGCTAGAACACATTTAAAATGCTCAGGGATGCTTATTTCAGCACAGGTGAGAGTCTCCAAACACACCCTCTTAGACTGCATTATCAAACAGCAACTTTGTAAATGTAAGTCCCAAGTGCGAGAACTTTTAGCTACAATACAAACTTTGAGTTGAATCTGCTGTAGGAACAATTTGGAAAAGACAAAACATGAGTTAGAATGCAGAAAGGAAAAAAGATTAATTATTTGATTTCTGTAATTCTTTGAATAAAAGTACATGTTAATTGGAGTCAGTGGACAGAATCTCCAATTTGCAGGGTAAGAAACACAGATTCTCCATTTTAATGGCATCCACTGGTACAGCTATAAAAATTGTTACTGCTGTAGAGTTCTGCTTTCCACTTACAGGGGAATGTAAAACTGTATCAGAAAAACAACAGTAGTGGCAACCTATTTAAAATGAAGAAACATGATCGTCATACAGATGTTACTTTGGTTTGTAGCCAACTACTCCTGAACAAATTTTCCAAAGTGATTAGTAATGGATATCAACAGCTGCAGCTTCAGTCATTACATTCCTGCATCTGCCATTTTTTGACAAGTATGGCATTCCCCTGTTGAAAGTAGAAAAGTACAGAAAAAACATTTTGAAAATATTTTTGATCATCAGTCTGTGTTAAAAGCTGACAGTCATGACAGGCAGTACTACAGAGAGAGGCAGATCAAGTTTCTTTTGTAATAATCCAATCAGGTCGAAAATAATTGATTATTTATCTCCAACAAGCAAAATGAACCACTGAAGTTTGTATATCACTTGGCCTGCAACATCACTGTTCACAGAGTCTATGCAAGAAACACAGAAAATCTATTTCATTTAGGAACATCACACATCCCACTCCTGCTCAGGAACACAGTAAAGCTAAAAACATTTCTTTCTGAATCAAAGAATTAATCCTTTGAATCAGCCAATGCATGTTGCACACAGTTAACAGAAAATTACACAGCTTGAAGAAGTTAAACTTCCCAACCAAAACAGAGTATCTTTTCCCAGATTCTAATTCTCCATCTTCTGTTTTGAAGTACCTAAGAGAATAAGGAAGTCCTACAGTTTAATCTGCTAAATCCATGTACCTACCAAGTACTACTCAATCACCTCTCATTTCTAACCACACCACTTTGGTTTCTCATGCTGCTCAACCTAAATATCACCTGGCACAGGGGTTCTGACTTAGCACACAAGTGCCTGTGACAGAACTAAGGGGGAACTCACTTTGTCCTTGCAGGGCCTTTGGCAGTTCTGAGCAGCACACACAGCATTCTCATCATCTGACTCTTCTGCTCCTGACCAGTCATACTTGGAAGGAATATCCAGAACCTTCTTCTCTCTTTTTTTCTCTGTGCTGTCCTTGGCCAGTTCTACCTTTGCCACAACTGCCTTCTCTCGCTTCTTCTTCCGCTCCTCTTCCTTAGCCAGTTTCTTTGCCAGCTTGTTCAGCTCCTTTGTCTTATCCATAGTGAGTTTTAGCTTCTTCTTCTTGGGTTTTTCCAGTTTTTTCAGCTCTTTAGATTTTTGCTTCATATCTCCAAAGAACTGCTCTGCTCTCTCCAGTTTTCGTTTCCGTTTCCTCTCAGAAGAGTCCCTCCCTCTCATTTTCAGTGGTTTTTCATCCATGCTGTCATCCTTCATAGAAAAAGATACATATATTACTCAAAGACAAGTTTCCTGCAAACCTGAGGTCTGAGAAATGTACTTAGCTCTACCTTTACCCTGATATGGCATGAAGAAATCTAGTCAACAACATACTGTTAGAAATTCTAAACAAAAAAAGCACTTAACTTCATTTTCACCATACTATAAAAAATTCCTAAGTGTTATCAACTGTGTCAAAGTACAATCAGCCAAAAATACCCAGTGGAAAAAGTAAACTATCAGCAAGGGTAAGAAAGCAAAAGAAGCAATAATTACAACTCCCTTCTCACACTGTTTTTTAATAGAAGTTGAGAAAATTAATCATTTGTTAGATGCTTATTTTTCATCCGAGGTCAGTCTTGCCTGTAATTATTTTCAAGAGAAAGCAACTGCTGTTTTGGAGATTAAGAAAGAGTAAATGGTGAATTCTTAAAATGTATCATCAACTCAAGCAAGAAGAGAAAGCAACATCCATTATTTGAATGGCTTCCAAACTGGCAGACATTGTAAATATGCTGGTGTCACCAAGAGCTCTTAAGTAACAGATTGACATCACAAGTGGGGTTTAAAACTGGCCAGCTCTGCCCCTGCAGGTAGCACTCACAGTGACAAGTCCCATTTATACCTGAAAGATTCACTTGTGTAGTCCTTTGTACAAATGGGACTGACTTGATTTCAGTCAATGCAGCTGTATACTTTAACCTTAATTATTAATAGATTAGGAACATACTATAAACCAGTACAGAGTGTTTACTGTACACTACTTAATATAGCTACTCCACCCAAAACCAAATCCTCTCCAGATTATTTCACAAGAAGTCTACTTATTTTGTATGTAAACAGACATAGAATATATTCAATTCAAAATGAGCAGTTCTGGTCAAGCAAGTATTCATAAAGGTTAACCAGAAAAAGCTGTAATGTACACATACTCTACACTCCTCACCCCACTCCCCTGGAAAAAAGCTTTGCTCAACTATTAATATAACAGTCTGGCATGTTATTTATAAATTGCTATTTGTTGTTATTAAAACTGCTTTTCAATCAACTCCCTGCCAAAACCATTACACTGAAAGAACATTAAGCTTATGTCATACTCGGGCTGAAAGGTGGTAAAGCAGCAGAACAGGGAGGCAGGAGCAGTTTTGTACTCCACACTTCTGACTGATGCAGTCTGGCAACACTTTAACTCACCCATGGTGCATGTATGGCACACACAAAATGAGACCCCTCATTGTTCATAGCATGCAACCTTCCATCTTGTATTGCCGTACAAAAAGCCAAGAACCAGCATCTCATGTTCTTCCTGTACAGCTCATAACCCAACAAGCCATCATATAATCCACATGGTCAAACTGACCCCTAACTGCAGCTGACAGATGATAAAAAAGGGTTCCACTCTGGCTCTTAATCCAGCAGCTTGAGTTGAAACTTCAAGAGAGGCTTCTCTCCTAGCACACAGTCCTTGCCCTCTGCATCAATGTAGCAAAGTGATTTTGACTAGACCTCAGAAGCAGCACATAAACCTGCCTGATCCACTGGCAGCTCAGCAAAGCAATCAGGACATCTTCACAGTGTATCAATAAAAAACTGCTATGTCTGTGTTATTCTGAGGAAGAATATGAATCTCATTGTCTGCATTATCAAAACATGCTTTCCCCAGTAACAAAGTTCAGTAACATACAAGTATCATGTTATATAAGGTAACTTTTCATCTTCCTAAATGTTTCTTGTAACTCTTTTGCAGATTAGTTCTGTTTCCAGGCACAATCAAGAGGAGTGTTTCCTCCCTCAATCTGTTATCTTCTAAAATAAAGTTTGCATATGGAACTACTTGAGAAAACTGTTCTAAATATGGTTAACTGTGGAGGGCAGTGCTGCGGCATGAGTGATCAAGAACTGAATTTCTGCATCACTTATTCTGCTGTTTTCTGTAATCTACTACTCTCTCCAGGTGAAATACAAACATGACAAGCTGAGCACTCAGCTATTCAAGATCATATTTATATAAATCCACCAACAGAACGTGGTGGGATTTCTGTTCCACACCAGAGTATTTCTTCGAGTTCCCTACCTCCATGACATGAAGAAACCTGTCCTCAGAGGGCGGATGAGTGGCCTGTAAGATGCGCCAGATGTGCTGAGTTTCATCCAGAGATACCTCCAGCAGATCTCCTACCATCATCAGATCTTCCAGCTGAGCTTTTGCTCCAGGTGACAGCTCCAGCACAGGGGGCTCCAAGCTGCGAGGTACCAGCGGGCTCTTGCGAGGCTGCTTCCTTGGAGTGCTAGAACCTGTCAGACAGAGCAAAGACACAGAATCCTTAAGGCTGGAAAAGACCCCCAAGATTACCGAGTCTGTGCCAAGCCCACCACAAAACCATGTTCCCAAGTGCCACACCCACATGGCTTTTGAACCCTTGCAGGGACATGATTCCACCACTTCCCCAGGCAGCCTGTTCCAGTGCCTGAGCATCCTTTCAGTGAAGAAATTTTTCCTAATATCCAATCTAAACCTCCCCAGGCAAAGCCACATAAAGATAAGAGATCAAAACCAAAAGAAATTAGATATTTTTTTACAACATTTTAAGGTGGGAAATAGTAGCAACCAAAACACATTGGCACAGGTTTATATATCAAATAGCAGGAAGCTAACTACAATGTAACTCTGCTGTACATTCCTCCAGACAACATATCCTGTACAGCTAATATGGATAACAGAGCAGTTCCACTCCTCACTGATTGCTCATCCCAGTTATCTACTTAGTTTTACCTCAATGTATACAAAGCAAATACCTTGAGAGCAGCTTTTAGAAGCAGAGGAATAGGCGTGTTCAGCGCAGAATGAGGGAGCAGTCCACATGTGTGTCACCACCTCCTCTGATTTAATGGGGATTTCCTCATCACAAAACAAATTGGGTTCCAAGCTGCTGGAGGATTTCACACTGGCATTGTCCTGAAAAAGACACATAGAAAACATGCAACATCTGAATCCAGAAAATACCTACTTCTAAGTCAATTCTACTAAGACTGAGCAGTCTGCTGCTCCTAAAGCCCTCCTCTGAAGCACTCCATCAGAGATACCAAGATCAAAGGTAAAAATTATATTCCTACTTACATGGTAGATGAATACAGGAACTCTGGAGATAGGGTCAGTTTATTTACAGCTAATGCATGAAAAACACTTGACAAGTTTCCTCACTCAGCACCTTAAGTATGGTCTTCAAAAGTCAACATGATGAAAAGATGCTTTTTCTTAGCCTACATAATTTATTATTTTGCTTGAAAAGTCTGACTGCAAGCCCATGAAGACTTTATCTTCCATAAAGCAGGGAGCATGCTGACTAAATTACAGTGACTACAGAAAGAAATTGTTTGGGGTTTTAGAGGTATGGAAAAAAAGGGCATCCCAGCACAGCAAGAAATAGCAGGATAATGGCAATCAAATGCTGCCCTGAGATCAGTACTTTTATGGCAGTGTTAAATCAGTTTAAATTAGGACTAAACACTGAAAGAAGAGGGCTGTCATGAATATTTCCATGAACAGAGTACTGATAGCACTGGCCTGTGCTCATCTCAGTGTGTTGAGTAGGACACTGAACAGCTCATGGTATTGGACAAGACACTGTCATTTTCTGACATAAAAAGAGAGTTCAAGAATGGTAATCTCTCTCTGTGGCCTTTAGTTGTATGTTTAAAAGGAAGTGGTATACAAACTAATGATTTCTGTACAGAACTACAAGTGGGAAATTCAAATTTAAATTGCCCAAATGAAAAGGTAAAATAAATATACTCAGGAAGGTATTCCTCCCTACACAGTAAAGAAAGAGGAAGGTATTTCTCCCTACACAGTAAAGAATTTATATCTTGAACAATACCTTGTTATGGGTATCTTATTGTACTACACTAAAAGAAGTTCAGGGTTAACATGTAAATTTTTGATTTTTTTTTTAAATCATCATTAGTGGCCATAGACAACACCAGTGCAAAGAAATGAGAAAAAAAATACAAGACAAAAAATTAAAACAGATTACAGATTATTTAACCATTTAATGTGTCTGCTTGGAACAAACTTCACAAAAAATCTAGCTACTGCGCTCCTAATGAAGATTTACTGGCAAGAACCATGTTTTAATTAAGAGACATATAATCAAACAGATCATATTTTCATATCTACATCTGTAACAACTGTGCATTTGAGAAGCCAGAGAGTGTGGTTTTCAAAATACAGTCTATAGACCCTTAGGAATTCAGGATTAATTCTACAGGGTCCACAACAAGAGCAAATTCATGCACTATGCATAATGATCTGTATCTTTTTTTAAACACACTTGAATACATCTATGTATCAAAACCTGAAAAAAAACAACCCTTAAAAGTCAACAGTACAGAAATAATTAAATTCTGAGCAACTTTGGCTGTGGGTTTTTCTGTTTTGGGGTTTTTTAAAATCTTGTGTCTCCTAGTTTATACCTGAAGAATTTGATTGGTTGCTTGAAAACTTGTCTTCTATTCCAACCATCTTAGTAGACATAACAGAACACGTTTCTGGTCTCTATCAGTTTTGCTTAAACAGATTTTTTTATGATGAACATCCAAATCAAAAGGGTTAAGTATGAGATTTCTAAATGATGACAGTAGAATCATTAAAGAAATGAAATTATGCTCCTGCAAAACCCTGAGATCCTGGCAAGCATATGCCATCTTTCTTGACATGTTTTATCTGAGCCTCAGAAAATGCCACATCCTTCAGAAATGCCTTATTAAGACCCCTGATGCAAAGAACAGTTTTGGGAATTATTTTTATATATAAAACTAAATTAATTAAAAGCCGTAGCACCCAACAGGAATGTATTCTGGTTGGCATTTCACAGGGCAGTGCAAAACAAATCTCTGTATCTGCATCAGACTGCTGAGAAACAAAACACTTAAAATAGAAGATTATAGCACATCATACCTGGAGAATGTACTGCTCCCTCTATAAACCAGAATATCTGCCTTAGAAGAATTTACATGTCTTTTAAGATAGCATCTTGAAAGGCAGAGATGACACTATCACTAAAAAGAAAACACTGCTCAAGAACAAACTGTGGCATTGTCTTTGCCTCTACACATTTCAAAAGGACATTTCAATACCTTAAAAACACATGGTTTTCTCCACAACTGCCTTTTCTCATGGAAGTTCTTCTTTAGATAAAACACTTCAGAAATTTAACTGCAGTTACAATTTCTGTACTGAATCCAGACACTAATTTTACAACACGATCCAGACATCTTGTCTCAAAAAACTCCACACTCCAAAATAGAACACATGTACTTGCTTTATACAAGGGCTGAATGAAGAGGAAGGTATGAAAACATGAACAAAGCTCTGGCATCAGGAAACTTCTTACACAGCATGCAGTTTCTGAAGGCTAATCTTTTTGCTGTAGCAAAAACTTTCCAAGAGCTCTTCATACAGATACTTTTATTTATGACTCATGGTATCTCTGAATGGGGCATAAAGACAATGTTCATCCTCCAGGGTGTTATAAGTACAAATCCCTTTGTAAGTGTATCTTTTTCCTCAGCATTAAAAGGCATCTTTTGAAATTCAAAAGGTGGAAAGGACTTTGGAAATTTTACATAAAAACTTTAAACAACTTCACAACAGTTGAGAGAATGGGGACATTCAGATAAAAATCAAGAAGTTCCTCTTCTGCTACAGGTGCTAGGGCAGAATATCTATAGATAGTTTTAAATACAGTAAATACTCTGGAAAAAATGAATTAATAAAAGACAGGTGTTCTGTATTTATTCCATGCAAACAAACCACTCTGGATTACTTACCTTTATGTCATAGCCATAGGTCTCCCTGATGTCTTCATCAGAATCTGTCTCTTCATCATCATAATCCAAAGTCTGCCGTGGGGATGAGGACACACTCCCTATCACTCTGTTAAAGGCTGACTGCTGAAAACTTGTCAAGTGCCCCTAAAAAAATGGAATATGGAAATGAAACAAAATTTCCAGGAAAAATCTGTAAAACCTGAAGAATTATTAACAAGGAAACAGTGGTTCTTTTGGCCTGAGGATAACTGCCTGGACATCACAAAAGAGACCAGTTAGAGCAAGATGTGAAAAAAGATAGTGAAATATCCAAGCAAAACGTTTGGTTAGATTCTGATTACCTGTTTTTTAATAATAGTGACTGGAAAGATCTAGATATTGTTCTTCAGTGCTACAAATCACAGCTTCTTCACCACAACATGACCTGACCTCACTCTCAAGGTGAAGAGGTCAGCTATGGAATTATCAGTGTTTGACTACATCCCTTGCTGAAATTCACTAACAAGACACCAAATGCCTGTGAATGACAATCCATGAGAAGTTATAAATACTGAGAGGTTGGATTCTGTGAAGAGGAAAACAGAATTTGGACACCAAAGTGGCAATTGTTTTACACATTTTGAGGCCTTGACCCAGCTGTTCCAGCTCACCTGATGTTTCTTACACACACGATGCTAATGATCTGTATCTTTTTAAAAATACACTGGAACATGTCTATGTGTCAAAAACTGAAAAAAACAACCCTTAGAAGTCAACAGTATAGAAAGAATTAAATTCTGAGCAACTTCAGCAGTTGCTGTTGACAGTGAGTACAGAGGAACAGACCTATTCCTGGAGCAGCAATGAACCCAACAGAAGCCAGCCAAAACCTGCAGAGCAGGTTTTCACTTACTTCTAAGTAAGAAGTTTTACCATGTGTAATCCTCAGCTTTTCACTGCCCTCCCCTCACCCTTCTCCAAGAAAACAAGGCATTCTGACACACTAAATTAAGAGTAAGCAGAGGGAACAGCAAGGCCTTCCCATCCCTACCTGCAGGTCGGGGTTAGCTGCTGCCTTCTGCAGCTCTGCACTGATGATCTTCTCTGTTTTCTCACGAGCTGCCTGCTCCACCATGCGCTGGCTGAGCACGGAGAGCTTGGCCAAGGCAGCGCTCGGTCAGGCCCTGCAGGGCCTCCCCCTCGGGCAGCCGCACCGGCAGCTTCTGCAGGGACACCAGCAGCGACAGGATGGTCTCCAGGCGCGGCCGGCGCGAGCGCATGCACAGGGGACACAGGAACTTCACCTCCTTGGCCTGCCAGCTGGAGCCCTTCTTCTGAGAGCTGCTTTTGGGCAGGGGCACGCAGCCGCTGTGGAACCAGTCCTTGCACAGCTCGCACTGCAGCATGAAGCCGCTGGCTGTCTTGCGGCAGATACAGAACTTGACTTCTTCGATCCGGTCCACCATGGTCATCTTGGCCAAGTTGGCTGCCCTGAGAGCGTGCATGGCTTCAATTTCCTTCTGTTCCCGCTCCTTGAACACAGCCACCTGCCCAGCAAGGACAAGAACATGTCATGAATTTCACAGCTAAGAGAGATTTAATTTTATTAACACAGGAAAAGGAAAAAAATCCAGCCAAGTCAAACAGATCAAGAGATCTAAACCTAGCCCAAAATTTAGGAACTACATGATCTAATTAAAACTTTATCTAAGATACCTTCTCCTCAGTTGCTCATTACTCCCTAGAGTCCTTCTGGTAGAAATGCTATGTAAACTTTAGATAACCTTCTCAATATCCACAAAGTTTCTGAAGTTTATAATTAAATCTGTCCTGAGGCCACCAGAAGAACAGGTTTTGACTCCAGAGAAGAAGTCAGGCTCTGTTCCATTCAACTATTTACTAAGACAATGGAGTTGAGCACAGTTTCAGAAGCATCTCAGTGACCACATATCTCCTGAAGCAACTTGCACTTCCTTAATGTTTCCATTCAGGTAACTATAACCAAACATACTACAGTAAAATGGATTGTGTACAAGCCATATTAATGACCCTGCATATATTTTCTTTGCTACCAGGGAAAAGGCAGCCAGATGTCAGCAAATTATTCTGATAAGCAGCATAAGTATCCTCCAAAAAAGAGGAACCAAATAAAACATTCCCTCCAGCCCAGTGTCCATGACCAAGCATTTGCAGGCTGATCACAAAATTGACCTAACCAAATATGTGTTGGTCCTGGTTAAGGCAGAGCTGCACCTCATCATTTCCACATGATTTCAATAAAGGTTAACATCAGATGAGCAGCAACAGATACTAAACCAAGAGCATTTAAGTCTTACACATACCCAATGGTATTAAATACCAGCAGTTTCACTCTGAACTCTACTTTCACTGCAATTAAAGCTGAACTACATTCTTGTGTCAAACACCACATTATGAAGTATCTCTTTAAGCGAAATTAATTTATCGGTTCTTCCCAGGAATTTCTACAGATTAGAGATGACTTAAGCTCACACAAGCAGGAGACACCACCTTTCACCGCTCCTTACCACAGCTGCAGCGTCCCTGGCTTCCTCCAGCCCATCCTCCAGTTCACTCAGAGATTCCAAGTCAAGATCTTTCTCCTTTTCCTTCTCCATCAACTCCTTTGCCCTCTTCCTCCTGTTCTTACTGCTCCCATAAACACCGATATCAGTCCGGGGGCTCAGAACCTGGAACCACAAGGAAACTCAGCCTGTCAGGGACATCTCATCAAGGAATGACAACAGTGACACCAAGGAACAAGAACTACTCAGCAATCTAACCCCTCTTATACCTGTCAACTAATGATAGGAAAAAGAGAATAAACAGATAAGGAGAAAAGTATCTTATAGTTATGGAATTGAAATGTGATCAGCAACCAGTGACATGGCAGGTCAAACTGAAAGCCACTGTGTTTTCTGATTAATTACAGAATTTATTCAGATTATACTATCATGCATATAGCTAACCAAAACACTACATGCAGTTAGACATCCATACTTCAACATTCCTTTCACAGGCTGTGGCATTCACATTTTCTGAAAAATCCCTTTGCCCAGGGTTTTTCTCCTGGGAAGCTGAGAAGCCTCAGAGAAAAAGGAAAACAAATATTATCTCATTTTCTTCTCCTGTGCTGTGCTCACATGTGGAATATGTTTGGAGATTGTTTCATTGGTTTCTGATGTGAATGTTTTGACTCAATGGCCAATCAGTGCCAAGCTGTGTCAAGACTCTGGAAAAGAGTCACGAGTTTTCATTATTATCTTTTTAGCATTCTTTAAGTATCTGTTTCTGCATTCTTTAGTAGAGTATAGTTTAGTATAGCATTCTTTAATATAATATAGTATTATAAAATAATAGATTAGCCTTCTGAGAACATGGAGTCAGATTCATCATTCCTTCTTTCCTTCATTGGGGCACCATGCAAATACAATAAGGGGCCTCTATAAATCAAGTCTTAAAATTCTTTCATATTTACATCAGCAATTTGATGCCTGAAAAACCCCTAAAAGCACACTATAAGCCTTTCAATATCAATATGAGAGGCTGAAAAGCACTCTTAAGGACAAGAATAAAAGCTTTAAGTCATCATGACTAGTTGGAATGCATATATTTATACTTAAATATATAATCTAGCAAATTAAATACAATATAGGAAAGCTCAAATTGCTACATTTAGGAAAATGCAAAACCAGAACATATTAAATAACTAGTTAAGCAGAAGAATACAGAGAAAAAGCTGTATCTAGAATGTGTCACAAAGTGAACAAAAATGAGTGGTTGCAATAGGGAAAATCCCATTGGAAAACATTAAACATCAGTACCCCCCCCTTTGAGACACAAGATGAAACTACTGCAGTTCATACAGCACTAGGGAAAGTCAGAGAGTGGGGATTTCTGTCTGGATTTGGACAGCTCACTAAAAGTGAAGACAAACCTCAGAGAATTAACAACAACATAAGAGAATAAAAATATAGCCTCTGAGAATGCAGCTGAACTGGAACTGTTTTCCTTACAAAAGGGAAGTCTGTCAAGTAGATATGACAGATTTTCAAACAGGATTGATTTTGATTAAAACAAGGACAGTCACTACATTTACTGAAGTGAAATAAACAGTAGCTGACTATTTTTTTTCTTATAGTTAAACAGTTTATAAAATATCTAATCTATTTTTTTAGCATTTGAACAGTGAGGCAAGTGAAAACATTTATGCATTTGAGAGAGGTCTGTGTCCGTTTCAGGCCTACATTTCTTCATCGACAAAAAAAAAAACCCTTTACTTTCCCTCTTCTTTCACAAGTAAGAGATGAGGTTGTCTATACATAAAACAGGACTAACCAAACAGACTTTCTGCCTTTTTGATTCTTTTCACCCAAGAACAGCTGAAATTATATTCTATTCTGAAAAGGAACTGTAATCTAGTGTCACTGAACCAGCTCTTCCCTCCAGAAAACCAAGGGCCATCATGACCAATTTCTGACAGAGCAGTGTCTTCTTCCCTTCTTCTGACAGGGCACTATGTGCTGCTCACCTGTAGCAGGTTGTAGCTGGAATTCTTCTTGAGGAAGGTCCTTCCTGTGCGCTCCCTCCAGGCACGAGCTGCAGCCACCTGGGACTCCAGCTGGGGCAGCGCATCCAGGCGCACCGGGATGGGGCGGCCCTTGGCAGACAAGCTCTCCAGCTGCTCCAGGTATGCATAGTTGCTCCCATTCTGGGGTGAAACAAATTTTTCTAAGCCAACAATTCCACCATTAAATCAGCTGCCAGCCTAATTTCAAGCTGTACACTACTTTGTCACTGCCTAAAACTGAGTTCCATAGGAAAGGAAAGGAGGGCAGTGTTTCAATCTACTGTTATTTTAAACACTTCTCTCATACAGCTTTTATTTGAACAGTCATTTTGATATGGCCAGCTGGCTTAGGGAGTAAGACAACATTCCATTTCCAGAAAGTTATCTAAATGCTGTCTGTTTAACAGCAAGAGTTGTATAAGGGCTGATGTGAAATCTACTGGGATTCTCATTTCAACTCCCAACAATACCTGTTATAAGATAAGCAGTTCTAGTTCAGTGACCAGCACCCACAAATATCACAGAACTTGGAACCAAGTCATGTGGGTAGACCAATAGAAGGGGAGGTTACTGAACTAATTCATCTCTTTCAGAAAATTCTGGCCACCATTGGCATCAAACCTTGCAACATTTTAGGGAGAAAATAAAAAAACAGATTTCCATAAAAAACAAAATTTCCACAGGCAGATCCCAAACTGAAAACCTGAGAGCACCCTCTGCTGCAGCCAAATATTTTCAGTGACAGCATGATGAACAGCTCCAAAACCAAATACCATATCATAATGAATTTGCTGGCTTTTCTACCTGCTCTGAAATACATAAAAGGAAGGGAAATAGAAATTGGATAGCCAGTGGGGAAAACAAATGCACAAAAAGAAAATCAAGTACACGAGCTCTGGTGAGCACATTTAAAAGCTGTAACAAGGCTTCTCTTTAGACCATCTTTGTGAGGAGAGGTGCTAGGAATAAAGGACCCATCCAAATACAAGAGTGCAAGCAGAATAGTCTAGTTCCTGCTGTTAGCCCTACCTGAATGGCCTCCACTTTGGCTGTCCAGTCTCTAGCTCGCTGCAGGGCTTCTTTCAGGGCCAGCACATTGGGCAGGTAAGCAGGGATGTTCTTGGCCTCGTTCACGATGCCCTCCAGAGCCATCATACTTTGGCGTGGTCTAGAGTAAGAAAAACCCAATTCCAGTCTTCTCTCAAAATACCAGTCATCTAAAGGCACAAATTTGAGAGGCTGGTGATGCAACTTCACCACTACCCTGCTGGGTAGGACACCATGGCTCTATGCTTGGAGGCTACCAAATAACAGGAGGTGAGAAAGCTGATGGGCTTGGCACAATCAAGCTTAGAATGGCAAACATCACAAACCCTGAATACCAGGAAAGCTGTCTCTTGTTGGTAGCTTAGTCAGAGCTCTGTGTGGAGAGGGATAAATAGCAAAGACAGCAGCAACATACAAAGCCTGAGTCTCCTGCCACTGTGTAACATGATAGGGAATCAACACTTCTGCAAGTAAATCTCAAATCCTACTCTAGAACAATCTAACTGCTGGGAGGTTAAAAAAAAAAATCAACAAAATAAGAAAGTCAACTACAGCTTCAAGGGCCCAACTTTTCACCTCACATCTCAAAAGAGGAAGAGAAACACAAAAGTGTGTGGCCTGTAAGAACAGTTTGTAAAGGAACACTCACCTGGCCTGCAGGCAGACCTTGGCCTTCTCCTCCCACCTCTCTGACACTGTGAGCAGCTCCTGCAGCTCAGCCATGGCTTTTTCTACAGCGTGATGTGGTGCCAAGCCCACACCAGAGTCAATCAGCTTCTTCATCACATCCAGGGTGACTCTCTGGGGATCCAAGAGGGTGGACCTCACCTCATCCAGCCACCGCGCCTGCTGCAGCTCTTGCTTCAACCTTGGCAGTTCAGGAAGTTCAACATAAAGGCCAGAGCCCATGTCTATCAACTCCTGCAGCTTGGAAGAGTCTGGGACATCATCAATCATGGCTTCCTGAGCACGCTCGTGAAACTCTTCCACATCATCGAGCAGATTCTGAAGTAACATACAGCACAAATCAATTAGGAAAAAACACCCACAGAATCCAAAAGAAAATGCAACTGAGGGATCAGCCAGCTGTAAATCTGTATGTGATGATCACATCATCAGTCTGAGCTTCTACACACAATGCCAGCTAGCTGTCATAAGCCATCAAGTCTGACAGAAATTAAGTAACAGACCATCTAAACTTATTTGATGGCCTAATGTTTCATGCCCTAGGCATATTAGTTGCATCAAACTCTGCACCTAAAATACTACAACTGCAAATGACAACAGTTCCCAACAAAACAGAATATTCAGCACTGCCCAGTCAATATTAATTTTAAAATAGTGGAGAGAAGAGGGATTTCTGCAAATAGGTCATCATTTCAATAGTGTCAGGGGCATTACAGTAATGACAGCAACACAAAGCAGAAAAAAAAACATGCTGAGGAGAAATAACAAGCCAGAAATGTGTGAGAACATGAATACCACAGGTCCTAAAAATAACAATGGTGAAGTCTGAAAGTAATATTCCCTAAAGCAGTACTACCACTTATAAGCATCAGAGATTTATTGCACTAAAGAAAGAAATGAAAATGCAAAACCCCCTTATTAAAGGAGACAATTTCATAGAAATCCAACTGCACTGCTGCAGTTGTCCTCATCCTCATGCTTTGGCACTGCAATGAAAAAAAAAATCAAAGACAACAGACAGAAAAGAATCTCTGCAGGAGACTCATTCAAGGACATTCAACCAGCATACTCCACAGATTCACCCCCAAGTCTCTTACAAGACAGAAATTTCTGACAGCAAGCCAATGGCACAACGAGGAGCAAACCCTGCATTGCCTAACCCTTAGCTTACTGCCTTTTTTGGCTGATGCTGCTTTTCACGTCTGTCTGAAAATCAGAAGGTATTTATAAGAAAAAACAAGATCTACACTATAAAGATTTTGATTTAGGGTACATACTCTGAATGCTTCATAGTGGCAACAGTAAATTATTACAGTTTAATAATTACAATGCCTTTTGTGTTAGAAAATATTCATCATCTAACATGACAATTATTTCGCTATTCATCATGATGGATAATTGCATTCAAATGCCATGCTAAAAGCTAGTGAGTGCTTAGGCATAAATGATCATTATCTGACTTCATTCAGAAATGAAAAGACTACAGTTTGTAATCAGAAAAATGATAATTATTTATTTATTGACTAGTGATTATGCTGAGGCTTCAAGAGCATGCACATGCATAGGCAGAGTACTTGAACTAGAACCAGATTCCTTCCTAATGCTGAGGGGTGGGGGAAGATGGACTAGTTGGGAGAAGGCATTAGACAAAAATACAAGCTAAAACTGTTAAGAGTTAATTATATGCCTGCAGCCCTCTCATCTATGAATTATGTTTTAATTAGAAACAAGTTTTAAGTACATTAAAAACAAAAAAGCTCTTCTGAGAACAATCTTGCATGTCTACCTAATAGATGATGATAACATTTCATTAATAAATATTAGTAAGTATTTTTACTAATACTAATAATATGTGTAATTACATACTAATGTGTGTGTAAAGAAGTGAAGTAAAACCATCCTATCCTATGAGGATGAGAAAGCACTTTCCACTTCATTAGATGCCAGCAAACTGGTTAAAGAACACCTTTGAAGGACAAAGACAGTATCAACAAGCCTGGCAAACATGCACACTAGAGCCCTATGGTTTTCTGAAAGAAATTGTTTTCAGAAAAAAATACCAATATTACATAAGCAATAAGAAATTCCAATGTAAAGTCTCTCTTATCAACACTGAACTATCATGGAAAAGTTTATATAAAATTCATGAATAGGACATAAACACTAACAAACACTTATGGAAAAGGGGCCTTCTAAAAAAACCCTGATTTTTAAACTGTATGGCTACACAGCAGCAGCTGCACCTATGGTAATGTACAGGATTTTTGGCCTTCTATTTAGTACTAGACAACACATGAAAAACTGTACAAACAGAGCATTCAGGTTAATAAGTGATTAACATACACCTCAGGAAGCATTTCTCTAGGCAAAAAATCTTTATTAAGGATGTTTCTTAAGGAGTTTTCTACAAGTTGGTTAGTAGGTGAAACACTTTAGTATTTCATCACCAGTGACAGAGAAACAAATTAAGACTGCTGCTGAAAACACTTGCTATGATGCAGAATGCCAGAATGATGAATGGTAATGGCAGCCAGGGGAATCAGTATGATCTGGATTACTTATTAGTCTAGATTCATCCAGAGACAGGTGCAAAGATATATATGAAGGGCAAGAAATGCAGGCCATGCATACAGATTAAGAATGCTGTAGCCTGGAAAGCAAGGCTGAGATGTATTTATGGAATAACTAACAATGTGGCACTGCTTGCCTGCTGCCCTGAAAAAGCACACCAGGGTAACCCTCAGAGGTTTCTACAAAAACATACAAAGGATAGGACTTAGCCAGAAACATAAAGCTCTACAGAGAGCATTAATGATGATGGAACAAGAGTCACTCGTTCAGAGATTTAGAACTGGGCTGTCTGGACAGACAGTGACAGGGGAAGAGGATCTTCTATCTTTGTTTAGTTGCACCACCACATCTGACAATGCCTGTTGTACCATGGGTGCACTGGAAAAAGTGCACGTATGTTTTACATCAGAACCTTTTCATCCTCTACACCAGGCCAAATTGTCTGTTTAAAAAAAACATACTACCACAAAATAGAACAAAGTCAAAGGCACAACATGATCAGAGGAGCAGATGCAAACTTACCTTCACTTGTCGGGCCTGGCTGATGACACAGGGCAAGCTGAACAGCTGCTGCACAAATGCTTTAAGCTCCTCCATTGTCAGCTTGGTCCGTGTCCTTCCACTGTCTTGGCTCACTCTGCTGTACAAATGGGCATGATTGAATATCAGGTGAGAGATAAGATGATGATCAGTGACAGAAATTATCTATCAGAATTACTGAGAAGTCACCAAAATTTAATTTAATCACCTAAGAACTCAAAAAGAAAAATGTAATGCGAACTGAACAAGGATTTCAAAATCCTGAAAACAAAATTTAATACAATTCCCCTAAGCCCCTTCAGGATCATTTACCCTGCCCTTCAGGGTACAGTTGTCTAGGTGAGTTTCAAACTGAGTTTGTTACATGTAGAAGAATATAGCCCCATAAAGTCTGCTTTAGGCAGTACAGGAAGTTGTCTTGTGTGCCAGACACCGAAAGAAGGCTGAGATCTGTAACAGCAAAAAGCCCTGAACACAAGTCTTGTTATCCAGTGCTTTTTCTCTCTTGTAGCCAGAGAACTGCTGAAACTGAGCTTGCAACAGAGGACTGATATTCATTGGGACAGGTTCTGCAAGGACATTTCCATTAAATATCACTCGAAGCAAGCGTAACAAGCCCACTGAATGGAGTAAGAGACTTAAAAGTGACACACTGCATAAATTAAATACTTGGTGTACAGATCACTGGCAGGCACAACTTCCCAAGTATAACAGATTTCAAATACTGAAGCGCTGTTCCCTGCTAATTAATGTACATTTGAATACTAGAGAAATAGTAGAGAAAAGAAATTCTATCTTATCCTATGGACTTACATAATGTTGTAAATGTAAAATTTAGATTAATGATTTAATATAATTTCACACCAGCTAAACCTCAGAGGGGAATAAGTAATCCTGCAGGCTTTGATTTGCTCCAACAGACAGTGATGAGGAGCAGTGGCTGCAGCAGATCTGCTGTGCCCCCAAAATCCCTGAGTGAGGGCAAAGGGGTGGAGGGCTCCAAGGGACAAAACTGAGTGGGGGGACACTCAGCAGTGTCACACTGGCATTCTGGCCTTAGTCCAACCACAGACTGCCAGAGCATGAGATGCTGCACAAAAAGGTACAACTATCCCTGCATGTGGAAATCTGCAACTTCCAGGAAAAGGTAAAGATCTAGGATTAGAATATTGGACAGAACTTCACAGCTATACATTATCCATTATTGGGGTTTATTCAAAAAGAGATGGATAAGCCACAGATTTTCTTCTGCTACACTGGACCATGAGTTCATTGCTTCATTTACCCCTGCTAAATTGCTCTGTTTGAGCACTTGTTTTTAATTTGCTTTTTTAATAACCTCATCCTTTCTGTAAATGTGATCCTTCTCCAGGTGTTAAATATGAACATAAATGTTACAGAAGCAGCTGAACATGGCCATTTAATTACACTGCCTAGCACTGTTCAAAGAAGTTTCAAGGTCTTCCTCAAACCTCAATTTTGTAAAATATCTTTAGTTAGCATACAACAGCCCTCAAATGTATATACAAGTGCTTTTTTTGGGCTCATAAAATTCTTTTATCTTTAGACAGACATGACACTGAAAGTGGCCAAATCCTTCTATCCCTTGTCTTTCTTGGGGTAGCTCTGGAAACCCACCAAATAACTAACTGAAGAGTTATGTCTTCTTTCATATATATAATGATATATATATATATCTCAGCAACTGAAGGACTGTTGAGAGAAGGCTGTCATACTCCAACAGCAGGAGGAAGAGGAGGAAGCAGCACCAGACCAGAAACACCTGGGAGCTATCAAAATAATTATACTTCACTAGAACAGGGCAATGCAACCCCTGTCATGCTGTCTCCCTCACCTGGATCAGAGCTCTAAGTGAGTAATACTTCTGTGGCAGTGAGGTTCTACAAGCAATAAAAAACAATCAGGAGAGCTTTCTTTAGCCTCCAAATACAGACAAAATGCTTCTCTATTCTGTAACAGTTTTCCAGTTAGAACAGATTGTTACACTTGGATCTGTAGTGCAAATAACATTTTAGTGTTCAGATTCAAGCAATTATGACAAATGGATTATGTTCTGTGTAGCAAAGTTGGGCATAATAATTAATAAGGTATTTAATTTTTACTCTCTCAAAATGTCTTAAGTAATACACAAAAGCCACACAGGCAAGAAATACAACCAACTACAAAACCAAATCGTATCCTCAACAGGGGAACTACAAACTACATAAATTTACTGTACAAATGCTGCCACAAGAATTACAGTCACCTCACTGAGCTATTTTCTATGGACTTATTATTCAGTGCACAAAAACATACAGGATAGAAGGAAGAACATGCTCCTGAAAGTTCAGGAGAGCAGAACACACCCAGCAGATTGCTGAGGCAGGGCCAGGAGACAGAGTAATGCTGAGGCAGCCACAGGCAAGGTAGGCAACACAGAGAACCAAGGGAGTTACACTGCCCCAAGTCACTGAGGCAAGGCACTACTTTTCAATCACACATCACTGCCTCCCTTAGTCCTTCCCAAAAAGTACCAGACTGGCTCAAACTATGGACTGGTTTTGCTCTCTGTACTGCTGTGCTCCCCTAGATCCTTTTGTCACAAACACCCAAAGCCAAAACTTACTTTCATTACATTTCTACCTCCAGCTGTCTCTCCCTACAACTCTCTCACATGTTCAGCAAAATACTTCATCAGCAAACACAACTTCTCCAAAGGATTTCACATTTCAGTACATAAGTCAGCTGAAAGTAGAATGTTTATAACATTCCAGCTAAGCCCACCTTCGGGCCCTTTGTGCCACTTTATCTGCCTCCACCCCTCCCTACCTCCCAGTGAGTCACAGCACTAAGGGAAGGAAACACTGAAAGAAGCTTGCACATAGCAAGACCTCAGGATTTTTAACTCTTCCAAGTCCAATGAAGTAACAAAGAGGCAGATGAAAAGTACTGAAAAACTGCCTGTCCTACCTGTGTTTTTGCTTTTTGCTCAGAAGCAGCTGTGCTACTGAAGCACAGGTCTCTGCTTCTTTCACAGCATCTCGGAGCCTGCGGAAAAGATCGTTCTCCGGGTATTTCCTGTCTTCAGCATCCTCCAACATTACTCTCAGCTCAATCACATCTGTAATAAGAGCACACAAATAATTTGTACGCAGAAAAAGAGATTTTGGATTGCTTCAATGGCCTTCAAACAAGGTTCCAACAGCATAGTTCAATTTGAAATGCACAATGCTAATGAGAAGACAGAACACACGCAGGAGTTTCAGGACAGCCTATAAAGAATGACAGAAGTCTGACCTTTCTTGTGGTTGAGATTGGCAGACAGAGCCTCTGTAACTCTACTGACCCAAGTGTCGTAAGACTGTGCTCTAACCTTCACTCCATACAACAAAGAAGGAAGGTCTTCTAGTGGGTACCGGTACCTGAAAGTATGGAAAAAGACAGAAAAAGTTTTAATGCCCACATGAAAGCCAGGATATTAATAATATTGAGTTTTTCCAGCTACAGCAAGGCTAGAAAAACAGAACATGTATGTCACTATCATATTTTCTGAAAAATCCTTTGCCCAGGATTCTTGTTGTCATCTTATTCCAGGGATTCCATACTGGTGTCTCCTTATCACATAACTTCTTGGTGTTTCTTGTGGGCAACTCCTCAGAGCACTGACTCTTTCTTCTTCACAAAGTAACCAACTGACTCCAGCTCCCTTCTCACCCAGCCACCCCACTCTTTTATAGCATCTTCTTCTCATTGGTTACAGCTGTGGCCTGTTAAACTCAGGCCTGCTCCTAATCTTTGATAATTGGCCCAGCTGCAACTCCTTAGGGGTAAGATTACATTCTACACTATCTTTATTTTCTTATATTCTATCCCCCTACAGAATCTTCTCCTGGGAAGCTGAGAAGCCTCAGAGAAAAAGGAAAACAATATCTCATTTGCTTCTCCTGCGTGTTTTGCTGCTTTGGAATGTGGTTGGAAATCATTTATCCAACATGTGAATTGTTTTGACTTAATGACCAATTGTGATGGTCATGACCAAAGTGACCAAATGTGATGGTCAAATGACCAAATGACTGAATTGTTTTCACTTAATGACCAATCACGGTCAGGCTGTGTCAGACTCTGAGGAGAGTGTCACAAGTTTTTCATTATTATCTTTCAGCATTCTGTAAGTATCCTTTCTCTATTCTTTAGTATAGTTTTAGTATAGTATTCTTTAATATGATATAATATAAAAAAATAATAAATTAGCCTTCTAAGAACATAGAGTCAGATTCATCTTTCCTCCCCATAACAGGGGACCCCAAAAATACCACACATGTACAACACCTGTTTGCCTAGGAACCAAGAAACAAAGCCGATAAAAATACTCCTTAAATGAAGGAGAAAAAAAGTGTGACCAAATGTATTTGGCCACTGGGCTACAGCAAACTATTAGACATGGAAGTAAAGTAGGGAGAAAAAAATCCCATGTACCTTAGACACTTCTTCTGCATGGGACAGGGACATAAATCAGAAGGATGGTACAAGCACACCAGGCGTTCGGGATTGCAGGAACACGTCAGAGCTGACAAGAAGCACGTGGTTCTGCAAGCTGTGCACTGACGTTCATCATCTGGAACCAGCTCAAACACCTCTTCCTCAGACATCAACACTCCCTGACAAGAAGAATTAGCCACTTGCTCAAAAATTCTAATGCAAGCAGGGGGAGAGGGAAGCAGAAAGCTCTTTTGCAAGCATTTATTACTCACCATCTGTACAACAGACTCCCTCAGGCGTGTCTCCTCCTCTATCAACAGAGTCATCTCCTTGCAGACCATGGCAGCCAGCCCAACATCCAGGCACTCTGGATCTGCAGCCATCTTGAAGATCAGCTCTTCATGGGAGAAAACACAGTGACGTCCCAGCCTGCGGTAGTGACTCACACACTGGCGTCCAATGGGGAGCTACAGAAACATCACCATCATTGAGGGGGAAAAAAAAAATCATCTCTCATCTCCCATTCTCCTTCCTTTGAGAAACACCAGGAAAAGACAAACTAAGAGCTGTCTTTGATGGGACAGAGAAAATTCTGTGGCATTCACATTCTCTGAACAGAGAGAGAGATAATTCTCTCTCTCAGGTTTTTTCCTGGAGAAGCACAGAGAGAAGAGAAAGCAATTCTTATCTCTACTTGCTACTCCTGTTTTTGACCATGTGGAATATGACTGTTTACTTGAAGGGAGTTCTTAATTGAATTCTGGTGATGGTTGTTTATATTAATTGGCCTATTGGGTCAAAACTGTGTCCTGGCTGTCTCAATGCTTTCCTTTAGTATGTATCTTTGTATAGTATAATAGAGTATCCTTTTAGTATTCTTTAATATAATATAGTATAATGTAATGTAGTTTAATAAAGCAATTGTTCAGCATTCTGAATCAATGGAGTCAGATGCCAATCATTCCCCTGTATTCAGTAAGATTCTAACAACCTTAAATCATGTCACAGATGAGGACAGAGAGGGTATCAGTGCTGGGGAGGGGCATCTTCCATAACCTTATGCACCTGATGTAGAAACAAAAGTTTAAGAGTCGTCCTGAGCTCTTTTTACCTCCAGTGGCAAGAAACTGGCACCAAAGAGAAGTCATCTGGTCTACACTAAGGTGAATATATTCCCCTCTGGAATATTACTATGCTTGGACATAGCCATTTAACATTAAGATTCCTACAGTTAACCAAAACTTTCACAGAGGCTGCACTCATTCCATCATGAGTGCTGGAGGAAAGAACAAGAGCCCTGACACACTGCCAGTCCTGCAGACAATTTTTCTGCTAAAAGAATAAAAGTCCCTGAAAAAGGGCTACAATTTCCATTTGTAGTTTAGAAAACAAAGCTAGAGATAGATAAACTAGAGATGATATCATAACTTCCAACTGTAAACCTTGGACAGTAACAGAACACTCTTTTGACAATTTCCTGAACAATCCACTTTGCACTGATGTGGCACAGCTATCAGAACAGCACTAATATGATTAAAAGGAACAATGAGCTGGCACAAAGGAGGAACAAAGACTGTTACAAGCCTATCTCCAACATTCAAATGACAACAGCACTTCAAGACAGGACACAGACTTGTATCAAATTCAGAAAGTGGCATCACAGCTAAAGGAACTGTGCCACTTTTTGGTTAACCAGCAATTAAAAAGGAAGAACATGTGCTCAAAGTTTCAGTTTGAAGTTGCCTAAAATTAGAATTACTTTGTAAAATGAAACTTCCCTCAGTTTCTAACTGCTGTCCCAAGAACTATAAATATAAAATACACTATTTAACTGAAAAGAGTGTTCAGGTAGTTAAGTTACTAACACACCACTTGCAGAAGTCACATAGCAAATATATACAAAAGAACAGACCCAGTCAGCAGTGCAGAAGTTCACAGCTTCAGCAAAGTTATATCCCTGGTTAAATCCAGAGTGATAGGCACGAGGAAAGGTCACAACAAACTCGCCAGCACACTGATTTGTCCTGAAAACCTAAAAAAGAGAGGATAAAGGAAATAAAAAATATGTAACATGCAACAGCTTAAGACACAAAAGTACAAGACATTTGAATACCAGTTTCTGTGCCATAAATCACCACAGGCAACACAGCTATTCCAATAGTGGTAAGGATTGTTTTTGCCTTTTGAACATGAATACTCAATTTACAGTTTTTTTTCAAAAAGAGCTGAATATATAAGCAACAGTTGAAAACTGTCTTTATGAATCCCAAAAGGGATGTTTCTCTTTCACCGTTTAATCCATTGTACCACAAAATGCAAAAGCTTCTGGAAAAAAGTTTATGGTTTCCTTTGTTGGGGTATTTGCCAGGGAAGCAATTTATCCTGAAACAAAAGCAAATGATAGTGACTGCTGCTTAGAGGTCTGCAGTCAATTATGTTTGGTCAGAAAAGCATTTTGTAATGCTGAGATTTCTACTGAACCTAAGACAAGTATTTTACTGTCAAGAGCTTTTAAAGGCATTGCAGACAAACTTTCTGTTACACAAGGGAGGGGATTTTTTAATTAAAAGTTAACTGTAATACACAGCACATGCTTTTTCTGGAAGGTATTTTATGTAGGAAGCTTGGCACACTCACTTCTGTTGTGAGAAAATCTAAATTTCCTGGTTAGTCCACAGAAGAATCTAGAAAACAGCTTTAAAAAACACCCTATAAGTAATGAATATGCAAATAAAAATTCTTCAGAGTTATGCCAAACCATTGTTATACAAATCGGGCAGAGAATGAAAAAAAGAGAGCACACAGAAGTACTTATGTAAAAAATGCTTGTGTGCTACTCACTGGTACACCATGTTCCATCAGCACATTGGGGTTCATAATAGTGACCAGCTGATGCAGGAGATCAGGCTGGGATTCAAAGAGCTCAGGAGCCAATTCCTTCATCACATCTTCCAGCTGCTCTGCTGCATGAGAGGGCACACCATACCACGTCTTCGGCTCTCCCCTACCAAAACACAAGCACAGGAATGAACACAAGTGGGAGGGAACTGATGGTGCCACCCAGCTGTAAAGCAACCTCACAGCCAGCAGCATTGGCCTCATCAGCCATTTTACACCTAGATTAAAAAAATGTATTTAATCAACAAGCATCTTCTTCAGGATGTATTACTCCAATCTGAAAAATCAGTTATACTGCAACACAATCCTCAGCATACTTGGCAGAAGATTTGCCCTGACAAGCTTAACATGGAAGATAATTGTCACTTACCACACTCCCCAAAGGGGTAAAATGGGCAATTATTTTCTTTCAGGAAGAAGGAATTAGGCTTAATAAACAAAACCTTGGCTGTCACACCTACAGGCTAAGAAAGATCATGGTACTCCTCCATTCAATTAGGCTTGAAGTTATATTTGTAAAACCAACAAAACAGCCAGTGGAATAAAATACATGCAATCTCTCTAATTCCTAACTAATTACTAAAAATCTGGGATCCACTGGACTATTAAGATAAAAAATGCCAAACAACCTGGATTAGTTAAGTACAAGGGAACAAAAAGATTAACAGGACCAAAACTAACCAAATAATTAATCAAGCACTATTCCAGTCCTTTTTTAACCAAAACGAACTGCCACCCCTAGCATCCACAGAGCTGAGACTTCTTTTTAAAACCTGTTTTACTCGATTTTAGCAACTACAAGCAGGATCTGCTTACACAGCCCTATGGACGTGCATTATCCCAGAGGCGAGAGCAGAGGGCTGCTGTGCCCTCTGCTGGCAGCAGCCGGCAATGCCCGCTCCTGCAGGGGCACGGAGCCGCCGGACGGACACACGGAGCCGCTCAACAGCAGCTCAGCCGGGAACAACAGTAATGCCCTTCCCGAGCGTGCCCATCAGACCTTGCTGGCAAACGCGCTTCTTCAAAGATGTGCAGCTTTTTTGAGCTGACGGTTTGAAGGCCATCAGCTGATCACTCCCAGATGTCCTGCAACCTTTCTAAAGCTTCCCACAGCTCCCTCCCTGTCTTCCCCCCGCTCCACTCACTGTAACAATGTCTGACGAACTGAGAACACTGCAATGCCCAAAGTTAATCTGTCACGAGTCTTCCATTCAGACACAAAAGCTGAACAGCACAACACTTCCAGGGCTGTCCCAAAAGGCAGAATTATTCCAAATTTCTCTTTATAAGGAGTATTTCTGTGTATACACGGATCTGTTGCTGAACAGTAATTCTGATGCCTCTAGAAGCCATGAGACAGCAAACTCTGCTTCCAGCACACACACATCCCAATTTTAAATCATAAAAGGAGGGAACCAGTGAACTCTCAACTCAGTTCTGAACAAAAAAAACTTCTTTCTTCAAAAATATAGGATCCTGTAAAGCAGGATCCTGTTGCATGTTATTTTATGGTGACACTGGAATGTTGGCCACACAAGAATATTTCATCAGGTAATGAAAAGCACTAATATGCTTGTCCTGGGTTTGCCTTAACTGAATGCTTTGCCTTGAACCCACTACAATGCTTTAAAAAGCATCTGTATTCACCTTCAATCAGCCACAGTTAAGAAAAGGGACCACTCTGCACATTCAGCTTTTCATTTACAAATGTCCTCAGTGTGCAGAGGAGCTCTAAAATAGAACTACAAAGTTCCTAAAGCCAACAGGGCAGTGTAAGGTAGATGCACAAAGGACAGCCCATACCAGTGCAGGTAGTTGATGGAATAGCTCCAGTGGTCTTCAATGTGCCAGCAGAAGGAGGAGAAGCACATCCCCACATACAGCCAGGGCACCTTCATGCCAGAGATGTCTGCATTGATGTGAGCAAGGACTGACTGCTCCAGAATGGGCATGTTGTTCAAGTTCCAACCAGAGAGAGCATAATCCTGCCAAAAGAGTAAAATTTGAACAAATCAGAAGAACATTAGGACACCAAGTGCAGAAAAGGAAAGTACAAATGAAAACATCAGCCTATCCGTTTCTATAGTAAATAATGGGATATTTCCTGCAACAATGGAACATCAAACCCAGAAATAATTCCTTAAATACCCTAGTCATCAAACAATCACACTAAAATTTTAGTAACAGTCCTAGTATTTCAACATAGCCCATCTTCTTTGGATCAAGGCTTAGACACTTAGGTTTCAGTTTCTTCCCCATCACAAGGCTGCAGGTTTCATGCTTTTCTGGTGGAATAAAATACCAGCAATGCCAGCAGAAGACCTAAAGATAGAAGTCTTCAGTAATACAGGAGAACCTAAAATTGTACACAACACAGTGAATCTCATGTTACTATTTCAACTTTTTTTAAACACCCATTTTACCATACTGCACTTTATGTTGATCTACTGTACAGATTACTTTAGAAAGGTTTCTCAAGGGAAAAAATTCCTACACACTCATTTCTGAGAGGACAGCATTACCTGTTAAGCACTCTCACCTTTACTTGCAAATACACACAATTTGTTCAAAAAACTATAAAATCCAGACAGCCTTAAAAGCCCACTACTGTGCTTTAGCATTAATCTACTTCCCACTTTTACAAAAGCTGTAAGCACAGATTGATTGGGATTTTAGATATATCCCACAGGTGCTGAAAGGACTGGTCAGACCCTCAGCTCAGCCAAACATTGCTGCTGTTTCCTCTGCTCTGACACTACAAAGACATTGCAGTGAGTCAGAAGACTTAAGAGATCTGGTTAAGAAATTTTTTAAGTGACTACCTTCATACAAATAGAAGTATCAGTGCTGACTCACTAAGCAGCTACACAATCACAGCATAGACAACAAAGGCACACATAGGAAGGTGTAGGAAGAGGTGGAAGATGATAGCGAACAAGATTACATCTTCCAGTGAGCAGTATAAATTGATTTGGGGCTATGTAATCAGGAAACCACACCTTTACCATGTCTGAATTTCAGCATACAAGCAGCAAGAAAACTGCTTTGCTACAGTAAAGTCTGAGGGAAAATACGTAATACACTTACCAACTGATCTTTATAGAATTTTTTATAATTGAATGTTGCATCTACATCTACATTATTACAGTACATCCAGAGAAACAAGCTAAATCCAATTAGTTTGTTTCACCCATTAAGAACATCCTAAGGAGGACAGAATTATGTTTCTGTAACTAACTCTATAATGAAAAGGTTTGAAACAAGAAAGAAAAAATATTATTAAAGAGCCTCCTCATACTCAGACAAACTGCAACAACTTGCACATCTTTGCCTGCTAAGATTAAGTGACAGAAAACAGGTGTGACTTAAATCATGAAACAGACCTTGGTTATCAGCAACCAGATCTGCAGAACCACCTCAAATATCAGATGAATGCTCTGCTCAAAAGGAATGTAAAAGCCTGAAACAATTTCTTCATGAAAAAATCCACACTGATTTCTGACCTAAAGTCTAAATGTGAAATCTTACACAGAGCAAAGAATAGGGTCAGTTTGCACATCCTGTTCCTCACCTCCTCCTCTGGCATCAGCTTTCGTCGGCCATCCTTCACTGGGAAGCCACTCCCAAAGTCCTTGGATGAGATATCAGCCCCATATTCCACAATAACATCTTCTTCTATGCTGCTCACTAATCTCCAGAATTCTTTTTCTACCAGCTCAGTGGGAACCATCTGAAAGCAGAAGAGAGGTTATGGTATGTGCAGATAACAAAAATTATCATTCAAGCAATAAATCACTATTAACTCCCCATGAATTTTCATACACCAAGGTCACTCCCCCTCTCCTCTCCATCTCTTCAAACTCATAGTTTTGGTCTCTATTCCTCCATAGTGGTTAGAATGTTTCAGAGAGAAGGAATAAACAAAAGAAGAAGGAATCACCAGACATACAGCAAAACACAAGGGGAAGAGGAGCCAGCCAGCAGAAATCAAGCAGCAAAGAGAACAAATCAGCATGCAAATTCCAAACTATTTCAGAAGATAATGACCAAGATTTCTGAACAACAGTAAAGAAATTCAGATATAAAACTGTGTTCAGGAGTTTGATCTTCATATAACTGAGCATTACTCTTACATGTATTAATTTACAAAGCTTATTCTTAAAATAAGCTTTGTTCCGTGTCCTTAAGTTGTCTGATAAACTGGAGTCCTTAAAAGGTAGAGGCTTTAGCAAGAATGCCCATAAATTATGAAAGAACCATGAGAGGAAGACCTTGGTGCTGCATGCAGTCCACAAGACAGTGGAACTGTGCCAAAGCAGAAATTCTAGTTTGAAAAACGTTGCTGTGATGCATACCAAAAAAACCAAAAAACCCAAACCCACTGTGATTACCAGACAGATTCAGTCTATTGACTTGTCTACAAGAAAATACTGTAAGATGAAGAAAAACAAACATTTATCCTCTGGACAAACTAAACCAAGACAAAAGACACAGGGAGGGCGGGAAAAGGGCCCCTATGCCAAATGAGCAAGATATTTACTCCAGTGTATCAAAAAGGGCAAAAACATTTAACTAGAGTGTGCCTAGTACAGTAAACTCTAACACAAGCAATAAAGCTGTCTACCCATTGCAGGGGAAGGGTGAAATGAAGCTGAAATGAGACCAGATGCCAGCAAGCTAAATAATTTGTTTACATGTTTGAAGCTTATGGTGCCTCTTTAAACAAGGCTAAGATGTCTTAGCAAAAATCCAAGACCAGCTGAAAGCTCTTCTCTTTTTCCCTTACAAGGAATCCCAACAAAAGCTGAAACTCACATGGACCGGCATGTTGAAATAATCAGACTTGAAGTTATCAGCCATTTCACCAAAGCTCTGGAGAGTATATTCCCTGACAGCTTGTTCAAATCCAAAGGCCTCTCGGGGTTTGTTGCATTCCTAGGAGACAGAACACAGAAATATTGTTCCCTGCAGCAGATTCTGACACAGTTACATTTTTAGCAAGAAGCCCTAGTGTCCATCTGAGTCCTTACCCAGCACAATGAGCCACCAGTTTTGAGACTTTCCCAGCCCAGGCAGTCACACCACAATGGAAACAGGCCAGAATTAACGGCACAGAAGCTAATCTAACCCTGTAACCCCAGGGCTGCACACTTCTGCTTTCCTCTCCATAGCTACATTTCATCAGCTACTGCTGCCAGCCACAAAGCAAGAGTGTGCACAAGATGCTTAGACAGCCACAGGACATTTCTGTACACACTGGAATCAAGCACCTGCAGAATAACTGCACAGGAACAAACCCCCCAGGTGTTTCAGTCTTATCAAGTCAGCAAATCATCAATAGATTTGACACAGTGAAAATATATAATAGGGAAGAGGAAAAAGGAAATTAGAACAGGGCAACACAGCCCACGAAAGACATGACCCATCTGACAGAAAATCTCCAAGTCTTTCCCTGTTCTATCCCCATTCATGCTGAAAATGAAAAAAAAATTGGTGCACATTTCAGCTCCTCTCCCAACTCATTTTTAACGTGTCCTTCTCAGCTCCTTTGGAACTGACACCATATCTATTTACACAAGACAGTTTTACATCATCTTTGTGTTCAATATATCTAATAGTCAGCTTTTCAGTCAAAGAAACAGGACTGGAAAGGAATTCACCAGAAGTTTGTTGGTTTTTTTTCAAGAGGAACTATCCTTAGACTATTCCCAACATGTATCAAGTGGTTCTCAAATGGAGCCTGTGACAGAGAATCTACAACATCTGTGAACACTGTCAAACAATGCTGACCTAAATACATATAAAGAGTCCTTACCCTATTCTTCCCAGCTTCTGTTCCAGTACCCTGCTGTAAAATTACATTAAAGATCTGTGCACAATTTACAGCTAAAGTAAAAACTGAGGCAAAAAGTATTAGTGAATACTTCAAACATCCTTTTGCAGTTACTTGTTTACTTTCCAGTACACATTACAGTCGTGTGTTTTCTCCTACCTCTTGCTTCCAATGCCTTTCCAAAACTTTTCAAATATTTTCTGTATCATTTGCTAGTAAA
Source organism: Geospiza fortis (assembly GCF_000277835.1). Lineage (NCBI taxonomy): Eukaryota > Metazoa > Chordata > Aves > Passeriformes > Thraupidae > Geospiza > Geospiza fortis. Next base: position 950,078 of record NW_005054326.1, on the reverse strand, counting down.
AAATTATATGACACCTTATCTTTCCTGGTTTGTCCCTGCCTGTGTTTTTTTCTTGGGTGACATCTCTTCCTGTTTTTACTAGCAATAATGAAATTTCTTGAGTTTCCACATTCTTGAACTGTTGCAGCCACTGTATTTACTACTGTAGTCTCTAAATTAACTCCATATTAGATTGCTGCAGTTTCCTAATTCTTTATTGCTCCATCTTAAGAGAAAATAAAGAAGTAGGTTAATCCACTCTCTGAGCAGCAGCCCAAAGGGAACATTTCATCTCTTCCCTTGTAGCTATGAATTTCCACCTTTCTTTAAGCAGCATCTGCCTGAGTTCATCTGACAGCCTCATCTCTCAGTGAAGGGTCAGAGCAGTGAGCTGATCCAGCTCTTGTGGCTGCACAACTCTGCAAACACCACCAAAAGGAACCAGCAGCAGCCAGCACGGCAGAAGGGCACGGGGGGAAGTGGGTCTATAAATCTGCATATTCAACTGCTCCTTTGGAAACAACACAGCCCCAAGAGTGAAAGCCAATCTTGTAATTACAGAGTTACAAACAGTAAGCTTCTTCCTCTGAATCCTACATCTACCAACTTTCTGAGCTTGCAAAATTTGTTTCCTTAAGACAAATATCAAACCAATCAAGTGATGTTTGCTGTCTGTTGATCAATCTCTTAGAACTGGCTAGTTCTTCTTTTTTGAGTAATGAAATTCAACTAGCTTCCGCTTTCAGAGCCTGAGCAGTTCCTTTTTTAGACTAAACCAAATCTAAAATAGCTACAACAAAATTTTAAATTACTTTTTTCACTTTCTGCTACAAGCCATTCTGAACAATGCCATAATGTCTTTCCAATAATCAAAGCTCCTGTTTTGCCTAAATTTCATACTTTATTTACTTCATAGTTTATAAATTGCGTCATCATTATGTGGAAACATCCATTATAACCCTACTTCTCACCACTAATTTCACACTTCCAGATTACCAAATTGAGTTTCAGCTTTTAATACACCAAGGTCAATTTTTTACCTGTCACATAGCCACATCAAAAACAAAGGTTATGCCCAAGATCTAGAAGGAATGTTTCTCTCTCCTTATGGCTCATCAACCAAAATTCAAGGCTCATCTTGGCAATATTCCAAAACAAACTATGCATTCTACATGGATGGATTGCTGAACTGTTCTTCTTCTGATCTTTCCAGGAACACAAGTACACATACAAAGCTTCAATAATCTTGAACTGTACCTCAGCAACACACTTTGGACACCTCCAGTCACCCTTGGGTACATCAGGAAGAGGAGGAATCAAGCAGAAGGTGTGATAGCTGTCATCACATCCATCACACAGCAGCAGTTTATCCTCGTTGTTTCCTCTACCACAAAATAAGCAAACATAGAGATCAACGCCTGGGGAAAAAAAAAAAAAAAAAAAAAAAAGAAAAAAGTTACAAGAAGTTTCTCATCCAGAGCCTGCCTTACTCTGCCTTACTTAAGCTAAGGAAAAAAGGATGATATCCTGAAGTCCAGTACATGAGCATCAACCCTGGTTTTTGAGAAGTATTGATAATGATAGCTTATGTTTCATTCCCAAAGCAGCACTGGGGGCAGGAGGACTTCAGGTGCTGCAAAATAATTATCCAGTTCAGTTGGACTACCTTTTGCTATCTAACTCAAGCAGCATCTCACTCTTGTTATTCTAAGCAAAAGAGTAAGTTACAGTTTTTAGAACTCCCTCTCTTCAGCCCTGTTATCATGGAAAACAATTTAAACTAAATCTCTACAAAGACTGCATGGCCAAGGAAAATCTCAAAAAGGTATTTCAGAAATACACACATCATCACTTGCAACAGTACTAGTGGTATCCTTGCAATGAAAAAGAGATCATGAAATCCACAAACTTACAGATTTCAATCTAAAAATTCATGAGGAAGCAAAGGAAACCACATGTAAAAGTACCAACTTCTTTCTCATTTTTTTCCAAAGCAAAGAATAAAAACTCCAAGTGATAAGAGAGAAGTATTAATCCCCATACAACAGCAAACAGTTTTTGGAAGTTGTACAAGATAGTCTCTCAACAAGAACAACACTGACTGGGAGACATTCTCTGGGGCCAGAGAGAAAATCAACCTTATGAAGAGATTTCATATTTTCTTTACTCTAGCTTCCTGCAGAGTGCAAAGAACTTTAATTCATAGAAGCATTTAATATGCTACTGAAGAACTGTAACAATCTAAATGAAAAAAAAATCTAGGTATTACATTATCTTTGCTAAAAAATTACCTTTTGTATAAATTTTTACTAACAGCATGAACTTCATGAATGACACCTACTCCAAATTCTGCCACTACTTCCACCAGCCCCTGGCAATTCAGGCTGTGTACATTTCCTTCACACAGCTCCAAGTAACACCAGAAGGGGTGGGGCTGTGTTTGGTGGGGTCTGTTAATTTAATCAAGATGTCACAAAAACATGTGCACTTCAGCTGATTAGGCTCAGGTGGATTAAATAGTTAATGACAAACCCATCTCCAGTTACAGTGGCCTAGTTAAGTATGCAACCTCCCAGCTATGCAGTAATACACTTCTTAAGGACACTGCTCAGGTTTCTTAAGAAACTATTTTAAAAAATAATGCAGCTCTACTCAGAGGCATATCATTTTCCCTTTTAAAAAAAAAATTCCACACACTCACCCTCATGGAATATTATGTCTGTCCAAAGCACCAAACCAGCTGCTTTTGTTGCAAGTACATAGAAAGGAGGGAGGGTACCTCAGCAAGCACTTTCATATTCTCTTCCCTAAACTTAGCAATGCATGAAAATGGCAATCCTAAGCTTTTTGTGGTCCTCACTAGCTACCTCTCACTGGTAATACCGTCTTCTCTCTAAATTCCTATTAACATATGCAACCTCTATGTTAGCATGATGATGTGGCAAATACAAAAACTGCATTGAAATAGATATTCACAACAAGCAGACCTGTGATTATGCAATAACAACAAAAAATCCTACTAGCCATGTAAAAACAGAGTAAGACTATGATGATATATATAATTATATGCATCAGGGGGAGAGGAGGAGATAAAAAGGTGCATTTCATCTCCCAGTTAGTAATTCACAATGGGAGTAAATCACACTGGACTCCATTTTCTTCATGGTGGAAAAAGGCCATTCTTTATTCACAGAACTCCTTTTTACACAGTTTTATAAACCTCTTGTGGGACTCCAATTGGTTAGTAGTTTACTGGCCAATTACTTTTATTGGTTACGAACAAACTGTTACTCTGTATTGATTGGCAACTCAAACTCTTGGTGTCTACGTGCAGGGACAGTTGTATGTGAAAGATAATTTTTATTTTTCTATCTAATGGTGCAAAAACAGTTTATGCAGGTGCAGGTTATTTTTTTACCCGGGAATAGATTATTATGTTAACAAATTGCTCACAACAGGCTTGCTTTCACATGGGAACTTAGAAAATGCTAGCTCTGATAAAGCCAGACACTGATTCCAGGACAGCAGGCTTGATTTTATGAAGCCTTTCTTTATGATTTTTCTACCTTACTGCAACAATTCACGAAATTAAATCAATTTCATAGTTAGCACTTTAAAAAAAGATAAATGATGGAGAAATACACACAAAACTGCACCACAGTATTTTTCAGCCCAGTGTTATATGACATAAACACATCACCAGTGTGTTTAGGACTGCTTTCCTTATTCAGGTATTAAAAAAAAGTGTGGAACCAAATAGTACTAAGTCACAGAATTTCAAAATATTAGAGTTACAGCAATATAGTTTCATAAAAAGTTCTGTTTTAACAGGATTTCCGTTTCCTTTTATAAATACAGGTTAAATGAAAAGAGTAAATAATAGTGCTCCATAAAAAAACCCCAAGAGACTAGACAAAGTATTTTAAAATTAAAGCATAGTTAAAATTATCGAATTCACTTGGCCTAGGAAAACCATATACTCAGAGGCAGTAGCGCAATTCAAAAAGTTCAAGTCACACAAATCCTAACTGATCTGCAATGGCAGAGTGATCTGGTTTTTAAATATCCAAATTCTCCCACTTTTTTCCCCCCTCATATAAAAATGTGATTAGTAGAGTCTTTAGGTTGCCTTGGCCTTCCATGGTTGAAATTTAAGATAAGCTTTTGTAAGTGTTCTCAAGCTAAGGGAAAAAAAAAAGGAACTGCTGAATTCTAAGTAAAGAGTCTCATTCTTTAGACAATAAAAGCACAGCTCTTCATTCATGGTTGCACATGTTAAGTTATGTATAACACTTTAAAAGTAGGAAGTCACATTCTATGAAAGGCATTAAGAACAACTGTACATTGCTTTTCCATGGACAAACATCAGAACTAAATGTTTTATTTTTCCTATTTAAATTCAAAACAGAAAAGACACAAGATGTGGAATTGCTAAACACAAACTCCTGAAGTAGTGGAGCACCTCAGAATCTCTTCTAAGAAAAAGAAGCAGTATTACAGTTGTTCTACTAAGGGGAGCTCTAACAAAAACTGAACTACTGAAGGCATTCAAGCATGTACCAACTATGCTCAGCAAAAAGCTTCACACTGCACCAGCTTTCCTATCCAAAAGATGAAAACAAAAGTCTTGAGCACAGATTGTTTTCCAAAATACTGTTCTTTCTTCCCAAAACAGTATCATCTGCTGCAGCATGCATTCATTCATCTGTTGATGAATGGGGTGGGAGTTCTTTCAGAGGAAAAAGAAAAATCTTTGTAAAACAACCAAGTCCTTTCTATCAGAAACCATAGCAAAGGCATCAGACTCACGAAATTGACAGAGAGGGTTCCTTTGCGCTGTCTCATCTGCATCCCAAACGCCTCTGATCTGGTTCCCTTGCGCCTTCGTGTCACCTCATCTGGAAGGAAAATGAAATTAAATGCCATTAATGCAACATCAAGATAGACTTCACTTGTAAAAACATCACAGACACCCAGCCTGGCACCCTGCCTTTCAGATCAGAAACTACTGAACAGTCCAAAGAAAGCAAAAATGTCATGTTATATCTGGCCAATCTAAAATCAACAGGGATTAGGAAAAATATCTTTTGTTTATCCTCACAGGTGATCCCAATGGCCTCATGAAAAACAGTGAATTAAACACCTAAGTTGTGCACTTTGCTGGCAGGATCAGTTTCAGTACTTTTAAATCCTGCCTCCCCTTTCAGTCACTCAGTTCATGGAACAGCTGCTTAATTGTTATTGTTACTATATAATACATCAAGAGCTGAAACTCTGCCAAGTTATATGAAGCACTCTGTAAATCTCTAGTGAATGAAACCCTAGAATACTTAGCTTTATTTTTCCAGTTTTGATTTGCCTTCTTCTTAATACTGTCTCTAGAGACATTCAGGAAGATTTAACAGTCTCAGTGAAAGCAAAGAACTCACAGAAAGCTAAGAACCTAAGATTTAATTACCCTCTTTATCCTTTGCTCCCAACGCCAGTCCCATCATCTTGGGTCCAGCTCCAAAGATCTGCAGCTTCTTTAGTTCAGTGTTTCTACTCATTTCTCCAGCCTCTGCCTAAAAAATAAATACAAGACCACATCAGCACAAACCACCAATATTTCCCCTCCAGGTTTCTTCACAATTTGTTTCTATTCCACTCTCCCAGAAAATGTGCTCATCAACAGAAGCAGGCCTGAAAAGATATGATTTTCTGTTCCTAAAGGCAATGAACATATGCAAATGGAGTAAGAGAAAGAATTTTTGCCCCAAATTTCCAAATTATTTCCCATCTAACATTTCAAATCAACTACAAGAAGTGACCTCTACAGCAAATAAAAGAACTAGGTTTGACATTTTGCAAAAAATAATAAGACTGCCAGAGCAACTTTTTCCAAAATAACCATGATTCAGTCAAGTGCCTGGATTTTAACGCAGTTTCAACAGGATTTCCTTATCTGCTTCCCTGAGTAGATACATCCACAGGACACTAATGAGTTCCAACCAACTTCCTTAAGCTTGGCTGCTTCTGGGCTTATTTGTGATGAAATGTTGTGAGCACAATTCAGATCACAGCTACTCATGTTGCAAGCTCAAAATCAGAAGTAAAAAGACCCATTTGGTGACAGCTCCATGCCCCTGCCAGCGATGTTTCCTGAGTTTTCTGCTCTAATGAACTTCTTTCTGTTTCCCATTACTGACCTACCTCATTTTCTCACATCAATACCACTAATCTAACAACAAAAAGAAGAAAAAGAAGAAAATATTCTGCTTTTATCTGCAACACAATTACCTTGGCATTTTTCTGTATGCTGCCTCCTTATACTTTGAAAAATCTCTCTGATGTGGTACAGAAGGCCACTAAATTCTCACTGTTCAAAAACTTCCTTCTGAAACTCACTGATCTTAAAAGATCTCAGCAAGACTATCAATTTTGAAGGTGGGCATGTAATTTTAAAGAAGTTATTCTTCAGTTAGCTTCCTGATGATACTTCATCTGTTATTTTTCAAAGTTATGGCCTGATATCTCATGCCTGTCCCTTGGGGTGACATGCCTTTAAAGTCTTTAATCAATTATTTAAAAAACCCCCAAAAAAATCTTCTAAAATGGTGTTTAGCATAAGTTCTAATACACTGGCAATAAACATTAAAAAAGATTATTCTTCTGCCTTAATCAGTTGTTTTTCTTGCTTCCAGAAGACATTTGAAGATATAGTTCCCTATGCATTATTACTCTAAGGAATTTTTAGTGATATTTGCAGTCCCTGTTCCCACTGAACTGGGTATGCATCACGCTAACAGGCATCTTTCCAAACTAATTACTGTTCATACTCTTATTTTGAACATTTATATATTGCTATTAAATCATTTGCACTTTATATGTGACCAACTTTGTAAGCCTACTGTGCAATCATGCAAATTTTTCCTCACCAATTCCTCACTTTTTGGCTAACAAGCCATAAGGAAACACACCAGAGACTTCCTAGTTCCTCCTTTTCCATTTGAAATTCATTAACAACTCAACCATTCCCTCAACTAATAGAACCTGACAGGATCAACCCACATATTTCAGCACAGACATCATTTCAACAACAGTCTCCTCAATTTCTCCTACTATTGTGTCCAAAGATCGTTTTCTCAATGAGAAATAAAAAATAATTTTATTATCATATTTAATAAAAGCAAATCATTAACACGCAGCAAGGAAGTTTTACAGCTTGGTTTAAAAATACTTTACCTAAATATATTTTCATAACTCTTCAGCTCAGATTTACTTCGATACCACTAAACCTTAGTGGATGAAATCCATTCATGCTCAGGTGGAAAGAGCTACAGAGTTTTGAAAAAGAACAGTTTGCATATTGGAAGACGAATGTTTTTCAAAAATCAGATTCCTATGTAACCTCATGAACACTGACCAGATATTGATACTTAAAGGTGTAAATATCTAAAGTTTTCAGAAGCCCCATTAAGCATTTTTCTGCTGTGTCCTTTAAGACTGTAAAAAAAGCCAAACTCACAACTGCGAGTGCATGGAAGCAGCAGCAATCCTTGCCATTCTCTCACTACTAACAACACAAAACTCCAGCTCACTTTTGCATTATATTTTCTCTACACAAGTGAAATGAACTTGATTAATTTGTGATTCTACTCTTATCTCCTCTTTGTCCTGAAGGATACAGACTTTGTCTTTTCCTTTCTCAACTGTACAACCCAAGGGTTCTTCTTGTATATGGGCCAACCTAATAACACAATCCAGTTACACTGGATTCACTCACTATTCTCTTGTCTCACCCCTCATCAATTCTGAAACATTTGCAACCCCACTCCTCCATCCCCCATGTACAACGGTTACAACCAGTAACCAAAATATTTACATGTTTGGGGAATTTGTCAGCATCTCCCAGAGTTCTTTTGTTTCACAGTTATTAACATGAAAAGAAATCTTTCAAGCAAAAACACCTGAAGCTTATTTTACTGTGTTATTCTGCAATCATAAAGAAACCTGAAAACAGATTCATTACTTAGAATTGTTTTTAAGAAAATTCTCTGGACATTAAGTTAATATTCTTTGAGAAAACAGCACTTTTTGTTCCAGTACTGCAATTCTTTACCAGAAATTACCATGACATAGCCTCATTAGACAAATCCCTTGTCAGCTAAAATCCACCCTAACAGATCATCTATGAAGATACTATTATCCTTTTCTAAGAAAGTATTCTCCTAAATTTAAGCTTTCCTTAAGGATATTCTCTTTTCCTAATCTGAATTAATTTACTTTTTATTGTCATTTTCTTTACAAGCCTTTAGGAACTCAGTTGCTTTTCTCCAGCTTTTATTTGTGAAAGCTTTCTTCAGAGAAAACAGAATAAAGCATTAAGTTTATTTTTTAAATATAACTGCTCACCATCTAATTATTCCCTTCCTATTCAGAGACAATGTTTTCAACTGACATTTCATTATTGTATCCAAAGATTCTCAAGCTATCCTTCACAGAGGAGGACATCCATTCCCTATTTTCTTTCATTTTTCACATTCTCAAAAAATCCTGGAATTTGCTTTTTCAAAGTCTCTCACCCCTTTCTACTGCTGAGGATGTTTCTCTATTTCATTCATTTCTGAATATTGTATTTATACTTTCTTATTAATTGCCCATTCTAAGGTAAGTTATCTGCAAGAAGATGCAGAGGATCTTTGGAAACTACTTCTAGCACTTGGAAAAGATCTAAGGATCTGCAGAGGTCTCTGGAATTATCCATGCTCACTGGCACTATCCACTATCCACTATGCTCACTATCCAGGCACTGGGCTACTTGGCACACTACACACAAATCATTCAGATGTTTCAGTTAGAGCAGAATGACATTTATTTAGTAGGTTTTTACATTACTTGCATATAACTGGCTCTCTAAAGATTGTTTAGACAACCTCTGGTCCAATTCCAGGTATGCATTTCAGACAATAAACAGAGTCCTGTCTACAATAAAAAGGTTCACTGAAATCTGGAACAATGTTTCCATGTTCTCAGATATTTACTTACACTGCTACCATTTCTGGATACTGAGGAAAAATCTGTCTCTAAATGCTTCTCCAGGGATGACTTAACATAGTTATACACAGCTTCCAACACAGCCAAAACCTACTTCTCCTGGCTGTGCAAGTAGGATGAGCTCTTCCTGTATTAACAAACTCACTTCAGCCATTTTAGTAACTGTAAAGCTTAAAAAATAACACAGTACAAGCCTAATAAAAGGCATTTAAATAAATAAATATATATATATTGCAGATTACCTAAATAAAATTCTCTTATTTCTGAATTGCAGGCCCTTGAAACAAAGTGAAACAGATTTACAGTGCCAGGATCACCAAAGAATCATCTT
>NW_005054326.1:932951-940678 GCF_000277835.1 Geospiza fortis | reverse complement strand
AGGAAAAAAGATCCCACAGGACCTTGACAAAACAGTGACACTTTTACACCTTGTGTGAGGAAAAGGACATACTGGCATTTCACCATAACATTCATCCAAATCCAAAGAAGAATTCCACACAGCAAATAACTGATGAAGTTCCTGCAGCACTCTCAGATTTTCTGGATAGCTCACTACCAATACTTTGTTTGAGAGATCTGGGATGATCAACAAGCCTGGGATTGCTTGTGTGATGCACTGCTATATGGCTGTGATAAATAACTTCAGGTCAGCTTTAGCAAGCTGAGAAAACACACTAAAAAAGACAATTCAGTCTAAACCATCAGAGAAGGTAAAAAAATATAAAGGAAATCATCAGAGAAGAAGGCAAAAAATTATAAAGGATACTCAAATACCTCTGTGACAAGAAAGGTGCATTGTTTAAAAAAAAAAAACCTTGTGGTGCTGGAGCTAAGTCTAGAATAGGATGAAGCAAGTAGGAAGTTGGTTGCATATAAATCCAGCTTTCACCCACGCTCTGCTGATGAGCCAGCAGGGAGCCACCAGACTTCATGTGAAAAGCCTCAGGATGCTGCCTGCAAGGAGTATCTCTGTCAGAAGGGGAAGGCCTGATTTAAACAGTGCAACAGAGCCATCAGGGCAATACCCCACAATTATTTTCAGTAAGACAGTAATTTTAAATGGTGGTGATTCAGTCTGAACTCAGATTTTCTCAGGGGTACCTCCCAGGAGTTAATATCACCTACTAGAATCCCAGATATTCCTATAACACCAGTAATTCAGAAGAAAAGCAGAAAAACTGTAGAACTCCTATACAGTTCCAGCCATCACTCACCGATCATCTCCTCATACATCTGTTTCAGTTCTTCTTCAGAACTGCCTGCCCAGCTTGAGATAGTTAGTCCCACATGCAATTCCACAATTAACCATTACCTACATGTATTTGCATTTATGTCATCAAGAGGCATATTTTAAAAAGGTTTTAAAAAGTTCTAGAACTTTGTACAAGCAGAAGCTTTAACATCCACTCACAAACAGCTTTCTGTCTTGTTTTCACAGATGCATTCCTTACCAAGGTACTTAGACCACTTGTCAGTAAACAAAAAGCAACTTTCACAAGTTTTGACACAAACAGTGCATATGCTGTATCAAACCAGCTCTCAGTTACAAACTGAGAGCTACTTCTGTGGATTTTAGTTAAATGAAGACTGCTTCCCAGTGGTGCTTCTGAGCAGGTTCCCACAGCCAAAGGCTGCTGCACTGGTGGGAGAAATAAGAATTTTCTGTGTGTAAAAGCTGATCAACAAGAATACCTGGGATTTGACACGCCTGGTTCTCTTCAGCATAACATTCATCCTTGAAGCCTGCTTTGGGGAAGCTTGGGCATCTGAACTGAGGTCCTCAGCCTCCACTTTTTCCTTAAGATCCAAGTTAGGCTTTTGGATGCCCTAGAGGAGCAAAGCACAGGACACTGTTGGTCAGGCAGTGCTAATCATTCCAGAGCCTATGAATCATTCTGTGTACTAAGAAAAAGGACAAGTGAAGTCACGCAGACTATTTGGAAAAGAGGCCAATTAATTCATTCACCCTTGAAATAAGAAAACTGAATCCCAGCTAGCAGGTTATCAAGAGAAAAATAAACATTTCTAATTAAACATATCATCTTTTGCCTTGTTTTCCTTCCCAACACGGTTGCCTTCAATCCTATAAAGAAATACCAGACTACACAAGGTCATGTTACAACTTCTAGCCTGTCACAGAAAACTACGAGGGTGGTTCTAGCTTTGCTGGCACAGCTGGAGCTTCTAACAGCACTGACCCCATGTCCCAGTTTCACATGGAGTAACACAGCACTCTGTGTGCCTTTTGGGTACCCTCTTCATAGCATGAAAGACGAGCATCTCACCATGAGGCTGACCCCAGACTGGAAGAGCTCGTAGGGATACAGGATCCGTTCATAGTGAGACTTGAGCAAGGAGCCCGTGCCCTTCCCTGGCAGGTAGCCAAGCCGACTCGCCACTTTAGACCATTTCTTCTCTTTGGTCACTACTTCAAAGCCTCCTTTGTTGGCAACAATCTGAAATAAAAAGAAGTTCTGGGTTTTGAGCTGCTCTCGCCAGCTTGTGTAAAGCAAGAATCAATTAAACCAATCAAATGTTAAAAGGTTCCATGAAAAGTGACAGAATCCTGGAATTAGCTTTTGTTTCCTGAAAGACTAGTCCTTTAATAACAAATTATAAAATATTATAAGTAACAATTTACTTATTCTTACTGCTTCATATATTTAATGTGATTTTTAATTTACTAGCAAATGTAAATTGCATACTGTCTGTGACAGGAGGAGTCCAACAGTTAAGGTTTATCATGTGCTGGAAAAGATACAAAACCTACCACAAGAACAAACTGAAAAGTTAACCCTCACCAGACTTGTACTCTGCTAAAACACAAGTCTGGCCAGCAATAAAGCCCATTTTACCAGACCCCAGGCAGAAGGGAGTGTTGGAGCTCAGAACTCTCACAAAACCCTGAAGGGAAGAGAGACTACTATAAAAAGAGGGAAAAGTAAATTTACCTTCCAACTCAGTCCAGTTATTACACATGACTTCAATTGGTTTGAGACCAGTAATTCACATACAGAACTATCACTGCTAACATCTGTATGTATATACAATTAAAAACAAGACCATTTGCCTGCAAGCAATATGAGTTACTTCCTCCGACACACAGGCCACATTTCCACTGCCTCCATTCCTTTTAATTTCACTGCCAAACAACTTAAAACACAAATGGATTATAATTCCATTTATATTATTGTAAGACTATAATCATTTTACAGCAGTGTAGTTTTGCATTGCATTTCTTTACACACGAGGACTAAATTTCAAGCTTAATGTTTCACATACTGTTAGAAACCTCAAGGCAAAAACATTTTACTGCTCGAGTGAAATTTATGGTTTGCTTGTGAGGCTGAGGTAAAATGAGAAGTCTAACTGTGATAGTGACAAGTAAATTCATTAATTCTGGTTTGTTCTATAATCACACAGAGTTACACTTAAATAAAAAAATAATATTGATCATTATTTTTCCTCGTATTTACAAAGAAATAGAAAAACCTTTTAAAATGAAACCTGTCCTAAATTTCAAATTTATCTTTAAATTTTCCAGGAAATTTTTTTTTCTAAAATTATCTATGCATGAACAAACAGCTAAAGAAGCCAGTAACGAACCAAATCAACTCAGAGCTGCAAATCCACAGCCAATTGGAAAGTTCCAGCTCACTACAGTGACCCAGATATTCTCCAGTACCTCTCTGATATTCTGCATATCCCAGTAAGCCACCATAGACACAAAAAGAAAAAAAAATACAGGAAGACATTTTATCAGCTTTTCTCTGCATTTTATCAGCCCTTCCAGACTTTCCAAAATACTTGACTTTTTTAAAATGAAAATATACCCATTTACATTTTTACTTACCTAAGAGAAACAAATCTTGATGGGGAATGGAAACTGATGCTCTAACCTAGAAGCACTAGAACTACCAGAACTTCGGTCTTTTCCCTGCAAGAAGAAATCTACCTATTTATATTTATTAGCAGCTAAGACTACAATGGTACATTTATTTTGCCAGTGCAAAACCAAATTCCAACAGAGACTTGTGCATAAACTTTGAAAGAAGTTTGGTGTGTTCACCAAACATAACTATGGAAATATTCATTTCTAGCCAGCCTTAAGCCAAGTCTGCTTTGGAAATTAAAGTAAGTATTCCTGGAGTTGACATAATATACTTTCAAGGATGTGTTTATAAAAACCTCTGCTGGAAGAGAGGAAGGAGAAACTGCAACAATTCATTACAGAATTGGTGATCAGAGCTGAAATGCACACAGGCATACTGCTGCCTTCCCAAAGAACACCTCAAACTCCTGCAGCTCCACCACATGTAAAAATGGAGAACTGAAAATCAAGAGGCCAGCTGACACCAGGACATTCAAGCTAAACAAGGTAATAAATACCTGCTGTATGGAATCCAACCAATCCAGCCAAAGGTAACTAATTTAATTACACTGTGATGTGTGTGCCATAAACATTCAAATAAGAAATGTTTTTTTCACTGTATTTTCCCCACTTATTTAATCTCCAGATTAATGAGATTAGCACTGTAACACAAGCCCTTCCTCTTGCTTGGCTTCTTGAGCTGGACTGAAAACCGAAATCCCTGTCTGCCTAAGGGCTACAAATACTTACCTTGCTCAAACCATACAGATCCAGTATTTTTCTCTCAACCACAGGGATTTTTAAATTGGATCCTTGGAGTTCCCAAAATTTTGCTAACTGATCCAAGAAGTCCAGTTTCACTCTTGTCATTGCCTGGAATCAGTAAAGGAGGACAATCATTTATGTTCAAAACCAAATGTGACAAAATCTTACAGTCCTGAGAGAAAACAAGGTAAGTTTTATAGTTTATATTTTCAACATGCAGCTTGGGAGGAGAGGTATTTCTTTAAAACCAAAAATAGAAATATTGCTAAAAAGAAAGACTTTACAAAAAAGAAAATTATATATGCTTTTCTCTCTGCATTTAACAAACCATAAATTAAATTCCTACTAAATAATTTCTTATTCTGAAAGCAAAATGCATACTTATGAAATAATCAGCATTCCAGGGAGAAACACAAGAACAATTATTAATTGTGACCCTCAAGAGAACACTGCATTTGACCTGAGGCCATGGAAAAGGGGTCCAAAATAGAATGATAAAACAGATTATGGGTGTGCAGTTTGAATAGAAGTGTGTAATATCACATGGTAGAAAACTTAGAGTTTAAAGTTTTAGAATATAGTAATATATATACAGCAAGATAGAGGTTTTAGGGTGGAAGCTGGTCCTTCTTTACCTCCTTCTTCATGGGTTTGGGTGGTTTTGTGTAATCAGATAAAGTCCGCATTGCGGGCCATGGGTGGTTGGTTATTAGATTAAAAGTAAAAATAATTTAAGCATCATTTCTTAATTAGAGATTAAAAGGCCTTGTAGAAAGAGAGATAGGGCTCCCTTTTTTTTAGTTTGTTAGAGTGAAATGCTGTAGAACTGATGCCTTGTGAGACTGTAACATAGATAAGAACTAATAAACATCTCAGTTCAAACAAGAAATACCATCCATGCATTTAATCCCAATCCTGGCAAAAAGAAGTTAAAACTCAACACAGTGGTGGTGTGAACAGGACAATTATTGGTGGGAAGGAGAGGAATTACCAACAGTTTTTATATATGCCAGTTTTTAGATATTACCAGTTTTTATATCTGCCTTACCCACACAAAGGGCCTCTTCTCTGGAGTACCCAAATCACCCTACATAAGGAGCCCCATTTACAAGCCAAATGACATTTTGGTATGTGAACAAAGCAAGGCTTTGAGAAATGTTGCAGAGAAAAGAAAAACCAGGACACAATGGAGGTCATACTGCTTTCAAGACAGCTCACATAAGTTTTTAAATCATAAAATTAACCAGCTGTAATAAGCCTATAAAAATAATTTTAAGGCTTAAAAGGCATTATTACAACAGTACGAGGTAACCAGAGGCATCAGAGCAGCAGGAAATATTTTAAGAGGAAAAAATCATTGCCTGTGGAGCTCTGAAGCCTAGACACTGGCTGTTCTTACTACACACATGATATTTGGAATTCATTCTAGACACTACCAGGTGAATGTGAAAAACTCCTGTAGTTATTTTGGGTAATAAAATAAAAACCAGATTTTTCTCAAATCAAGGGAGAGTTATTTTATACAAACTCTGCCACTGCCAAATATAAACATTAATAAGGTCTATGGGCTTCTAAAGTGTCCCCCCATCCAGAAACCTGCCAAGATGCAAATCTCAAGCAAGGAGACCTCTTTCTTTCAGTACAAACACAAAACAATATCAACAGTGGAAAAGCTCACCTCCAGTTCATTCAGGCGCTGAATTCGTGGAGTGAAACGAAAACTTTGTACTTCACATGCAAATGGAGGCTGCCAGTCCTAAACAGAGACAGAAACACATTTGAATGCTTCCAGAAACTTCTCTGGAAAAGGCACAAAACCAAACACCCTAATAATGCCTGAGTAAACAAGTTTCCAATAGTAAATTAGTTTCTAAGAACAACTGGTGAAATCATTTTCCAATTTTAAGACATTTTTGTGCTTATACAACAATGTTCCTCCCACCATATTTTAGTCTGAAGGAAGATCCTCACAGATTCAAAAATGTCAAAGAAAATAAGGTTCAAAGCATCTCAGTATGCATTACCTCATGCTAAGCTTAAACACGAGATAAACAACCAACCAGCTACAGAGTGTATTTACTTTAAATAAAGAATCCATATATCCTGCACACTGAAAAATCCTCAGGGTCAACAGCAACAAAGACTAAATCAGGCACACCATAACATATCTAATGGTTTGCTGCTTGTCCACAGTCATTTCAATAAAGACAAGACCACCAGTCAGGAGCCCAATTCTTTAACAGGAATTGAGCCTTAAATAATGACTTTCTCTGCACTGTCAGGGGTCGGTGCAACCACCGACCAGCTCCATCTCTCAAAACCAAGTTACAACATCAAAACAAGTAATTCAGCTTTTTAGCACATTTTACCAAAGCTTCAGTCACAGCAGATCTACCTGGCAGTGACTATAGCTGAAGGAGGACACGCCATTACAGGTGGCCAAGCCACACAATCTGCTGCAGCATGTAAAGGCCTCGAGCACAACCTTAAATATTTACAACTTCTATTAAGAGGAAACAAGCAATGAATCCATCAGGGTAGTACGAAATGTGTGATTTAGCAATTATTGCAGGTTGTAAATCAAACCAACACACGTGCCCTGTGAAACCCTGCAGGGCAAGCAGCTCAGCAGCCTCAGAGGAACACCAATGCATCCAAGAGCCAGGAAAGTTCCACTTATCCTCAATGAACAGGATCTGGATCTGTTCCTTGTGGCCTCCCCACCTGAGCTATGCAGCTTATTTTAGAAAGGGCAGCCCCTTGGAGGTCAAGCTTTCACCATGTCATTAAAGCAACTGAACACATTCCGGGAACCAAAGCAGGTCAGGGGAGAGCCACAAAATCCAATCAGCAACCCCCATACCCACAGTGCCCTCAGTTACACGCTGTCTTTTCAGGTTTTTACCTCTCTCGCTGCTTTTAAGTGTCTTACTAACAGCTGCATTTGAAGTTTATTTGTACTTTAACAATTTAATGATGTAAGTGCCTGATGGGCAGGTGACCCTAAGAAAACACCAAGCCGTCAGAGAGACTGAGCTGCTCCTGAAAAGCTGGGCACAAACGCAATGCCCGTACACGAACAGGTTCGCCGTCCTCCTCTTAACAATCTAAAAATTGTGTTTATGACCAACGATCCACAACGGACAAATAGCCTTCCTTCTCCCTCTTCCCCGCCCGGAGCAAACGCCCGATATCACCTACAAAGCCTTCCCGGCTTTCCCAAGCCGACTGCTGGCGTTTTGGAAATAAAAATAGCACCAAGTTCCGGGCACGGCCATGCACTCGCTATTCGCTTCCCAGCTGCTCAAAGCAGCCTCTACAAAGGCCCGCTCGGAGGTCAAAGATTCTACAGGTTCCTCGGCGTCCCTGGCACGGACACCGCGGCCTATGGAGAGCGACACACGAAACCCCGAGCGAGCGCGGGGCCTGCCCAGCCCCTCACGTCCGAGGCCCGGCCGCTCTCAGCCCCC
>NW_005054326.1:927955-932429 GCF_000277835.1 Geospiza fortis | reverse complement strand
GGGGCAGGAGGGACCGGGGACCGGGGAGGGCGGGGCCACCTCCACTTCCGCCGCGGAGGAATGTGCGACGAAAGCCAGGCCATTCACTTCCGGTTCCGCGAGGCCGCGTCGCCCATTGTCTGTGCCGGACGTCAGGAGAGCCGCCAGAGGCCACGCCCCCTCATGGGCACGCCCCAGCGCAGGCCCCGCCCCCGCCCTGCCCTCAGGAGCAGTCGGTGCCGAAGGAAGGTGCCGGGAGGGGGAAGGGACTCACAAATATCCCAGAGTGCGACTGCTGGCCCTGCACAGGACACTCCAATAGTCACACCGTGTGTCCGAGCGCATTGTCCAAACACTCCTTGAGCTCTGGCAGGCTGTGCTGTGCCCACTGCCCTGGGGAGCTGTTCAGTGCCCAACCACCCTCTGAGGGAAAACCATTTCCTGATACCCAACCGACCTTCAGGCCATTCCCTCGGGTCCTGTCACTGTCACCAGAGAGAGATCTGTATCCTTTACCTATCCATTGCAACCCAGTCTTCCAAAGTAAATTGTACGTCTTTTTAACCAAATAAACTGTATGTCGTTTTTAACCACAACTGTGCCTTCGCTGTCTGCCAAATGCCACATTTCACTTTATTCTTACTGATTATTCAAACCTCCGTGCTGCTGTTCTATTTCAGCCTCAGGAAAAGTTAATTCCCTCCTCCTGTTACCAGGAGGCTTTACAAGATCTGCTGCACACAGATTAAAACATTTCTCTGCGTCACTTCCCTGCCAGATTAAAGAGGTGTCACCCACATTTTACGTGTGGGAAACACCCCGCCAATGCAAATGGTTAATTTTAACAGAAGTTACAGGTAAGACCAAACTGATAAAACATTGAGCAAATTGAGGTTATTGTCTTGTTGCTGAGGATTCTTGCATTTCATAGGGGGATTCTGACATGGATGCTTGATAACTTTTTGTAGGACTACGTAAGCACGTGGGATGCAGATGTTTCCTTACTAGTATCTAAAAAATATATATTTCTACAAGCTGCTTCCACTTTTTTTTTCTTTTATTATTTGGTTGTGTCTGTCTTCTGATGAGCTGTACCAAATTCTTTTGATGAAATACACGTGCCTTGTATTCCCCACAACACAATCACCACATACCCGATTTCTAAGATAAGCAATGATTTAGCCAGGAATACCAGAAGGAAAAATCTCCATGCTCAAAAGCTTTGTTTTGAGATCCAGTCATTTGCTGGTTTCCCTGTAGACTCTTCAAGGTTGTTTTGGTTTTATGTTAAGATATTTAGGCTAGTGGAGATCTCTGGGAGACGATGCTGGGAATGTTGCAGCAGCAAACCTAAATATCCTATATAACCTGAGGGGGCATTTTCCTCATCAGTTCTGCAAAAGATCCTTTTTGAAAGAGAATTTTTTTAAGCTTTTCTCTATTACCTGCTCTGGTTTTGGGGCTGTTGGCCTTTAAAACACCTGTCCATGTATTGTATTTGCAGGGACCCCATGGCAGGGAGGAAGGAATGATGAATCTGACTCCATGTTCTCAGAAGGCTAGTTTATTATTTTATGACACTATATTAAATTAAAGAATACTATACTATACTAAAGAGTACAGAAAGGATACTTACAGAATTCTAAAAAGATAATGATGAAAACTCGTGACTCTTTCCAGAGTCTCAACACAACATGGCACTGATTGGCCAAAGAGTGAAAACAACTCACACCAGAAACCAGTGAAACAATCATTATCTGTGGGTAAACAATCTCCAAACACATTTCAAAGGAGCAAAACAGAGGAGAACCAAATGAGATAATTATTGTTTCTCTTTTCACTGAGGCTTCTCAGCTTCCCAGGAGAAAAATCCTGGGCAAAGGGATTTTTCCAGAGAATGTGAGTGTGACAGTCCACATGTACTCCATGTCAGTTTTTATTCTCCTTGGTTATCTGGGGTTATTTATCATTTCCCTGAGAGAAGACTTCAACCCCTCCTACAATGGCTGCAGCTGCTCTATGGGAGTAGGGACCCTGTCTAACCCCAGGGGATCATAAATATCCTGAGCTGGAAGGGACCAACCAACAAAGGTCATCAGGGCCAGTCCCTGACAGCAGCCTTTCTTCTGGACTTTGCCAAGAGAAATGATCTATTTCTCTATTTTCTCTGTTTCATGAGAAAATTGATTTGATGGAGAATCACAGAGTCACAGAATGTTCTGAGTTGGAAAGGACCCACAAGTATCATCAAGTCCAACTCCTGGCCCTGCACAGGACCCCCCAGGAATCACACCCTGTGCCTGAGAGCATTGTCCAAACACTCCTTGAGCTCTGGCAGGCTGTGCTGCGCCCACTGCCCTGGGGAGCTTTCAGTGCTCAGCTACCCTCTGGGGGAAAAACCTTTTCCTGATAATACCCAACCTAAACCTGCTCTGGTACAGCTTCAGGCTGTGAAAAATGCATATTATATGATTGGCTTTTGGGAAATATTAAAATTCCTGGCCCTGCACAGGACCCCCCAGGAATCACACCCTGTGCCTGAGAGCATTGTCCAAACACTCCTTGAGCTCTGGCAGGCTGTGCTGCGCCCACTGCCCTGGGGAGCTTTCAGTGCTCAGCTACCCTCTGGGGGAAAAACCTTTTCCTGATAATACCCAACCTAAACCTGCTCTGGTACAGCTTCAGGCTGTGAAAAATGCATATTATATGATTGGCTTTTGGGAAATATTAAAATGAATACTATATGTGTTATGTTGGAAAGATATGCTGTATTCATCCTTTTTTTGAAGTGCTGTAGCCATCTTTTTAAGTAGTGATGAATACAGTTTTAGGCTACAGAAACTATGTGATGTAAGATACTTTTTCTAACTAGCTCAGGGAGAGATAACAGCAACAAGACACCAAAAAACTCCGAGAGAAGAATTATTGCCTCCTTATCAGGAAGAACCAGACTTCGAGGGACCAAGACAATTGATTTACCAGATGAGGGAGGAAGCTGACAATAACCAGAAAACACCCTTTAAAAGAATATTTGCATCATGTATGAGATATATGAATATGCAACAGGCTATTGCTTTTAAGAGTTAATCCTTTGTTAGCAAGGTGTGTTTCTATGGCAGAGTACCAGAAACCCAGACATCCATAATTCCTTGCTTTTATTGTCCTAACTCTGGTTGACCAAATTCTCATTGCTCTAATTTTTATGACTATTTTTATAACTATTTTATTACTATTAAACTTTTAAAATTTTAACACAAGTGATTGGCGTTTTTCACAAGGCCATTCCCTCAGGTCCTGTCGCTGGTCACCAAAAAGAGATAAATCCCTGCCCCTCCTCTTCCCCTCACAAAAACCCTGCAAATTGTGATAAGGAAGAACCTCGTGGTTTCATAAATGAGCCTTTTTATTTTTTCCTTGTCATGCAGAAAGTCCACGTCTCTTAAACAAAGTCTTAAGGCAAAAAGAACCCTGGCTTATTGCTGAGTGTGAAAAATGTGTATTTTATGATTGGCTTTTCACAAATATTAAAATGAATACTTTATGTGTTGTGTTAGAAAGTTATGCTGTATTAATTTTCTTAAGTGTGTGTTAAAATATAGTTTTAGGTTATAACATAATGTTAAAATAGAAACTATGCTATGTAAGATACTTTTTTTAAAGAGAGGAAGGAGGTACTCCTACTAAGATAGCAGCCACAGGACACTGAAATCTTTCAGAGAAAGAGAATTTATTGCTCCCTCATCAGAAGAAATTAACTTCTTCCTGCCTCGCTCAGCACTGAAGATGCCATCAGGGTTCAGAGGAAGAAGCTGACACTGACCAGACAGAATCCTGTGTTTGAATGGAATTTATGCATCATGTATGAGGTGTATGAATATGCAACAGGCTATTGCTTTTAAGGGTTAATCCTCTGTTAATGTGTGTCCTTTTTTGGGCTTATTTTGCCCAGAAGGAGGTACCTACACCATCTGTAACTCTTTGTTTTTATTGTCTCGTATTGTCCTAAATCCTAATTGTCCAAATTTTTATTACTCTAATTATATCACTAATTTTATAACAATTTTATTGCTATTAAACTTTTAAAATGTTAAAAAGAAGTGATTGGCATTTTTCACACTGAGCAAATTGGTTTTTTCTCCGGCGCACTTAATAAACTAGGAAATCGTTTGGAAATAATAAATTAGGAAATCGTTTGGTGCATAAATGGCAACACTTAGGTACTACTGGGAGTACATGAGGAGGATGGGGAGGCTAAAAGGCACCGGGAT
The DNA here is from genome assembly GCF_000277835.1 of Geospiza fortis. NCBI lineage: Eukaryota > Metazoa > Chordata > Aves > Passeriformes > Thraupidae > Geospiza > Geospiza fortis. The sequence continues at coordinate 928,182 of NW_005054326.1, read as the reverse complement.
GACCTAAAGAACACATTCAGTTCAGCCAGAACTTGTGCCAGTAACTTCTTGTGGCTGCTTCTGAATACCAGGTCACTTTCAAAGGAAAAGGGGCGTTTTGCATGGCGTGTTTTGCTGTGTGGATAAAGGTTGATTTTATTTCGCCCGTAGCGAATCGTTGCCCTCACAAACACAGGCCCAGTACTCCGCCATGGGCCCTCCGGCCACACCAGAACTACAACTCCCAG
>NW_005054326.1:913699-927635 GCF_000277835.1 Geospiza fortis | reverse complement strand
TGGCTCCCGGAGCCCTTTCATACTTTCTGGTAGATTGGTTTGCCCTAGGGCACCTTCGGGTCTGCTCCTGTGCCTGCTGTGCTTCCTTGTTCTTCCGTCTTTCAGTTTCTGCTGCTCTTCAGCAGTAAAACGTTCGCCTTGTGTCTGGGTTACCTCTTTCTCTGAGAATATTGTTTAAGGAGTTTCTGGTCCTACAGCAAGTTCCTGCACGCAATACTTACACTTTGGCGTATTTAATGCTTTTCTACAGTGCTCAGAGTTTTCACGGATGTGCACTGGGGTTCTGATCCAAGCAGCTTTGGTGAGTGGCCCCATAAAGGTCACCAATGCCAAATCACTTTTTCATCAAAACTCCTAATTCTCCCTGACCAGATTCTGACTAAGTAGCTCTTTAGTCAAGAACCTTCTTAGCTTCTGTTATTCATAGTATCCTTTAGAAAAAAAATAGTTTGTAGTATCAGTATAAATAATGAAAAGAGCACTCTCTAAGGGTTTTTTTTTTCTAACTCTGCAGCTCTGTTTGCAAATTTGCTGCTTGTTTGAACAGATTAAATGTTTGAATGCACTAAATATTGTTTTGAGGAAAACTATGTAATTAAATATATCCTTGATTTGATTTATATAACGTTGACTTGCTTTCCATGTAGCACTTCAACATAAGATTCAAGAACTTGGCAGCTTCTATTTCAGTGTTGAGGGTGGGCAAGCTGTGTGGATAAGAACATCAACTACACCAGAAAGGAAAGCACATAGATTCCTAGACCTTAAATTATAATGGCTGGTGCATTGGCTAGCCTGAATTATCATCTTCATTCAGTGAGCTAGCTTTAGAAAGTGTTTTTATGTTTGGGTGTTCAATAGGGACTGGCATGGATTGTTTTCCTGTTTATTTCACAGTGGCTGCTGCTTCTAATTGAACAGCAATGGACTTCTTATCCCCTGAGTTTTTTCCTTCTATTCTTTTTCTTCTTTTTTCATAGTTATGCTCTGCAGATAATGTACAAGGCTTTGCTTCCATAACATCTTTTTTTTTCTCTTTTCCATGAGTTGGGCCCTCCTCCATAGTACAATACACCAGCAAACTGCTCTTTATCAAAGTTCTTGTTTCTCCTAAATGCCGTGATCTCCTGTTAATACCCAGAGAACAGTCAAGCTAATCTGTGTAAAAACTTAAAATCTTTTTAGCTGCTTTAGAAAGCGTTTTAATTTTCCGGACTGAGGTTTGCATGTCATCAGAGACTTGTTTCTGCAGGGTGCCCACCCCCCGTGCCTCCTCCAGATCTGCTGAGTCCCGGTGTCCGAGTCAGGAGGATTTCCCTCCCCTGCCATCCATCGGGGAGCGCTTGGCCCATCTGAACCCCTCCCACGAGCTCCTGGACTATTACCGCAAGAAGATCGCTGACTTCGATGAGGAACACGAGGAATTGGTGAAAAGGCTGGAGAAATACAAACAAACCTATGATGAACAGGTTAGGAAATGAGTTTTGGAACAATTATGGACTACATGCACAAGCTTAGTATTTTTATTCAGTTGAAAACTCAGCACAGAAGTCCTGGGATTTATCAGCAACATGGATTTTGGTGGTTGGTTTTAAGATCTAGCTGTCTGTCCTTTGTCAAATCAAACAGAAAAATGCCTGTAGGATGTTCTTCCAAAGTCATTATGGCTTGGTTATATCTTCACACTGGGAATTTGGCTTTTAATATTAAGGCCTGACTTTAGATGCTCATTTCTGATGTTGTCCAGCTTCTTTCCCTTGCTTCTTATATTGAAGGAATGCTCTTTTGTCCAACTTTAATAGGCTTTGACTTATGGCTATAATTTGTATCTACTGCAGTGGAATTCATAAGCTTGGCCATAAGCTGTTAAGTAGAAATCTAAAAATTTGCCTTTTAAGAGGAAGAAATCTTAAAGAATATATGCAAGATATGCAGTACCCTGATACAGGCTATAGCATGTGTCTGTATAGCAGTCATCTTTGTAGTTGTGGATGGTTCTTTGGGAATAAAGCAGTCACTTCTGAGGTGATTGAGGTGCCTCCTCAAGCACTGGCCATACTTGAAGCAGCCTGAAAATCCTTGGGGAAGTATGTACTGTACATCTTATTGTCATGTGGGAGAAAGAGGGGCAGGTTGCAAATAATGCTTTTTTTCATACAGAAATGGTTGGCAGCTTCCTATACCAGGTGGAAAAACCAAAACATAATAACTAGCTGGATTTCTCACTGCTAAACCATACAGATATTTTAGTGTTTGTTCTTCAGTGATTTATTTCAAAAGTAAATGCTGTTAGAGGCTTTGCTAGGTTTTTGTTGATGTCAGACTCCCCATACCTGCTCTGACCACCAGTGTGGAAATGCAACCACTGGAAACTGGAGACCCAAGCTGAGGCCTTATTTCACTGTTGTGTAGTGACAGTGATTCTCAGGGCTCTGAACTCCAGCTGAACCATTTTAAAAGAATTTTTTTCCAATTTTTCCAACACTGCCCTCATCTGGTCAAATATTATAAGAGAATAAAATAATTCCTGAGCTGGCTGTTCTATCCCAGTTCCAGACTCAGAGCACAAGCAGTTTGGAGTTTGTTAGTGTTGTCCAGTGCACTGTTCCATTTCAAGTCCCGTATTGTCTGCACTCAGCACCAGCTGCAGTGGGAAGTCCGGCACTTGGAGGAGGAGATTGGAGAGTTGCAGAAGGCTTTGAGTGACATGCAGGTGTACCTGTTCCAGGAGAAGGAGCAGGTCCTTCGCCTCTACTCGGAGAATGACCGTCTCAAACTCAGGTGGGCTGGCACCATGGTGTACTCTGATAAATCCCTTAGCCAGGATTTTTCTCCTGAGAAGCCTCAGAAAAGAAATGTAAACAATAATTATCTGATTGCTTGGAATGTGGTTTATTGCTTTGTTTAGTCTTCTAGTCTGACAAAGTTCCTCACAGAGGAGCACCCTTTATTGCTGGTTGGGGGTCTGTGTACAAGTTATGGACAGGACTGCTGGGAAAGTGCTTTGAGCTGTTTTATTTTCCAGCATCAGTCTCATTACATGGTTATGACAATGGGAAGATGCCAGCAGCTCACATCTCAGGCAGCAGACCAAGAACTCAATGTTACAACTGACTTTATAGGTTGTTTGACTAATCACAAAAAGCAAGAGCATATTGACAGTAGGTAGTTCTATCCAACCACTATAAGCACAAGTACCTTTAGTTAAAACAATGCTTGCTTATTTCAAATACAGTATTTGTTTGTGAGCCTTAAAACACAATGCACAAAGCTCTATTATTAAGCTTCAAACTTCCTAATATCTTGTTAGATAAACATTTCTGTAGCTTAGGGAGTTATTCTAAACAAGCATTAATACACAGACCATTGTTCTATTTGTCCTTACTTTTCTACTTTTTACATCATTTCTCTGCTGACCTATCTCATGGCTACTGCTTAGCTCTAATCACAGTTCTGCTGTCTCTGAGGCCTGCCTTTTGCAGCTTTCCCAAAACCCTCTGATTTTATGCTTTCCCACATGGTCTGGAGGTTGCTTACCAACAGGTGCATCTTTGATTGGTTCCATGTGAATTGTTTTTAATTAATGACCAATCCCAGTCCAGCTGTGTCACTCTCTGGTCAGTCACAGGTTTTTATTATTCATTCTTGTCAAGCCTTCTGATGTATCTTTTCTCTTTCTTTAGTATAGTTTTAGTATATGAGGATGGTGAGCCCCTGGAACAGGCTGCCAAGAGAAGCTGTGGATGCCCCATCCCTGGCAGTGTTCAAGGCCAGGTTAGATGGGTCTCTGAGAAACCTGGTTTAGTGGAAGGTTCCCAGCCTGTGGCAAGGGGCTTGAAACTAGATGATCTCTAAGGTCCCTTCCAACTCAAACCATTCTCTGAAATCAGAGTAGGATTAATGAGAAATAAACCCAGATCTTAAAATACCTTTCCCCCACACTTCACTTCTCCCAGCTCAGCTTCACTCATGAATTTCCTATGTCCTCCTCCTCCTGAGGAGCACAGAGAGGAAGGGAATGGGGATTGTGGTCAATTCATTGCATATTGTCTCTGCTACTTCTTCCTCCTCACTCTCTTTCTGTGCTCCAGCCTGAATTTTTCCATGCAAGATTTAAGAACTTAAGTCAAAATATGTGTTGGTGTGCTTTGACACTTCTCAGGAGTGTGATAAAAAGTCTGATACAGCCGTTAATGTAGTTTGCTTTAAAAACAATGGACACTTACAATCTGAGAGAATTTTAGGTGGTTCATAACTCTTAATGCAAATTCTTTTCACCATGTGCTATTGTATCAGCCTGCATAGTATTATCATACTTGAAAAGAGAAATGCTCTCCAATCTCAGCAAAATTAGTGGTGTTCTTGTATTGGCAACATCAGGAATGTCTCTGGGAGCTTGTTTTTAAAGCAGTACTCTCAGGAACTGCAACAGGGTGGAAAACTTTCAAGCATCAACAGGCAAAGTAAAAGGACAGTGTGTCACAATGTCATGATGTATTTTTAAAAAATCTGCTTCTATTTATATATTTCTATTGTATCTTTTTCTATCTTCACTTCCTTTGTATTCCAGGGAATTGGAGGACAGGAAAAAAATCCAACAACTCCTGGCTATACTGGGAGCAGATGAAGGAGAAATTACATATTTCCATAAGGAGCCTCCACATAAGGCAAGTTCCATTTTTCTGTAGATCTCCTCTTTGAATTTTAGCATGAGTATTTGTATCCCAGAGTCTGACCACAAACCAGATCTGTCCCTCAAGTCAAAGGTTGCTAAATGAGCCCAAAGCAAGAGGGGTCTGTAGCAACATCAGGGTTTAGTATAAATGCTGTAGTATAGGGGTAAGTAAGAGCAAGCACACTGAAAGTAGATCCTCTTAGCATCAGCCTCCTCCTGCCTTCAAAACATACCTCCAGCTCAGCCTCTGAAATGTCAGATCGGAGTCTAAAGTCATCTGGCAAATGGTTGTCAAGAACATGGCAAGAACACCACAAAAAGGAGGAAAAAAAAGTGCAGAAAATGGCCAGGCACAGTGTTTGAAGCTCAGCTATCTCAGAATGCCTGTCTCTTAGAGCTTCAGTAAAGAATATGTCAAGGTTGCTGCAGCACTTTCCTGGGCTGAAGATTGCTGAAGAACCATCCCCTCTAGACAACATTGTGTTGCATATTTCAGAAGTGATGTTGAATTGTTTAAATGGCAGCGCATATGATGTGCCATGTAGCTGAACCTAATCAGGAAAGTCATGAGTGAATTGGATGTACAGAGACTATGATGGGAATATAGGATTTCTTTTGGAATAAGGTGCAGAAAAAGGCTGAAATATGCTGCATTGTTCATGGTTGCTCTGCACTGCTCAAGCTCTTCAAAAATCTTGCAAAAGCTTTAAAATGCCTGGTTTAGGGTAGCTCTAAAATTAAGCCTATTATGTAATATCAACCTAAATTTAAGCATTGGGGTTATAACCTGCTCTTTCATGGCCTCCTTTTTTTTAGGTGGGTTTCAGTTCAACACTTGAGTTTCAGTCTTTTTATCACTTAGCTTCTATCTCAGGCTTGTTCAGTATCTCGAATGGATGTGCTGATAAATGAAGCTTCATGTTTCTCTGTCTTGCTGAGACAAGAAGGAGTATAAAAGGAGGAAATAACATCATCTTCACCTTCCTCTTCTCTCTGTTTCCAAAATGCTCTTTTTCCTGCTGGGGGTGCTGATTTTCATGCTAATGAAGCCATCAAAGGCAGAATTACTTCCCATTTGTTCTGGTGAAAAATGTAGAGGCAGTAATGGCAAAACTCAGCCATGATAAAGGAAACTTTTCAACATGGGCATTACACTTGTGAAATGTAATGTCTTCCTTGTCTTGTGGTAGAAGTCAGGTAATGCTGTTCTTTTGGATATCTCATTTTAACTTTGTAAGGTTTGTTCTTGGCCATTGCACCTTTGGGGAAATAGATACTCAGTGCATTTGTCTTGTTTCTGTAGGTTACTGTTCTGCAAAGGCCACCAGAGACCCAAGAACATGATGATGTTTCTAGCACAGGTACCACACCAAGCTGAGTAACAGCAGCTCAGCACCTTGCTTTTTTTTGTGTGTCTGTTTTCTGTATGCCAAAATAATGGCATACAGGAATGCATGTGAATGCTTTGGTAAATCTCCATTAAGTTCCCTAAATGTGTCTGTACATATCCATGCAGTACTCCTGGCTTCCCTTCATCATCCTTTAAAACAGCCTTAGCTGTCATGTCCCTGATGGGCTCAGCTAAGGAGGAGGCTGTGTGACCCTCATGTGGCTGGAACTGTGCAGGCACCTTTGCCACAGTCACTCCAGGCTGTCAGGTCCTGCTTGCCTTTCCTGCAGACAGTAGTGTGGCTCCCCAAATGCCTACATACTAACTTTCTCTTTTGAAATAATTGTTTCATTGAATTGACTGAAATTAGCCAACAAGCTCAGAACTCATTCAAGCCTTGATGTTTGTGCAGCTGTGACATCTGCCTATTCATCACTTTTTTCAAGAAGATATGTTAGGTTTTCTTTCTATATATGCCAACAAAATTAGGAGGGTGCCTAAATACTGCAGTATGATAGAGGGGATAAAGTATGTGATCCCCTGAAGTTCTAGAACTTTTCTTTCAGCTAACCCTCCTACAAGTCCTTGTGACTGTAGCAGTGAAAATCTTTCTGCAGTTCCTATAAGCCCACTACAACACAAATGTGTAATTCTTGGAAAAGTACTGCAAGTACATTGGAAAACCCTTTCCTATTTCAGTTAAATTTCTTCAATAGGGACGGAGAAGAGCGCTTCAAAAGCAGCAGCAAAAGTAGAGAAATTAAGAAGCTCTGAGAGAGACCAAAAAGATAATGACACACTTCTACTACAGGTAAAAACATTTGCTAAGTGATGGACATAATTGCTGGCTTACAGAAAATTACGATAAAAAATATTCTGTCTGCTTAAGATAAGAAGTAGATGCACCAGTTGTATAAATCCCTGCATCTTACTATGGATTCACATGTTGTCACAGTTTACTTAACTGTTTCTTTGCTGTGAATGTAAATTTATGAACTGATTCTGGAAGCCTTATGTAAGCAGATGTTCCAGTAATGTCAACTGAAATATATTGTTCTTAAGTACAGAATATGTAGTTGATGTTATCTCCCATAATTTGATAGCAGATATGAATTTACATTAAACCCACTGAAGATGTGCAGGGTTGGGTGTTTTGTGGAAGCTTGACAAAAGCAATGTGTTTGAGACACAGCAGCCCCACAAAGTGCACTGATACAATGAACTGTTCCCTTTTCTAGACTTCCCTAAAAGTTTAAGTATAGGTAGCATGACACAATGAAAGATAAAATGTGCAGAATCATGGATTGGGGAAGATGCCAGAAGCTGTATGCAAAGTATGAGGAAGGATGAATCAAACAAATAATGGATGAACTTGTACAGCAGATATTGATGGTGGCTGATTTTTTTTATTATTATTAATATTATTCAAGCAAAGGTACAGAGGTCTCTGCATATTCCACAGGATTTGTTAGATGTGTACGATTTAAATCTTAACAATATAAGAATATTAACAATTGAATGTTGCTCCTTATAGTATGCCTCTCTTGCCTACAGCATGACTTTTTAAAATGCTTTAGTTGTTTGAAATACTTAGCGTTAAAACAAAAGATTGAGAAATCAGAATTGCCAAAGGTGTTATCAGGTACAGTTTTTGCTGTAAATCCTGGAATTTAACAGGAGCAGAGCTGGTGTGAGGTCTTGCTCTGCAATGTCTTTGCTTGTGCAGGTGAAGGCCCTGCAGGCTCAGATAGAAGAACAGACACGATTGACCAAGGAACAGGTTGAGTCACTGCTTGAGGACAGGCGGATTCAGATGGAGGAAGCTGAGGTCCGGCACCAGAAGGACCAGGACAAGATCAAAGCTATAACAGAAAAGTGAGTGTGAGAGCATGACCATGATGTAGTCATGAGATGAGAGGGAGCAATAGAGATGTTATGACTTTCAGTGTGTTGCTTTCTGCAGCAGGCAGAAAAGCAAATTATGCAGCCATCTGGTAGTGTGTGTGGAAGATGAGTGGAATAATCTGCTTATTAAAAATCCTCTCTCACATTGGAAGAAGAGCACTTCTTTCATTAGATGAGAAGAGTTAAGCTCACATTTAGACCACGTGTCTTCTCCTGTGCTGCTTCCAGCTTGCAGTGATGACTGATGAAATTAAGGTAGGCACTAGGAAAGAAGTTAACTCCACTGGGATCCCTTTTTGCAGGCTCCATAAGACCCAAAATCTCTTATATGAGAGTACCCGGGACTTTCTCCAGCTCAAGTTTGATGCCAGAGCCAATGAGAAAGCATGGATGGCAGAGAAGGACAGTCTGTTGAGGAAACTTAGCAAAGATCTGGATCAACTTGCTTTCAGCACAGAGTCAGGACAAAAGAAGCAGACAGAGCTGAAGAAGATGCTTCAAGGAAGTGATGGAGCTTCAAAATCCCACAGCAAAGAAATAAAGGTAGTTTTTTTTGTCTTTGGTAGAGCACTCTTTAACAGTTTTTGACTAGAAAATTACAAGCACCTTGGCTTTGGCATAATACACAGTCACCAGCAGCAGTTTCAAAGTTGTACTGGATTGCCTTAAGTTACATTGTTGTTAGCAGTAATCTAAATAAAAAACTCCTTCTGCTTCAAAATCAGCATCACCTTCAAATTTCAGATAAAATGTATAGTTAGATTTATGGCAGCATATCACTGTCAGTTTCTTTTGTGCTCAGAAAAAATCCTAAATTCTGTAAGCTGTGTGATAAGTGGGGCCAAAAGTTTTTAACCTGCTGACTGCATGTGGCTCTCTGTTCCTGTAAGTGCTCTGAGCTAATGGTCTTAGAATGCAATGTCTGGTTCTTCCTTGATGCTCTCAGGAGAGAATGAGCCCTCTGAATTGATGTCTTCCAGGTCTTCTCTAGCAGTCTGAATTTTTCTTCCTCTTCCACTACACTTCCAGTGGGAAGCTGGGAGATCAGAATAAGGAACTGGAAAGTAAACAGGCAATAGGGAATTGTTTCCATCTAGCCCTGGATGCAGATGTCTCTGAAATGCAGTACTGGGCAAGCAGCTGCAAAAGGGGAGTTACAACATTAATTGAATGTTATTTTTAATGATGAGCAGTCATACAAAACTGGTAACTTAATCAAAGGTGTTGGTAATGGGACTGATGTTAGAATATTGTCCTCACATACTTATGAGCTCTAGTTCCAGTTAATTTTTATTTTTCCTGTCATATTGGCAGTGATATCACACTTGCTTGTCCAGGGCAGGGGAAGTTTTGTGAGCACAGTCTTGAATTAATTCTGTTTTTCCTATGTCCCAGTTACTGCAAGACAAGCTGGTGCAGGAGAAACACCTGTCACACATGTACAGAGAGCAGTGTGTCTCCCTGGAAGGGGAGGTGGCTAGGATCCGTGAGGAGAGAGATGCTGGCAAAGAACTCTTTCAGGTAATTAGTCTGTAATCATCTGCTGGCTGGGGGATGATCTTCCAGCATTTATTTTGTATGGCCTATTGAGTTTTCATCTCCACAGGAACGCTCAGAGAAGATGGGGAAGCGCCTGAAACTGATGACTCAGCGATGTGAAGCCTTGGAAAAACGTCGGAATCTGGAAGTAGAGGGCTTCAAGAATGACATCAAACAGCTTCAGCAGAAACTGAAAGATGTAGAGAAGAAGATTTATAAGGTAACAGCTAAGCCTTTCTGAGGCAGACTGTTGTGGGCTTATCCTATAGAGATATCTTCTCAATATTTAATGTAGTATTCTCCTAGGGTTAAGAAAATAATTCATTTTCTAAATGTGCCTTTAAATATCAGTATCTGACAAAACTTGCCTCCTCTGTATCTTACAAAGCAAAAAAGATTTGTCTTTATCAATTAAGCATCAAGTTTACCAAGAACTGTCCTTACTATACACTGTGTATTTTTGTTTCCACTCTCAAATTTCTTGTGATACCTGCAGCTCACTTAGCTATCTCAAAATTGCAAGGCAGTGCAATGATTTGATTCAGAAGTTTATCCTGCAAAGAAAATGAGTGTTTATTTTCTTTGTGAGAGCCACAGTGTTTGGTTCTGTTCCATTAAGAGGTTGATCATTGTCTTAAGTATTGTGAATACTGTTTATTACTTTAGTATGTAATTTGTGACTTTGCAAAAATCACTGCAGAAGCAGTGGCTGGAAGCTGTGTTCTCTGTAGTAGCTTCCAGGTGTGTAGATGAACATCAGAACAGCTTAAAGGGAAAGGCACAGCCTTGATGCTGCTTGGAGTTAAGGATTAGACATTTATCTATAATGTGCTTGAGAGAATGATCTTGGCATAGCTTAGACTCTCCTGCAGGAGTCTGGCAGTGCTACTGATTCATTCTTTTCCTGTACTTTTGATGCACAGTTCAGTTTATGCAGACTAATGCATTTATTTTGATTAAAGGCTTCAATTTGTTTGAGATTTTTTGGTTTTGGGTTTTTTTTAGTGGCCTGTGAGTTTTCCAACTGTATTCTTTAAGGACTATCAGCAGTATATGAACAAGGGGAAAAGTGTGTATGATGCCTTTACTGGAGACTTGTATGTTCTATATCTGTGGGTGTGCCCTTCATTGTATTCTCAATTTCTTAACACTGTTAACCACAAGAGGGCAGGGGAACAAAACACTTGCAAAAAGTCTCCAGAGTGATCATTCAATCCGTCTCATTGCTTGAGGTCAAGATGACTAAATTTCCTGATTTGCGTATTAACATTTTTGACTGAGAACTACATGATGACACAATAAGAAACCATAGTGGGTCAAGAGAGTAGAAGGATTTTAGAGCAGCTTCCCATGCTGTGCCCTTGAAAGTGGCAGGGCTGGCATGCTCTAGCCACTTGCAGGGTGACAGGAAATGTCAGCCCTGGCCAGCTTGCCATCAGGAATTCTGATTATCCAGCAGCCTTTGCTCAGCCCACTACAGGCACTGCCTGAGTCAAGGCTTTGGACTTGAACTGCTCTTGAATCCTGTGCAGTTCAGAGGGCAGCAGGTCAGCCACAGCAGTTAGAACACCTCTGGTTCCTGTAGCAAAAGATAAAATGTCATCTTATCTCCTAAGGTACTTAGAACTAGATATGAGTTCCTTGATAAATACTTTAATTTGCCCCTCTTTGTGTGTCTCTAAATAATCCAGGAACTAGAAAGGAGTCAACAGGCTATGAGTCAACATGGTTATATTCTATTAAGATTTCTTCCTTGCTAGTACTATAATACAACAACGTAATGTTATGAAAGCTTTGTTCTTTATTTTTGGTTCCAGAGCGCCTTTCTATTGGTGATGTGCTATTAACTTACACATCCCCTTTGCTGGCTACAAAGGGTCCCCTTTAGAGTTCTCTCCCTCATATACTTACCATAATGCTCCATAAATTGTGTTCTGTACAGCTTTGTTTTTCTTAATTTGTTTTTCTTTTTAGGTGGCTTTGAATTTGGCACCAGATGACCAGGATCTTGCAATTCTACGTGAGATCCGCCAAGGAAACAAACTAACACGTAAAATACAAGGAGAACTAAAAGACTTAAAAACAAAAATCTACATCTTAGAGGATGAACTACGGCACTGCTGAAGCTGAATTATTAGCTGGCATCCCAATTTTAGGAATAGGACATTGCTAGACTTCAATAGTCATATGAAAGAACAGCTCCTGCGTGTTTGTTTCCTGGCATCCATCAACAGAAATTTGAGGAAATCTGCTCTTGAGCCATTCCTAATGTACCAGATAATATTGCTGTTTGAGCTGAGAGATGACACCTGATAAAACTGACTTTAAAAGTACATGATGACTGATACATCAGGAGTGTGTGTGTGTGACTATGTCTTCATATCTGTGGTAGGGATCAGTGTATACTGTCCTTTGCCTTTATTTGGAGCATATTATAAATCACATACATGGTTATAATGAAATTAATAATCCTAGAAGGATCTAGGTGAAGATCTGAATTTTGACTGACATTTGTCTATGTGAGAAGCAGCTTTTAAAATAGTTCCAGCTTTTAAAATAGTTCCATGATTCCTGTTTTGGTGCTTAACACCTCAGGATGTAACTGTAAATTCTCATATAGAAAGTCTGTACTGAAATGTCTTACATTTGACTCCTGGACAGGATAACTATTTTAAAATGGCTACCATTCGCTTGGTTTTAACCTAATTGGAATAAACCTAACTGATTTAATATGGTGGGAAAAGATAACCCATTATAGAACTCTTCTGCAAGGATGAGCAACATTTACACAAGTTCTGAATGCTTGGTGGGGAGGGAGGTACTACACACCTGAAATTCATCTTCTCTTCCCCTTCCTCACAGTTTTAACATGCAAAGGAAGCCCATAATAAAGGGGACTTGGTATCTTCCTTAACCACTATATTATCTTTGTAGCTCTAAACAGGTCATGGTTATGTGCAGAGAAATTATGACCAGCTTTTGCTACAGCAGTTGTTGCTACTGAACTGTAACACATTGGGGTTGCTAGATGAGACCTGTAACTGTAGCTGCATGTGGTGATTGTCTTCATACCAGACATCACAATTCTAGAAAACAGATGAAATCGTGACAAGGGTTTCAACATTATAACTGCAGGTATTCATGCTTTTACTGTAGCATCCATAAATCTTGTCCACCTTGCAGCCTGAGAGCAGATCTGTAGTGGAGAAGGGATTTCAATGCCTCTGTTTCCTGCTTGACCTTTTTTTACCTTGTTTCTGAAGTATACACCATATAAGCTACCAGCACTTCCTTCCCCTTTGAGCAGAGCTTAGTGTGTGAAAGCAGGCAATTTCTTTTAGGTGGAAGTGGCCATGCAGATCCTTGTGTAGTGTTTCATAGGTAGATATGGAAAAAATTGATGTGAAGGTTTGGAGAAGGAAGAATTGTTTTTATAGCATCAGCTAAAGCAATGCAGGAGGGGAAATAAATACCCTTAAGACACCCATACCCACATCAGTTGTCTTAACCCTTTTGTGACAAGCTTGCTGTCCCTTATGGTCCTGTAGTGTGGCTTTTATTCTGTATGTGTTCTTGAGGGCAATTGATCAGACTTCAGTGTCCTGACAGTCCCTGGATGCTCAACTACACTGCAGCTTGCAAGGGGCTGTTTTAAAGGATGTTGCACTGATCAGCTGAGCTGAAAATGCTGAACTGTTCAGAAACTGGTTCATGAACAACTCAGGTGCTGATGTGATGTGGACAGTTAAGGAAGGGTATTTAAAGCTATCCATCCTTTAGTCTCACTCTCTCCTAGCTGGCTGGTGTTTTCATCGAGAAATCAAGCTAATTAAAGTGAGTTTGCACGTGAAATAACATCCTACTGGTTTGAAGATATCCATCCTATCACAGGGCCTAAAAGGCTGCTTCTGAAACTTGCTACATAATGAAGCCTTAGCCACTCATTTGACAGGATCCATCTACTTAAATTCAGCTGACGAGAACCTAGCAAAAAGGTCTCTTGAACCTATAGAATCCTGTTTCTTTTCAACTTTTCCAAGCTGAAGAATTGCCTGTGAAATGACATTCTCCTCACTGGAAAGCCATGAAGTGTGTCTGGGTAAAGACTTCAAGATCTGACATTCAGGTTTGTAAAACTGGGAGGAAGTATTGGGGGAAGAAGGATGTAAATGTTTAATCTCCTGGCTTCCTTACCAATATTCTTTAGATTTCAGAAAGACTGAACAGAATAAAATGACAACATTCCTAATATATCTGCTAGTGTATCAAAATCCAAGTGCAGTTTGAACATGATTCTTAATATGTCACTAGGCTATGAACACTTCCTCTGTGAGGGGGTGGGAGGGAAATTACAGTATTGTTACTCTGTAAATCCATTTTATTTGGAAGCTTGAATATTTTTCCAAGTGCAGGAAGTGCAAAGTATT
>NW_005054326.1:913499-913689 GCF_000277835.1 Geospiza fortis | reverse complement strand
ACTCTTTCTATGTGACATCACGTGGTCATGTGAAATGTTGCCAAAACAAATGGGGACCTTCATGCCAAGAACTGCTTTAAAGAGCTGAGTGCTTGCTTCCTACCACTGACAGCTACCCTTGAAAATGTCAACAAAGCATTATTGGAATTTTCAAAAGGGCTTCCTGGGAGAAGTTCCACTACCTTAATCA
>NW_005054326.1:906817-913489 GCF_000277835.1 Geospiza fortis | reverse complement strand
TTCCCTACAATTTTTGGGTAGAAATCAAAAATTAGTATTTACTCCAAAGATAGATTAGCTTTTTTAATAATTGAAGTTAGCAATGTGTGATTTGTATCATTTCAATACAGCTAATACCAGGTTATGAGTGTAGGAGGACAGAATCTGAAAGATTTGCAAAATGTCTGCTTCTAAGATTAGAGAGACTATACTACAGGATTAAAGGTTAGAACTGGACAAATGTTCTTATTGTGAGCCAAGATACTAAATATCTCTTGCATAACTAGGAGAAAAATGAGCAGGGGAAACCTTATTGTTGTGTATCTTCAATTAATTAAGGAAGGAGTGCCTACTTTTTAGAAGGAATGTTGAAATATTAGTTAAGGCACAGAACGCAGATGATTCAGAGGAAGAGAAAAGGTTGTGCAAGAGCTCATTTTGTCTTGCATTAAGAAGATGGATTAATATGTGTCTCTTGAAAACAAAAAAAACAACTACCAAAAGCCTCTCTATCCTAGTAGGGCAATGCTGAGTAACAAGAAGTAGCCTGAACCTTAAGTAAATTTAGAAAGGCATACATTTTTAGTAGGGAGATAGTGCTTTTCCCCCTTCCTATAACAAACTAGGTGTGGACATAACAAATTCTCCATCTCTATCTTCAAATCAAAAAATTACTTCACCTTTATTAACTTGTTTTAATAAGTTACTGGGTTTGACCCATTAGAAATTAATGAAATATAATGGTATGAGCTAACAGGATATAATTTAGTGGCTCCTTCTGGCTTCAAACCTGTGATGTGTTTATATGCAGTATTTGTTGGAGTCTTTTAGTTTTCATGCAATTGCTTTAATTATAGGGATATGCTGTGTCAGCTAATTCTGCACAGCAAGGTTATACAAGGTAAAACAAAGCCAAAATAAAAATAATCTCTTGTGAATTTCCTATATCACAATCTGCAGTAATTCCCAAGTGAATTGGTGTTATGACTGTATTCAGGCAGACTAACAGTTCTCATAGATGTTAAAATAAGTCTAAACAGTAATACAGTATATGCTTGTATGCAGTGGCTATAGTTAAATTGCTTATGTAAATAGGATTATCACTTCAGACACACATTTTACCACTGTGGATGGACTCTCTGGGCAGCCTGATATTCTGGAATTGAAATGTTTCTATGGAGGCCAGGAATTCTTTGATAATCAGTATTTTTGAGCCTAGCTGGGAGCAGCATGCTTGTGTACTTTGTTCTTGTAGATCTGTTCATACTCAGGCAAAGGGATGTTGTTCAGACTTTTAATTAAAGCTCACAAACACATTTAATTTAATGTTTTAGAATGTGTTTTTGCCTGCTAAGTCAAAATCTTAATAAAGGTGTCCTATTTGTCCTCAAAGTGGTATCATAGGTCATGAGTATGTTATGGATAGTTTTCTTTCTAATTTTTCTGCAATATTTTGCTCTTCTATTTTCCAGTTGCTTTAAATTGTAACTCTTTACTCCCTAAAGAGTTTTCCTTAAATGTGCAAGTCTAGCTGTAGAAGTACACACCTTTTTTAGCCTGCAGACTGGGATTATGCACTAAAACATTCTTGGACATGGTGTAGAAAGTGTGAGTGGTGGGAGCTGCAGTGATTTCTTTTGCTTGTTGTCTTTATAAAGTTTTGGACGAAAAGAGCAAATTTTGGATTCTCAAGTTGCATCAAATATTAAGGACCTACTGTCCAAAACAGGCCATCAGAGGTAACCAATATTTAACCCACTAGCAGGAAACATTTCTGCTATGACTGAAGTATTTGAGAGGAGTGTAGTGGACTTCTGGTGTCTCCCATTTAGCACCAAGTGAACTGTTGGAGAAAAGGCATCTTTGAATGTGGGGTAGAGTGACTGCCCTTCCAGCAAGCTCTAGAAATGCAGCTTGAAAAACAGAGCCCTCAATAAGGTTGACTGATCACTTACACTGATTAAATTGCATGTTTTAAGAATTGTGATGCTGTTGGACTGGGGACAGATGTGTAAATACAGATTATTTGGGTTTATTCAGGAAACCCAGAAGGGCTTTTAACACAGAAGTGCTTCAATGTTAAAGCAAGACAATTATTAACTGCATAGGCATGAAGGGATTAACTCTTGAAATGGATCTGATTTTAATAAAAAGCTCAGGATTTACCTTGGTGAGGCATGTCTGGGATGTGCCAAATACTTCTGAATTGATTCAGAGATCAAATTGCTTTTCTTTTGCTCTAAACATTTCTCTCAGTATGGTGTCCCTTCTAAACCATGCAGTACAACAGTTTTTCCTCTTCAGTCCTAGCTTGGGTGGACAGATGTCTACAGGGAATGCTGCCTGTCTCTGTGGTCTGTAATGTCTCTGATAACATGACTATGATGCATCTTTGGGACTTCTTGAAAAGCAAGGATGATGAGCACAGCCACTTAAAATATAAACCAAGTATTATGTTTAATACAGGAAAAAGAAGAAATTATGCAAGACTAGATTGAAAACATGGATTTCCCAAATTCTCAAATACATACGTTCATCTTTCATTATGATAAGTATCTAAAGCCTGCAAAGTCTCTTGAAAATTCTCAGCTTAAAGTATAGAAAAACCTTTTTCAGGAAGTGAAAGTGCGTGCTCTAATATCAAGAGATGGCTGTCATGTGCAGAAAGGAACTTAGGTCAACTCCTGGGGCAGGTCCTGCAATCACGAGGTGTTCCTAGAGCACGGGATGAAGTTCATGTGAAAATGTGACCTCTTGCCAGCTGAAAAGGAAGGGCAACCATTTCTCTGTAACTTTATCTGGACAGTGGGGACTTGAGAGCTAAGGAAGGAGTTGCGCAGTGAAAAGGCACAAGCATGAATGAGGCTTTGCACCCAGACAGCCAAGTGGTAGGAGAGCAATGGGATCCTGATCCTGGCAGTCAAAGTCATGGCTGTGTGTGCAGCCAAAGGAAATCACAAACTCCAACTCAGGCTACACCACACAAATGCTGGCAGTGAAATTGTAGTGGTAAAATATCAGAATAAAACACACCAGGCTCCATTTTCTTCATGGTGGAAAAAGCCTATTCTTTAGTTACATAACTTGTTTTTAGACAGTTTTACAGACCTCATGTGGGACTCCAGTTGGTTAGGAGCTTTCTTGCCAATTCATTGGTTAGTAAAATGTATTTTAACTGTCCATCAAATCTCTCTCCTCTTAAATTGTTTACATATTTTCTTCACTGGTTCCCATGGGGTAGATTTAATGTTTATGCAGGTGCTGCTTGTTTTTCACCCAGGAATAGGTTGTTATATTAATGAACTGTTCACACCAGGATTGCTTTCACATGGAAACTTGCAAACTGCTGGCATGACAAGGCTAGCCACTGATATAACAGAGCAGACCTGATTTTATGAGGCCTTTCCTTTATTATTTTTCTTCCTTACTGCACCAGTAAAATATGACCATGGTAGCACAACTCCCTGCATCAGCACCATTTAGCTGAGCAAGGGGGTCCTTCTGCTGATAGGCTTTTAATTTTGGGGCTGCACTGATTCCCTTACAGTGATATTCAACTGCAGCATTGACAGGGATTTTTTCTGGGATTGCTCCACTAGTAATGCCTTTCAGAGCACAATCAAATTCTGAGGTGCCAAAAAGAGAAATAACAGGGAGTTGTGTCTTCAGAAAATGCTTATTCCTCTTAGAAACACTTCTGCCTTTGAGCCATTTCTATGGAGAATATTGAGATGAAGTCATTGTTTGTGCTTCAGAGCATAGCTGAGGTCAGGAAGAGGAGTATGGAGCCACCAGGGTGGTGAGGTCTAGGGACAGTTTGGTATCTGTGGTGTGGAACTTGTAATTAGTGTTGAAAATTGCACAAGAAGAAAGAAGGGAAGGAGCAAGTGGCAGATAATGGAACCTTTGGGGAGCCTACAGAGAAACAATGCTGGCATGGAGCTAAAAGTGATTTACAGAACAGAAAAACTGATGTTAGATAACTAGAAGCAAAAACATAAGAAGCAGAGATGCTCAGAGATGCATCTAGAGAAGGGTGAGCCAGGAGGAACAGGAGTGCTACACTTGTATCAAAGGCTGCTTTTATCATGAGGGAGCATAGCCAAGATAGAAAACAAACAGCAGCTCAAACAAAGCCAAAAAATACTCCTGGCAAAGAGCCAGTTTCTTTGAAGTGGGTATTCAGGGTAGGCTGGGAGAGATGTGTCCTGAAGCCAGCAGCAATGTCCAATATCCAAAGATGGTCCATCAGGCAGTGCCAGCTCCTGTTGGAGTCACCTCCACACACCATGGGTCCTATTCCTGTCTCACCACCTCCAGCTCACCTGCTTTTCTCGGCCTGAAGGGCTGCCCCCAGCACATTGCACACAGTGAGAGAGGTGGAGGGCTGGGCACACCCTCCTGTGACTTGGGATGCCTGGGAATCTGAGGCTATAAGACTGCTAGCAGACTTGAGATAAAAACAGTTAGGTGAGGTGGTTTTGAACATCACTGCCAGAATCTTATTCCTGAATATCTGTTCTTTCTGCAATGAATAAGTGGTCCAAAGTAAGTTATTTTTAAGTATAGTGCAGAGCTACTGAAGTTTATGACTTCACTATTTATTTCACATTCAGATTAATTTTGGTCCTTAAAACTGTTCTGCTGTAACTGTATTGTAACAGATATGACCATGCCATAGTCATTTCCTTCAGCTTTTTCTCCAGACACAAGAGCTTTTCTGTATCACAGCACAGTTCATGCAGAAGTTTGTTTCTTCAGAAGTTGACAATGCTACTGTTAGCCTTTACTTTCACTTTTCCCTTCCCTCCATTTTAGTACAATGCCCACTAGAGAAAAATGTGATTACTTATTTTAATATGCAACAAAGTGCAGTTGTTATTTTTCAAGCATAAGGTTGTTCATTTAAGAAATGCAGACAACTTTCTGCTAAGAATACATCATTAAATTCTCATTCTTTAAACAAAGTTAAATTTAGATCTGTATTTATTACACACTTTTCTTAGTATTTTCTGCCTTTTTTGGAACATATATAAAAATTTGGTTTATTTCTCTCATGCTGGATAAACCTCAAACTAACACAACCACCAAAAAACTCAACAGTGTCATGCCCTCATGAGAATCCTGCCTTGTAATAATGAAATTGCAGAGTTTCCCATTTTTAGTTGTGTGTGTACTGGTGGTGTCTGGCTATTGGCAGCTCTTTCTGTTTACACTGGAGGAATTATCCCCCATTATTCAGGCTTGGATGATGGATGTGCATCTGTGGCCTCAGATGGGGTAGGAAGGAGGAACACAAGCGTTGCATCCTCCAAAGCTGCACCATGGACCTTGTCCCAGGGAGGCTGGGGAAGCCCAAGGACAGAGCCACTCACAGGCTCCCACACCATGGGTTTGTTTCCAACTTGAGAAAAAAGTCTTTTCAGCTTTGCCATGGGGTACAACCCCTCTTGCTGTGCTTTCCCTGAGCAAAAGAAACATCTCCAGCACAGAGTTGAAGGGAGATGGCTCTGAAACCTTTGTGAGACATTCATATAAAGAAGACCTCTCATCCCTTGGTCCATCAATAGCAATGTTTCTTGGTGCTGCCTGGATGCTGGGAATGTTCTGTTCAATGTCTGATGCCCAGGACTACAGATGCTGCTCCAGCTCCCCAACCAGCACCAGCAGTCTGCCAGTGTCAGCCTGTCCCTGCTGGGACTCACACCACTGTGCTGTGTCCCTCAATGTCATTTAAAAGGCTTTTGGCACATTTTTTAAGCTAAAGAACAGCGAGCATCCTTTTGCACAGCCTCACACTTAAGAAGGCTACTTCTAAATAGGGGTCTCAAGAAAAAAAAAGAGTACCATCATTTCATTAATTTTAAAAACCAACTTCAGCCTGAGAGTTTCTGTTCATGGTCCCACACAGCACAGGAGCTGCATCTGTGCAGGATGGAGCTGTGAAGGAAAACAGTTGTCACCAATGACCCAACACCCACATCACAACATTCCCTTTTTGGAAAGGGGTAGCTCTGGACTAGCTCCCCAGCTGGATACATCGTGTACATGCCAGATGTTATCTCCCATTTTCCTTCACCGAGGAGGAATGCAGTTTGCAGCCTCCAAGACAGCTTGGTGATGTGAATGAAACCAACAGCACGGCAAGGACTCTGAGAAGTCACTTCAAAACTGTGCTTGGGACATATAATGAAGCAGCAATTTCACCCAGAAAAGGTCCTGATCTTTCTGTAAGCCTCTGACACCCTCTCGCTGAGGGGTCTGACGATTTACCATCGCATCTGCTCAGCTGCTTCAGAAAGCAGGTTTGGAGGCTTCACCAGCCCTCTTCCTGCGCACCGAGCGATGCACGTCCAATTACATACACCTGTTGCACCAGGTGAACGACGCGTTAAATGGATTCAGCTGTGTGTAGTACCAGCGTGAATTTGAATCGTCCCCTCTCATTCTACTTCCCCCCTCTCCAGAGGAGTTACCATCCCGATCCTCACCGGCGGGATGCACCGACTCCAACAACACCAACTCCACCACCAACGCTCCTGCTGGCACGGAGAGCGGCCGTGAGGAACGTTCGGAGCTTCCACCGCCCCCGAGGCGGCTTTCGGCGGCCAGGGCGGGAGCGGCGCCCCCGGCCGCGCTCCCCGGGGCGGAGGCAGGTGCGGGGGGCGGTGGCAGCGCGGGGCCGGGGCTGCC
>NW_005054326.1:891470-906424 GCF_000277835.1 Geospiza fortis | reverse complement strand
AGTGCAGCAGCCGCGGGGGTCGGAGCGCGGCTTTGGCCCCCGGGAGCGGCCGGGCGCTGGGGCTTCCCTTCCCTGCTTTTGGCCTGCCTTTTGGCTCCCACCCCTCTCTGCCGGGAGACCTACTCAAAGCTGACCGTGCTGGAGCTATAGAGCCCGGAGCCGCGGCTTTGAGATGTCTGTCGTTCTTGGTGCGAACCTGTAAGGCAGCAAAGATGCTTTGAACGCGGCTTTGGTGCGAGGAGAAGGAGGGGATGCGCGCCCGGAGAGGCGCCCTGCCCGCCCGCTAACGGGCTCGCTGCCTGCAAACTTTGGGGAGTACAGCAGGGCTCAGGCAAAGTGCAAAGAGCTGCGCTTTGCTTTCTGAAATAGAGGAAAATTCTGTCAGTGTCGTGTGGCTTTTTGTGCTTCTCTTTTTTGAGTTAGAGAAAAGTTTCGAATGGCTCATGGTTTGGTAAAAGCCTCTGATGTTGCTGCTGTTTATTAAACCATATCGGTACTTGATACTAATCTAATTTGAAAGTATGTTTAACTACGTGTTAGTGTTTAACTGTTGATACTTTCAAGTATATTGGTGCTTTCATTACGTGTTATAAACCTCCTAATTTTTACTCCCACGAGTGAGGCTTGGTTTCAGTCTTAAAGCTTTGGACTGTGGCTGTGCAAGGAGCACCATGAATATCTACTCCCACAAAGTCTATTAAAGGACTTCAGCTTGTATATTTGTTCTGTATTATGCATGATATTAAGACTAAAAAGGCATATTTATTGTTCCAGCAGAGTACAGGTCTGATTTTTTTGGCTAAATCCTCTAGTAATAATCCTCTTTTTATGCTTGGTAGAATGAGAAGATGAATTGCCCTATGAGTCTATTTTGCATTATATCTTTCATGCAATCTCACCATGCCTTTTACTGTTAATAACTTTAGCAAAACCCCACCAAAAGTGCTTAGAGAAGATTTGTACAGGTGGGCAGAGGGCTTGTGTAGAAGCAAGGGAGGAAACAACTGAGAAGTATTTCAAATAGTGGTTATGAGGAGAGAGGGGCTGAGTCAGGTGCTTGGAGTTGCACAGCTGATGGTCCTTTCACTGCCAGCAATGCAGAGGGAGAAGGAGGGTGAAGCAGAGATGTGCAGCAGAAAACAACTTGCTTAGTGAATTGGATTGTTCCTCTTTGCTTTAAAACAGGGTTATTTTTACATCTCTGTTATAAAAGTCATTCTGTTTTAAGACTGAAACTGGAAACAGTGAGATGACTGCAGTTACTACCAACCAAAACAGAACATGAGCAAAATAATTGCATTCTACTAAAGTTCAATTATGTAAAATTCCAGATTCTCTTAAATCCACCAGAGATGTTGCTGTTCATTGCAAACAGGAGGTATTTAAATGCTGATGGAAAGGGTGGGAGGGTAAAATCCTCTGGCAGGCAGTTCCTCATGGCTTAGCATCACAGAGGGCTGTGGTCACACTGGGCACTTGGTGTCATGTTTTCTTGGCCTTGTAGCCAGAATCCTGGAACCTGCTAACAGGAGGAAGGTTAATCTGTGACCTTCCCCGCCCTTCCTCTTGCCCTACTGCCTCTAAAAGCCTGTTTTGTTTTAAGAGAAATCAGAAATCCGAGCAGAAGACAAATAGTATTTGTTTTCTTTTGGCTCTTACAACTAAGTAATATTTTCTTCTTTGGGGAGAGGCATGGCTGTGTTTGTGACTCCATGTGGTGACTCTTTCCAGGATCCTGTGAAGCTGAGAAGGGGGAGTGACTCTGCAAGGCATGAATAGTTTTTCCCTTGTTTTCTGCATTGTTTTCTGTTGCATGTCCCAGGTGGGAGCCCTATTGTAAGTCACTCCTGGGACCAACCAAGAGCTGCCACCCCAACTTAGCTGATGCAACAGTTATTAATGATAAAATACAAAAGCTCTTTATTGGGCAATTTTTCTAGACAAAAGGCTCCTCCATTGGGTCCAGAAAGGTGAAAAGCTGTTGGGCTTGAAAGGTCTGCAGGAGATCACTGTTTCCATCTCCTGTGCCTGTAATGGAGTTTCTTATAGCCTCCCTAAAAGGCATTATAGTACAGCCTGTGTATGGAAAGCCAAGTTTGTTATTCTCTTTCCAGAGAAGCGTGTCTTCCTCTTGCAAGGCTGTAAGGACTCAGAAAATACTGCTCTTCCTCTCAGCCCTGCATGAGATGGAGCACAAGCCCCTCTGATGCCCCCACACCATCCCTGCTCTCAAGTCTGTGTCTTAGAGCAAGTCTCCAGGCATGGTGGGTCCTCCTGGGCTTTGTACTCCTCTCCTCCTCTTACCCCCCAGGTCAGTGTGTGCTGGAGAGAGCAGATCAACACCCAGGGATGGGTGTTTGAGTAAGTGATGTTGAAAAATTAGGGTCCTGACTGTCCTCTCTTGAGGTGTTTGCAGCTCTGCTGTGCAGCAGAGTCAAGCAGGTAAAACAGTTTGGATAAAAGTGAATGAGGAGTTTAGGAGAATATCCTGTAATCATCAGTATCCATTGGCATTCATGATGCTTCATCACCACGTGCTGGGAGAGTCTCTGGCATGAGGAAAACTTTGCTGTAATGTTAAAGTGAAAGGTTGTGAGGGATCAGCCTGAGGTGCAGAACTCGTGCCTGGTGTACACCATGGCTTGGCATTTCTATGTGCCAAAGCTGATTGGGAAAGTTGAGCTTCCAGGGAGGTTGGCATGGGCTGGGCAGACACAGAGGATAGTATGGGGTCTTGTGAGTGATGGCTTTCCTTTGAAGGGGATGCTGAAATGAGTAGTTGGTCAGGTAAAGGAAAATATCTTGTTTTATTCCTTGTGATGTGAGTGTATTAAGATGATATTCTTACATATTCTTTCCAGGGAGCCTTGTTGGCAGGACTGTTTGCTCCTGGGTAGGAGGGTGTTTCTGTTGTGGGGTTTGCCTTCTGGTCCTTTTTATTTTTTTTTTTTAATTGAGCATGTTTGGCTGCTTTGCTGCTCAATAGGTGTTTATAGGAATCTTAAACATGTTTACAGCTGAGTGAAGAGAAACAAGCAGCCTGCTGTGAGCTGGAGATGGGCACACTCTCCTCACGTGGAATGTGGCCTGTTGTCATCCAAAACAAGTTGTAACAGGCAGGACACTGCCTCCCTGCCAGGAAACCCAGAGAGCTGGAGACAGTCTTATTTACTGCTGCTGCTGACAGGCACTAACCTCTCTGCAGTGGGCTCTCCACTAGGAATGTTTTCCTCATCTTTATGAGCTGCTACACAGCACAGTTTGCTCCTGCTGGAGTTGGGAAAACTTTATTATTTAAAGGGTGAATGAGGTGTTGGGGAGGGAGAAAACACAGAGGTCTGGAGAGCAAGTCCTGCATTCTGCCTTTACTGCTGTTATTCAGGGCAGGGAGAGGTCTTGGCTCAGGGAAAACCCTCGTCCCAAAACACTGCCACTTCCCAGAGCTGCTGCCATGCTGTTTGGATGGAAGAAGTGGTGGGTCTGACAACTCCTCCTGCTCCCTCTGTTTTTCTCTTCTGTGCCCAGCAGTGCCTCATCTTGCCCCCCTGTGCAGAAGGGTATGACTGAGGGAGTGAGGCTGGTGTCAGTGGGCTGTGTTTGCAAAAAAATCTTGTGTCAGCATAGTGAAAACACAGCCCCATCCCTGAAGAAACTTGGAGGTGAGGTCATTCCAGCCATTACTGTGCAGAATCTGTTTTTTCTGCTGCAAAGACCGTGGTATTTCAGGAGTCTATAAATCATTTGTATTGATTTCTTTTATTGCAGGTTGTGCTCAGTGTCACACTGAGCCAGGCACAGGGAAGGAAGGTGTTCAGGATCAGGTTGGAATCCTGGGAGGTGCAGCTTGTAGGAACAAGGGTTGGGGGCCCCTTTCTTAACTTGTCCTTCCCAGCTGCTTCGACCTACCCCCATTCCTCCACATTTGATTGTTGTGAGTAAATACCACTGGGAGTGTGTTATCTTCCTATCTTGGATTGTGGTGGTGGTTTGTGTCTCGTTTAGGGTTTCAGGCTGCTGCTTTGCTAACTCAGGAGTGCATATTCCCACTCTCTGAAGTGGAAAATAGGAGGGGCTCGGAAGAAACCATGGAGATGTACAAGTAAAGAAGTCCTTATGGCAAGACTTTCAACTCCCCAATATGTACATCTTCAGTATCCCTTTGCTTTCCCAGAACATTGGCTTCTTATGCCTGCACCATGATGAGTTCTGACCTTCAGGCATCCAGGCCACTACAGAGCAGTGCAAGTTGCCCAAATATTGATGTGAATGGGCAGGTGAATGTGCTTGTGTGAGAAAAGTGTCTCTGGCAGAAAGGTGAGGTTGGACATTTAATGTAATGTATCAACTTCCTCCTGTTGCCTGTGTGCGCACACCCCCTGAGGAGCACACCTACACCTGCAGGTTCATTCTCATGCTCATGGCTGGCTCCTGCAATCCCTCACACGCCATCTCTCCTGCCTGGGCACGCACGGTATCGCTCTCCTGCTGAGCTCATTGCCCCCGAGGTTCCTCAGTGCACGTGGGGAGAAATGGGGCCATGTGGTGTCTGAAGGGTGTATCTCCTCTCTGTGCAAGCTGCTAACCCACTTATCCCCCTCAAAATACACCCTGCTGAAGGGAAGGTCTGTGCCCTGAAGCCTTCATGTGGTGTTTGTGTGCTTGGAAGGACACTGGTGAGGCAGCGCCATTCCCAAAGCACATTGTGGGCCTATAGCTGTTGGGAGGGGGATGTCTGAAGTGTGTATTTCCTTTCTGTGCTGTTAACCCAGGTATCCCCCTCAAAACACCCCCTCCTGAAGGGAGTGTCTGTACCATGGAGCTTGCATGTGGTGTTTGTGTGCTTAGAAGGACGCTGGTGAGGCAGCGCCATTCCCAAAGCACATCGTAGGCCTGTATCTTTGAGGGGAGAGATGTCTGAAGTGTGTATTTCCTCTCTGTGCAAGCTGCTAACCCAGGTATCCCCCTCAAAGCACCTCCTCCTGAAGGGAATATCTGTCACGAAGCCTCCATGTGGTGTTTGTGTGCTTAGGGCACTTGTGAGGCCTTTGCTTACAGGGCAGCGCCATTCCCAAAGCACACTGTGGGCCTGTAGCTGTGGAGGGAGAGATGTCTGAAGTATTTCCTCTCTGTGCAAGCTGCTAACCCAGGTATCCCCCTCAAAGCACCCCCTCTGTACCATGAAACCTGCATGTGGTGTTTGTGTGCTTAGAAGGACACTGGTGAGGCTCACAGGGCAGCACCATTCCCAAAGAACACTGTGGGCCTGTAGCAGTGGAGGGGAGGGATGTGCCCTGCAGGCAGGGCAGGGTTCCTGCCAGGGGGTCAGGGTGACCAGAGCTGCTGGGGCATCCTGCTCTGTGTGTGTAAGGGGAGCCAGCATCCCCAGGTCGTGGTCACAGCACAGACTGCTCCCACAGGCTCCAGGGAGAGCCCAGGGTGTCACTGTTAGGCTGGACGTGACATACACACGTGATCAGGGTGTAAGAAGAAAAAAGATTTTTATTCTGCGTGTTCTCCAACTCTTAACAAAGCGTGATCTTCATTGGTGCAAAGTAGTAAACATCAATATAATTGACATAAGTTTTACAGAAATTTAATAAGGCATGTATACACATCTACTTATGCATGTAGTCTAGTTTACCAAAATTTTCATTTATCTTTTCTAATCTGTTTCCATGCTATGGACACACTCGAAAATCATCAATTGTTATTTCTTCTATTAACTCAGCTTTGCTTGCAAGCCAGCTGTCAAACACCTTCATACCAGGGTTGTAGGGAGCAATGTGGATCACCCTGAAGCTTGGTTGGGAGGTTCATTGGGGAAGGCCAGATCTCAGGTGGCTGTGCCATGCTTGTCCTGGGCCAGAACGGGTAGGTGCTGCAGGTAGGGTGTGAACCTGGTGCTTCTTCACCACTTGACTTCCAGTCAGGTGGGTGTTTGTTTTCTTGGAACTTGGCCTGCAGTTTGTCTGGCCTCAGCAGATCCCCAAATAATTTGCCAAGATTACATACCACCTTTATAAATAAACTCCTGTGTCATCTC
Organism: Geospiza fortis; assembly: GCF_000277835.1. Classification (NCBI taxonomy): domain Eukaryota; kingdom Metazoa; phylum Chordata; class Aves; order Passeriformes; family Thraupidae; genus Geospiza; species Geospiza fortis. The sequence goes on along the minus strand of NW_005054326.1, from coordinate 900,381 downwards.
TTCATGTACTCATGTTAACTATGACAGATTTATGTAGTGGTGTGCCAGAACAGCATGTATTCCTGCGTACACCTTCCTGTCACGAGTGGGACTGGATTAGAATAGCTTGGCTCTCACAGGGGTGCCCTCCTGTGCATCTCCCTCACATCACAGGGGGAGGGCAGAGGAATGATGGCAGAGGAATGATGCTGTCTTCTGGAGATGCTTCTGTGTGCTGCAGTAACAGAGAGGCTCTGCCTTCTCCCACCTGCAGGTCCAGGCAGACGTGAGGGAAGGTGGACATCATCTTTCATCTGGTGGTTTGAAATTACTGACATCTGCAGGATGGAGAAAGGCAGGATGCTCTCCCGAGGACAGAGACTGCCCTGTAGGTTCTGGCAGTTGGGAGTGGAGTAATTATGGGTTCTTCCTCCTACCCTCAGGAATTTATATATTTTGTTGCCCTTCCCTTTCCTATTTGTTCTTGCTCTGCACTGATGTTGCCTCTCACAGTCACTTCCCAATTCCATTGCTTTTTTTTTTGACTTGCAGTAATAGCTGAGAAGGACTTTCCAGAAAAGGAAATAAGCTGGCTGATTTACATGTGGTGTGAGATTTCAGAAAGAGCCATGTGCCTTGGGTGGAAACAGTTGTGAATCTGGGCTGAGGTGGATACTCACCCTTTTCATGTCGAGTTGGAAATGATGTTAGAAATTCATAGCCTGTGTGTATCATGAGCCAAGCCAGAGTGCACTGGGATCTTGACCAGAGCTGCTCTGTATTTCTGTTTTCCTGAGAAGACTTTCCCGTGCCAGAGTGCAAAGGCCTTTGATGTTCCTGTTCTGGAGAGAGTTCCTGATGCTTTGAGATGCTTTGATGGTCTGGGATTGTGCTGACATTAAGTTCTCCTAAGACATCACAGGAAAATAATTCGTGTTGCCATAATAAATAATTTAAATCAACTACACAGGATAATAATATTCAAGCAGTCAGTCTTCAAGATCTTGAATCATTTTAGACCATCCAAAGATTTTGGGTGGACTTGAGTCCCCTTGAAGCATCAGTGCCCCATAAAAGATTGCTGATTCTGATTTTATAATTTCCTAAGGCTTAGTTTTTTAAGCATTCTGTATTTCTCATTTGAGTTGTCCTGGGGGTTTTTTGAGGGAGAAAAGAGGTCAATGTGGGTTTTTTCCACCCAACTTCTAAAAGAAGGTGATTAAGCTGTCACAGATTACTTTATAGTTAGGCCTGTGGCAAAATTATCACGTCTGGGGCTATTTTTCCTTTTCTGTGTCACTGTTTTCCATCAGAGATACAAATGGCAAATCCCAGGTCTTTGCATCATCCATGGGGCTTTCCCTTCTTACTCCAGTGACCTCGATGTTAATTTCTGATAGTTCAAATATTCTTTTTTTGTTTGTTTTTATCAGTTGGAAATTGACAGCCAGTGCTAGTCAGTAATGTAAAAACACTGAATACAGATCAAAGGCTTGACTATAACGGGCATGTGTTGTCTTTTGGACTTTCTTTTCCTCATGTGTTCCGAGTTGTGAGCATTAGGAGCTAGTAGCCTTACGTGGCAGCCCGTGTTTCACTGAAATATGTAAATTCACACTCACTAAACAGTAGTTCATTGTCACGTACTGTTGTATTCCATTCACCAGTAAAAGTATTTTTATCTCTGTCATTGCTTGTGATGACCACAGAATTACCTAGTAGAGCTCTCTTGGAGTGGGGATAATCTATCTGTATTTATGATATGTGTATTTTTTCCTGCCATTCTAAATAAGTCTTTTTACCTCTCCTTGAAGAGGCTATTTATTTATTTCCATGGCATTAGTGTGGGCTTGGCCCATATGTTTGGTGTTGGCAGCTCCCAACAGCTTTCTCAGAGCTGCCACTCATTTGAGCCTAGTTAAGATGTCTGCAGCCCTTCTTGTAAATCCTTCACTTCCTAAATTAGTTTTATTTATATTTCATAATGCAATTTTCTGTAAAATTGCAGTAGTCATGTCTGGGTGCTATTAACCCCATCTGAGCTGCACAACAAAATTTATAATGGGCTGAGAAGATCCTGTCCAGACCACCCTGTACTAACACCCTCCACTACCTGCTGCAGTAGCTCACTCTGCAGTAGCTGCCACAGTCCATGTTTTCTTGTAAGTAGCCCAGTTGGGAGTGTTTTGTTTGTTTTCCATCAAAAATTCAAAATAAGCCATCTGCCAAAACCAAGTTTTTCCATTGAACCTGACTGGACTATAATTTCCAGAGGTGTACCTTGGTAATAATTGTCTACTTTGCATAAGGAGTAAATAGCAATTGCAAAATGAGGCTTCTCCCTTGTCTTGAAAACATCAGTGCATGCTTGTGTCAGAGTAAATTCTGTGACCAACAGTTCTGCCCCACAGCCTGTACTCTCACACCAATGGGAGGGAGTAGTTAGCTGCATCTACTTGGAAATTCAAAGTAACATCTAAGCCGAGGGGTTAAGAACAAAGGCATTATTAAGTTCTTTCCCAGCTCATGTGTTGCTTCTTTTTCTTGTTAGGGGAACAACAACAACAAAAAGGCAGTGAGAAGGTTTGTTTTTACATCAAGGGTAGAGCAAGGGTGAACCTCTGTGAGACTCCTGTTGTGCCAGCACAGTGGCCAGAGGGAGGCTGAGCCTCATCTCCCTTGGAGCACCTCTGCTGAGTGTGGAGAGCTGAACATTTGCAGGGAATTGCATCAGTGGGGGGGGTCACAAAGGACCACATTCCCCCTCCCTGTTCCCCAGAATCTTGTAGGCACCATCTCATCCAGGGAATCTCAGGCATGGGCTGAGGAAGAGGCTGGAGCCTAAAGCATTTGAGGGGAGGTGGAGGGCAGCCCAGGAGGCAGCAGAATGGTGTGATCTCCAGGCAAGGGGTAGGATGTGCAGGTGGGATCCCCAGGAAAGGGGCAGGATGTGCAGGTATGATCCCCAGGAAAGGGGGTGGGATGTGCAGGTGGGATGTGGAGGTGTGATCCCCAGGAAAGGGGCAGGATGTGCAGGTGGGATCCCCAGGAAAGGGGTCCTTCACCCCCTTCCCAGCCTCTTCCTTCTCTCACAGTGGATCATCTTTCATGTCACAGGTATCCCAGCTTCCCAAACAGCCATCCTTGGCCATATAATTGCCTCATGCTGTGAGCCACCTTGCTGCCTTCTGTTCTGGGCCCCATAACCACAGGGACTGTGGCTGCTGACCCACAACTCCCTCAGGTTCCAGGGGTGTTCAGAACAGAGGTGTCCCACAGCAGCAAGGCAAGTGGGTGCCCACTTTTTTGTGGGAAGGCAGATAGGGACACAAAGGAAAGATGAGAGATGCCATCAGCTGCGTGGTAGCAATGTAAAATATATGCATGGATCTAAATTCATATGGGTTCTAGAAAGATTTTCAGCACTAAACACAAGCCTGAATGGTGGTTTGTGGAAAAAAAGGTGTTGCCAAGCTGGTGCTTGGTTTGTCTCCATGTGCTGGCTGCACCACCAGCTGTAAGCGCCTGCACCCCCAGGAGTGGTTTGGTGTGGACCATCATTCTCCTCTCCCCTCTCAGGCAGGGGCAAAACCCTTTTTATACAGGTCTTAATTAATCAGGACCTAAGCAGTCCTGGGTTTGTGGGATGAGGAGCACAGCAGAGCTTGTTTCATCACCTTTCTTTGTCCGTGTGCCTTGGCTGCTCTGTCTCTGTCACCAATTCCCAGGGCCATTCCTGATCCTGCTCTTTTTCAGCTGCTTCCTCAGTCAGGAAGAACTTTTTAAGTTGCATGAGTTGAAGGCCAGTTGTCCTGCTCTGTGTTTTGCTATGCTGGGAGCTTATTTATACTTGAAAAGATGTATTCTAATTCTGTCTCTGCTGTTTTGGTTACTTTTTCTTCAGGGAATTGCGCACGCTTTGTGGGACCAGGGTTTGACAGAATTTAACCTTGGTAATGGGTGTTTTCCTTTTCCATGGAATTACTGGCTGTAGCTGATGATCTCTATTTACTTGTTCACATTGCTCACCTGCTCCAGTAGTGGAGCTAAGGTTGCCAGCATTGAGCCTGAATTTAATTTGCTTTTTCTGCCAGTGCTTTTCATGCATTGGCAGTTTCTCTGTTGCTGACATGGTGCTGCTCACCTCCAGCTGATAAATGCTTCCACCTTTCCCGTTCCTTTCCCTTCTCCCTGAGCCCTCATCTTCATCCCTGCTGCTGCCCTGAAGAAGTGCTGATGTTGGTGGCACAGCTCTGCACGTGTGATTCCTCCCAACATACCCCCCTTCCTTGCAGGTCTCTCAGGGCTTTTCCACGCACATCTCACTTGCTGCAGTGGGGAAGAGGGTCCTTGGTGTGTGCTGGGGGGGGCAGGGGAAGGTGCACTCCCTCTTTGAACTCCTGCTGTACCCTGCCTCAGTCTGGCCAGTATTATTTCAGTTTGTCTGAACTGTCTGATCACTGTCTGCATTCCATCAGCTCCAGCCATGTGGCCGATTTCCTTTGCTTTGCAAATTGTAATTGCTCTGCCAATTAACTCTGGGTCTTCCAGTACACTTTCTTGAGTGCTTTTTCCCAAAACTCCATGCTTCCCAAAAGGCATGACTAGTTGGGGGTTTTTTTCCTGTTTTTTTCGTTTTGTGTTTTTCTTTTTTTGGTTGTTCCTTTTTGGCTTTTTGTTTTGTTTCGGTTTTCTTGTTTTGTTTTTGGTAGGGTTTTTTTTGTTGTTTTTTTGTTTATTTTTAAATATTCTTTGTAAGTTTTGTTTTCACCTTTTTCTTATAACTCTTCGTTTGAATTTGGTACACAACACAGGCAGATCAAGGAGGGAAAGAAGCATTTTAGCAAGTTTGGCAGCTCATGCAGAAGTAGAGGAAGAAAGAAAACTGGAAGGTAAAATTAGCAGAAGAGGAACCATTTGAAAGTACAGATGACAGGAATTATTTAACAAAAGTAAGGAGTGGCTAAAAATGGGACGTAGTGAGACGAGTGTCAGAGCAGAGTGATCAGAAAATGCCAATGGCCCCTAAAATATTTTAATGTGTAAGGAACTGAAGGCTAGTTTAGAAGGAAATACTTGGGGTTTCAGTGGAGCAGAGAGGCTGGACCAGAGATCAAAAAGAGAGATGTAGAAAGAAGAGGGCACAGAATAAACCACTATTTTAGGTTTAAAAGAGGTGGAGGAAAATACAGGGATAAAACTTAGAGAAGCTTGTAGGAATCATAAGCTTCTCTACCAGGATGGTTAAGAATGTATTTGGTGCCTTGAAAATCAGTAGCATGATGGCTTTTTGCTGTGGTTGGTATCTGTGTAGGGCATTGTGCTCAGTGCTGCAGATGCTGCTCTTGACTGGCAGAGTGTGGTTACCTGGTTTGTCCTGGGTGTCAAACAAATGCTCAGCACTTTGTCAGTTTTTTCTGCAGAAAAAGATTTGCTAATATAGTCAGGAATTTTTTATGTATCCCTCCTCATTTGCAAAGGATGTAAAGTCCCTTTTCTCAACGTACGGTGAAAATTGAATAAGAGATGCTTGGTTTGCACATAGTCCTATGGTTCATGGTCAGGTAACATTTAATCCAGAAACTCTCTGAATTTGCTGAGGTTCATGCCACCTCTGCTCCTTTCATAATCCTTGGGGCCCCCTTCCTGTCTTGCCATGCCTTTTGGGGCTTTTCCTCTTTCACAGAGGGATAGGGGCTGTTTGCTGGAACCAGTGCAAGTTTGCGTCTGGACACGAGGAAATTCTCCCTGCTCACCTCCCACCCTGAGCACTGTTTCACACATCAGGGTCTGCAGCATTGCAGACTCAGCAGGGAAGGCTTCCCATCCCTGGGTAAGGATTCTGTGGCAGGCAGCATGCTGGAGAAGGGACTATTATGGGAAGACCAGGCTCTCCTATGAGCAGTGTTGATGCTTGTTCAGCATGGCATGCTGGCATCCAAGGTGCACCACCTCCAGGAGTGCCCCGAAATGTGTAAAACTCGTGGCATCCTGTTGCAGGTTTGCAGCCTCAGTTATTCCTCTGGGCAGAACAAGAGTCCCCTGGGAGCTGCAGTTTGTCCTTGCTCCATCTCTCAGCCATGGGGAGGGATTTGCCTCAGCCCACATCAGTGTGGCACGCCCTGCCTGCTTGCAGCCTCCACCTCTGTGCTGCCCTGCTCTCCACAGCTGAGCTGCTGCTGCTGCCTGGGTGGAGAGGCAGAGGCTAAAATTAGCAGGGAGCTCTTCTCTTGCCAAGTGCTGTATCTGACCCAGCTGGGCCTGGCGGGGTAGAGAGGAAAACACTCTTAAATCTCTCCACACAGAGCACCCTGCGTGCCTGCTGCCTTCTGGGAGGGCTCCCTGCAAGGGATGCCTTGCCCTGGGTGTGCTGGAGCAGTTGGGAGAGCAGGGTAGTGCCAGGACAGTCCTGGGACATGGTAGGAAATCCTGATTCTCAGAACTCTGTCTCCTTGTTGTTCTCCTTTTGAATATCATATAAACAGCTGGGGAGGCCAGCTCTTGCTCCTGGGCACTTTCAGAGCTTCAGGCGTATCCTCGCTTGTGGAAAGGTTTTCTGGGCAAATGAGGGGTTTGGCTGCCCTAAGAAAATTAGTGTCTATTCACCACTGCCAGCCTGCCAGAACAAGCTGCTAGAGATTTCACTGTCCACCCTAAATGAGAGCTAGTTTGTTCTGTATTACAGGGTGGCCTGCAGGAGGGGCCATGCCTGGTGGTCACAGCACATATTTGGGTGAACAGGGACCTAGGCGAGCCTTGTCTCTGCTGCTGAGCAGCCAAGGCTTTGGAACAAGCTGCTTTGACCTCCCATGCCTCAATTAGGCTCTATGTCAAAGGTGTCGGTGACAATTGTTATTTATTCTTTTAAAATACTTAATTTTCATGAATGAAAAAGCATTCACTGGGCTCCAAATGCATTCAGTGCAAGGGAAGAGCCTCTTGTTTCATTATTCTGTGATGCTGGTTTGGCTTCCCTAGGCATGCTGCCGCCCTGCCTTTTGTGAACCAACTCTGCCATTGTGTGTAAAGCAGGGGCAGGGACTTGTCTGGGCCCCCAGAATAGAGATCTCATCTCTGACCTTTCCCATTCATTGCACTTGCCTGAACTGCACAGCCTGGGGCAAAAATAGGGGTGGAAGAATGCAGCTGAGCTGAGGAGTTGGTCATTAAACCCTTTTCCTTTAATTCCTTTAGTTCCTTATTCCAAGGCCCTTGGGTAGAGCTGTCTGCAGTGGATGCCAGGGCAGCACAATGGCAAAGTGTGACCATTCCAGGGAGAACTACAAAGGGGGACAGTCTGAGGGACACCATGGGTGTGGTGGAGCAAAATGAGCCCCTCTTGACAGCCTAAAAAAGGTCAGGGTCAATGTTAACATGGTTTGCATTGGGATTTGGGTTTTATCTGCAATAGGTGGTGGGCCCTGCTTCTAGGGAAAGCTGGGCCAGCTGCAGGAAGAAGAAAAGAAAGGAGGAAAGCATGTTCACAGTCTGTCTGGTGACTGTTCGAAAGGGATGTGAAATTCCCCCTTTCCTGCAAATCGCAGAGATATTTGGGATAGCTGCACTAACTGTCTTCTGCCTCTGCCCAGCCAGCTTGGAAAGTGTCCTCTCTGTATCTGGAATTGTACAGATGATGTGTGCCAGCCCTCTGCCAGGTCTCCATCACCTCAGATGGGCAGGGAAGAGAGAGAGCTCCAGGAACTGGAGGGAATGACAGGGTCCCTTCTTGCTCCTGTCTCAGCTCTAGGCACAGGTGCCTCTCTCCTCTGTGGTTTGATGCTGGTGAAGTAAAGGAAACAAAATTGTCAAGTGAGTCTCTGGCTTCACTTTCCTTTTCCCTGCTGGAGGTGGAGTGAGCACTGTCTGTGTGAAGGACATCAAGGTATTTTTGGCATGGGTGAAGAAAGGCAGAGTATAAAATCTATGGGCAAATATGCCTCCTACAGCTGCAAGAGGACTTGCTCAGGGCTACTGTTTCTGCTGGAAAGGATTTATTTGCCTGAAACCCAGCAAGGTGAAGAAAGCACCACTTCCTTTCACCTCAGGCTGGGGAAGAAGGCAGCTGTGTCTTGCTCTTCCCCCTCACACAGATCTGGAAAGTCCTAGCAGAGGTTTTTTCCTGGTGCTGGCAGCTCCTGGCTCTGGGTGCTGGCAGTGGCAGTGCAGGAGGGCTGGGCTTGGAGCAATCCTGTGGGGCAGTGATGCTGCTGGGCTGGGGGCTTAAGGCCTTTGTGTCACTTCACCTCACAAGCCTGAGGATGCACTTGCCTTTTCCTAGATGAGTCCTGCTCTGTGATGGAAAAGTGACTTTTTCCTGCACTTGCTGGTTACAATGAGAGTGACCTCCTTGCCCTTTGTGATCATCGTTTACTGAGAAGTGGGTGAGGTGCTTTTTCCATGTTCCCTTCCCCTTGCTGAACTCTGGTTTGATGCTGACTACTGGCAAAAATACAAATTCCTAAGCAGACAGCCACTGGGAATGGCCTGCTTTTGCTGTCTGAGGCTGTCCAGGAGGAGCCTGTGCTCCAGCTCTGGGCTCCCCTGTCTGTACCAGTCAGGCTGTGAGCATCGCTGCCCAGGGCCCTGCAGAGTTGCTGGGAAGATGCTGGGTGACATCAAGTGCTTTAGGCACCGTGCAGTTGGCTCCCTCTCTGCCCTGGAGAAGGCATTGGGAAGGGACTGGTGCTTCCCTGAAGCTGGAATAGCATACCTTGCCAGCACTTGGGCTAATGAAGGAGGGCTGCAGTATGACTTGGGGGGTGCCCCTGTGTTCCCTGTGCTAAATTCAGCTCTGCAGCCAGTTTGTTTAAAATTCACCATTGCAATATTTTGCTGCCTTCCCTCTGGAGAGCTGGGCATTTACAAGGTCTGCAGAGATCTCTGCTTGAAGTTAAGCTGCTAAAATTCTCAGAGATGCCTTTCTTGGGTTCAG
>NW_005054326.1:880463-891460 GCF_000277835.1 Geospiza fortis | reverse complement strand
ACAGTTCTTGTCTCAGACCCTGGAACTGGAGTGATTCAAGTGTAGCAAACACTCGTGACAACCCTTGTCCAGTCCTGCCCACCTTGGCAGGCCAAGGCAGAGGCATGAGGCTTTAGTGATTTCTCTCATGAATGTGGTAGATGCATTTGTGCAGTTGGAGGCACATAAGTTATCATTTTTCTTTAATGCTGTCAGATTTTACCAGCTATGTCTGTTGTGAGTGCTTGGGATTTGTCATTTTACTATATAGCTTAAATGAAACCATGTGTACCTTTCTTTTCAAATCTTTGTCAATAATCCAGATTTTAAAAATTACTATTATTATTTCAAGTAGATGTGGTGGTACTGTCTGGATCTATAGCTTTGTAAAGAAAGAAGCATAATTTTATTCTCTGCAGGTGTGTGCATGCTGCTGTCTCCCATGTAAAACTGTCCCAAGGAACCATTGCACATTTGTAGGCACATCACAGTATCTCAAGTTCTAAAGGCATGTTCTACATGTAGAGGCTGTCTGTGTGATCTAAGCACTACAAAACCAGCCCAGAGTCCAGAAACTCAGAAACCAGCAATTGAATCTCCCAAGAAAACAAAGGCCTAACCTAATTTTGCACTGTGTGCCAAGTAGCCTCATGATAGCACCTTTTAAGTGTCCTGTGCTCCAAAGGCCCCTGTGTTCCTTCTGTTTGCTGAGCATATCTAATCAAACCTGTTTGTTCCAGGTTAAGAACTATTATTTCCCATCAGAAGAATTGCAGCACCTGTACTTCACATTGTGTTGTTTGGGAATTTGGTGCTGAGCTCCACTTCTAGGGCAATTTTACATGCACTTCATTATTACCCAAGGTGGCCTGTGTGGAGCTGATCTGTAATGAACATCCAGTTGCAGCTCCTCCCTCTCTGCTCTGAACAAGAGGCGTGAAGTGGAGATGAGGTGAGGGTTTTGGCAGCTAAGCACTGTGCTGCTGCTCTTAAACAACTCGCTGACAGTGCTCGGGGCATTGTTTTGTAGACCAGAGGGACATCTTCAACTCCAGCTTTACTATTCTGCATAAAAGCCTTGCAGGCTGCAGTGGTTTCCTTTGTGTGGAGCCAGGGTGTGGGAGGCATCATTACACCCTGCCCTGATGTTTTAACATTACAGTTAATGTTGAGATACAGCCTGGGATTCATGGGATCAGTCTTAGATGCAGTTTTAAAACATTGTGAGTGATACAGGCCGTCTTCTGCATTTGGTGTCCACCAGAGGAGAAAGTGATTTCAGGCACTTTCTCTTCAGTGCTGCTCCTTGCTGACACAGGATTTCTCTTGTTGCCTTCCCTTGTGCATGGTGGTAGCCAGGGATCCTCTCTGTGTGGGATACTTATGCAGTGAAGGCACCACAGGTGAGAGAGCTCAGGAAACAGTCCGTGTCTATTACATGCTGCTGTAAAACTCCCATGTAAAACTGTCCCAAGGAACCATTGTGCATTTGTAGGCACATCTCAGGTGTGTGCTGCAATTCCTGTACCAGCTCCCTGCCCAGGGGAAGTCAGCAGCACCTGGATAACCCCAGCCTGTGCCTCAATGATTGCAGCTCCTGCTCACTCCTTTTTGTTGTTGCACCAGTTTTCCCCTCCTCCCTCCTTCCACACCCAAAGCCCCGCATCGCTCTGCTCCTCCCTGCAAAACATCTCTGCTCCTACCAAAAGGCATCCCTTCATCTCTGGGGCTGTCCACCCACCTCATCTCCCAGCTTCATGTTCCTCCCTGTGCTCTCTGGGCGTTTGGATGTGCTCCCCACACGTTCACTCCTCTTCACACATACCTGTCCACCCCAGCATGCAAGTGCCTGCTTGTTGCTGACCTCGCCTACTTAGTGCTGCTTCACTGTGTTCCCCTGAATGTTTTCATGACCATGAAAGCCTTGCTATCTCCTGCCAAACTCCTGGGACTACACAGCTTGCAGTATGTTAAAGTCCTTTTACCTTCTGGGGTCCTTTAAGGTGGAGAACAATGTCGATGTATTCTAGAGTTCAGATCCTGAAATAAATAAGACATGACATGGCCATTGCAAGTTTCCTTTCTAAGGTTGCAGCCATGCATTTACATTTCAAATTCTTCCACTATCCCACAGCATTTCCTCACCTGGAGGGTGGCACTGTGTGTAACAGAAGGGTTACCATGTACAGAGCTCACAGCTGGCAGTGGCACAGCTGGGAGCCTTTGGCTAAGAATAAGGAGCAAACAAATAATGCAAATGTCATTGTGGGAGGCTACTATAGACCTCCTAGCCACAAATTGGGACACCAGCTCCCACTGACAGATTATTCTTTGAGGAGTTAAGGGAACACTTCCAGGTCAACTGCCCTGGTCCTTTTGGGGAACTTCAGCTTGCCAGACGTTAACTGGGGGCATCACACAGGTGGTACAACCAGAAGATCCAGAGAAAGTGGGTGACAACTTTATGGAGCAGGTCCTAGGGGAGCCAGCTCAGAAAGATGCCCTCCTTGATCTGCTGCTTGTGTACAGAGAGTGTCTCATTGCTGAAGTGGAGATTGGTGACCATCTTGGCCACAGTGACCACAAAGTGATCCAGTTTAAAATCTCTGTTGACAGTAGGAAAAGTGCCAGCAAAACCTCAGCTCTGGACACAAGGAGAGCAGATGAGAGTCCACATGATTTGGACACAGGGCTGCAAGGGATGCTAAGTAAGTTTGCAGAAGGTACAAAACTGGGAGGAGCTGCTGACTCCCTTGAAGGCAGGAGGGCCCTGCAAAGAGACCTTGACATATCAGAGGGCCGGGCAATCACCAACATATGAAGCTCAGCAAGCGGAAGTGGCAGATTCTGCACCTGATGTGGGGCAATCCTGGACATGCAGACAGACTGGGGAATGAGCCCATGAAAGGGACCCTGGGGTCCAGGTTGATGGAAATTGAACATGAGTGAGCAGTGCCCTGGCAGCCAGGAGGGACATCTCTATCTGGGGGGCATCAGGCACAGCATCACTGGCCAGGCAAGGGAGGGGATTGTCCTCTGCACTGGGGCAGCCTCACCTTGAATGTTGTGTTTGGGGCAGTTTGGGGTGCCACAATGTTAAAAAGACATTGGGCCATTAGAGAGTCTCCAATGGAGGGCAGCAGAGGTGGTGAAGGGCCTCGAGGGGAAGTCATGTGAGGAGAGGCTGAGGGCACTTGTTCTGTTCAGCCTGGAGAAGGGGAGAATGAGGGGGAGACCTCATTGCAGGCTACAAGTTACTCATGAGGGGAAGATGAGGGACAGACACTGATCTCTTCTCAGTGGTGACTCAGAGGGACAGGACCTGAGGAAGTGACCTGAAGTTGTGTCAGGGGAGGCTTAGTTTGGATGTAAGAAAAGGTTCTTCACCCGGAGGGTGGTCACGGCACCAAGCCTGACAGAGCTCAAACACTTGGACAGCAATCTTGGACACCCGATGGAACTCTTGGGGATGGTGCTGAGCAGGGCCAGGAGTTGGGCTCAATGAGCCTTGTGAGTCCCTTTCAACAGCATATTCTGTGATTCTGTAACCTCAGGAGGCAGAGATCTTAAAACAAAGAGTTGTCACTTGTAGCTTACTAAGACAAAAGGAATGTTGTTGCTGAAAAAGTCTAAAATTCCAAGAAATTATTCTTAATTGGGGAGTGTCTTGTTTGTGCTTCCATTAACCAAGATAACAGATAGTAGTAGTAGTTGTGTGATCATTAGTCTGTAGGGATCTTAAGATTTCAACCCTGTAACAAATTCTCCACATTTTTAGGGGGTTCATTCAGAGTCCAGGCACCCTTCTTGCTCAGTGTGGGTTGCTGCTGGTCTCTGGGGACCAGCTGCATGTGGAGTTGAGTACAACTGTCACAGGTTAACAATCACATGGACAGTGCCACAACCTAGGACACTCTCTTCAGGCCATGTGCACACAGTTGTTTTTATCCATCTGTTTAATCCAAGGGCAGACTCTGCTTCTGTCAGGTCACCTGGGCTTCTTGGCAACTTCTAGAAACCTCCTTGTGCAGCTGTGGGCTGCTGGTGGCAGTAAGCAGCAGTAACTCTGTGGTTCCCTGGGTGCCTGAGCTCACCATCAGCTGTGCCACAACACTGCTGGGCAAAGCTCTGCAGGGACTCAGGTTCCAGCTCTGTGCACTTTGCCTGGGGATCTGGCAGTGCTGGAGGAAGAAACTGTTAAACAAGAAGGATTTCTGAACTCAAAGGTGGCTGTAAGGGCCTAATTAAAGTAAGGCTGTATGAGATTTGAGATGGTCAAACCAATTCATCCTTCATCTGCATAGCTGGATCTCTCTTAGTTACTGGAGTTGTTCAGGAAGGCCACAGTGAAACTGGACACCTTACACCTGAAATTGAAAAATACAAGGAAACCTCTTTCAAATATGGTCACACAGGCACTGTTCAGGAGGAAAGGTGACCCAGGAGTCACTCACTGGTGTGTGACTTGTAAAAAATTGGCTGTGCAACAAAGCTGTCTGCCTTGCTCGGTGCAGCTCATCAAAACATAAATAGAGTGAGGCCAGGGGCTGGATCTGAGCCCACGGAAGCCAGTGTGGGGCTCCCACTGGGCTGCAGCCAACATGGTCCAGAGCAGCTTTGTTTAAAAATGGAAGAGAACATAAACAGGCGTGACTGAGCTCTGACATGCCCTTGAATGCAGATACATCTCTGTCTGGAGCAGAGCAGCTGGCTCTGTGTGCCTCAGTGCTCAGGGATATCATGAGGTCTCAGAAGGACCAAGGGGAAGGAACAGCAGAGGTGGCTGAGGCAGAAGAGCTTTTCTTGTGACAGGATTTGCTTGTGTAAAATACCTGTGTCTTTATTTTTTGCCCCTGTGAAGAGAGCTTCATGTCAGTTCTACAGCAGAATTCAAAGTGGCTTTAGAGATGAAATCAGTCTCTTGATTTCCCTCAGCACTGTAGCATTTAATGGGAGTTACACCATGAACCTGTAAAGCATTGTTTGTAAAATAGTCTATTGTGTGTGTGTGCTGGGTGCTCTCAGCATCGTTAATCCAATGTTGCAGGAGCCAGTGATGCAAGTGGTGTGGCTGGTGGTTTTTTAAGGGTTGGATAATTTTATGACTAACAGTAACACTTGCAACTATGCCTGGTAAGAGAAGAGTAATTACAATTTGTGCTGCAGGGCATACACTGACTGTTTCTCTAGGTTGTGAGGACTTTTTTTTTTCTTCTCTGAAAAGTAATACAGCTAAAGGTACTTTTGAAGGTTGTTTTCTTCTGCCTTTTCAACATTAGATGTTGGCTGCTGGTCAAAGGTGGATTATCTGATGGGATGAACCAATGGCCTGATCTTCTAATTACTAAATTCCTACGTAAGGCTTTTATTTCCTGCACAGTGAGGTACTGTGCCTATGCTGTGACTTTTCAGAGAGTTCTTTTTTTTTTGTAAGATGGAGTTAAAGCCCCAGCTCTGGTCCCTAATTGAAACCAGCAGCATTCAGCAAGTTTGGACCATGTCTGCCTGCTGAGTAGCCCTAGGCAGGCCTCTGTGGTTTGTGTTCCATGCACAGGAGCTGTGTCTCTGGCAGAGGGTCTTAGAGCTGAGTGAAGAAACTGCAATAGATAAACTACCATATTTATTTCACTTCATTTGTTTGCTTGTGCAACTTTCAGGAGCAGATCAAAATCTCCTGGCATGTACTTGATATTGTCTAGCCATTATATGGGCACTGCTTTTTCTTTTTTATTTCCCTTCTGATCTGGCTAAGGCTGGCCTTTAGACAATCCAGGCCTGTTGTGAATGCTTGTAAGAAGTGAGTTAAAAACTGGCCCTCTCTGAGTAAACCAGAACATGGTTTGAAAATATGTTGGGGTTGATTCTTCCAGGGTGGTTCAATCACTCAGAAAACTGGAAGAAGACTACTTTAATTACTAAGATGAGTGGTTAAAAGGATCCTTTTAATGCTGCTGGTTGTGGCAGCTTGGTTTTGCTCTGTTCCTTCCACTCCTGTAGCTGTACAGCTCTGTACAAACTGTATACAGCTGTGCACACAAATGAGCAGCTGGGCAGTTTTAACCATTGGGCAAAATCTCTGGTGGGTGATGTTTTTGTTTTTAAAGTGCAAAAAATAACCTGGCTTGGTTCTCCAGCTTGCAGCACCATTGGTTAGAAAACATCCTTTTGATATAAAAGCAGAGTGAACTGGAGCAAGCTGCTAAAAACAGAGAAAATACAGGATATTGAGATGCTGTTCTGTATCACCTCTTTGACTGTAATTGCTTTTTGGCATCTCATGGCTCCTACTTAAAGTCTGCACATTGAGTTGCTGAACAAATATGCTGCCTTGTGGCTTCTGCTTTGCTTGTGGTATTGAGGCAGTCAGGATTTCACTAGGGGATTTATTCTTCTGCCTCAGGTTCACAGGTACCACAGCCTCCCCAAATTTGCTCCTCTAATGGGAGCAAATCCTGCTCCCATCAATCTGTTAGAGGTCAGTGCCACATCTTGTCAGGCTGGGGAGGGGAAAGGACTTGCTTTGCTGTGAGAAATGTGGCCCTGCACTGTAAGGAGCACTCGGAAGCACTGTAAGGAGCTTCACTGCTATCCCCCAGGCCTTTGTGGCAGGTCAGGAGTCAGCAGGGCCATTGGGTGTCCATCACCCCAGCCCCAGCTGGAGCTCTGGGAGCTTGCTGTAATGGTTTCATTGGAGCTTTTCTCATGTCTGAGATGGGGCAGTCCTGAGTGGAAAGAATAGCTTATCATTTTTTTGTGTGACAGTTACTCTTTTTTCTCCTCATCCTTGCTTCTTTCCTTAGATTTACCCCGGGCTGAGGGATGAGTCACAAAATGTGATGGGCTTTTGTAAGAAGCTGCAGGCAGAGAAGGAGCAGGGAGTGGTGGCTGATTCCTGGGAGCAGCCTGTGGCCAGCAGGTGAAGTGCAATGCTGCTGGAGCCACCCAGTGTTCCCCACTCCAGGTGCTGGCAGGAGGCTGGGCCAGCTGAGAAGAACATTTTGGCTCAGTCACCAGCCTGCTTAGACACAAACCTGTCCTGGAGTCAGTCCTGGAGCTTGACAAGGCAGCCCCACAGCCTGGCCCCTGTAGATGGGGGCCAGCCTGTGGCCAGCAGGTGAAGTGCAATGCTGCTGGAGCCACCCGGTGTTCCCCACTCCAGGTGCTGGCAGGAGGCTGGGCCAGCTGAGAAGAACATTTTGGCTCAGTCACCAGCCTGCTTAGACACAAACCTGTCCTGGAGTCAGTCCTGGAGCTTGACAAGGCAGCCCCACAGCCTGGCCCCTGTAGATGCCTGCTCCTTGCCTTGGGAGCAGGTGGATTGCTTCCAGCCCAAGAAGAGGAGATGAAAGGGAGAGGAGGGACCAGCTATCATTTATTAATGCTGTTGAGTTGTGTTTCTTTCCAGTGCTGTAAGACTGGGGCAGGGCTTGCAGGCAGCTGATGAAAGAGGAGACAGAGCTCCCCAGGAAACATGAGAGAGCTTTCAGGAGGAGTCTCAGGAGGGAGATGGGACAGTCAGTGTGCTCCCCCAAAATAGTCAGAGGCTGTAAGAGTCTGAGAAGGCAAGGGAGTGCCCTTGAGGGAGAAAAGAAAATAAATAAAAAGCATGGAGAGGCCAGCTGAGAAGGGGTGGAAGAAACTGTACGGTCATCTTGTTATTGCAGAGTTGGTAGACAAAAATACTGGTGGGTTTTTTTTCTCTTCTGTGATATTTCCTGTTTGCTAAAAATTTTAAGTTAGTGTTATGCCCGAGGTGTATTTCCTCTCTTTGGAGCTAGTGCTGGGTGAGAGCTTGCCTGTCCAGAGAGCCCACTACTTTTCTAGCATGAGTGAGCTCAGGTTTTGTGAAAAAGACCCATAAGACTTCCTGGGGTTAGATAGAAGGATAGGTTTTAGAAAAATGTGAAAAATTTCTATAGAGTATGGTGGAAAATTATGCATGCTCTGTTTTTTTTGTAACTCTTCACAGTCTGTAGCAGGGATGAAGTTGCTAATTAAACTCTTCTTTTATTTGAGATAACCCAAAATAGTTAGAAATGTTCATAAAAGATACCTCTCCACAAGGGCTGCTCACAGCAACTGAATGCTTTAGGGACCAGATTTCACCAAAGTTCTGGGGCATGCTGTGTGTCTCTGGTTTTGTGACAGTCATGCTTTTGATCATATGCAGAGATGAATAAAAAATATTGCTCTGACATTTCCAAATTATGCAGTCAGAAGCATTTGAAGTTAAGCCCAGTGAGGCTTACTTTGCCAGCTTCTGAGATACAGAGATCAGGTTTTTTTTAACTAGAAAGGAAGTTTTTTTTCTTATTTCTAATGAGGATCAGAGTGCCCAGAGGCCTGATTTTTCCAATAGAAGCAGTAGCACTTTTGTAACAAATCTATGTGAACCTGAGTGCACGGACCTTGTGAATCAGACTCTCCATGCTGGTATTTTTTGGTGTTTTAGAAAGTGAAATAATTGACCCTCACAGTACTTCTGTGGATCAAGTTTATGTTACTCTCACCATCAAATGTTGACTGAAAAACTGTCAAGGAGAGCCTGCTGGCATTCAGGACATGCTGGAATTTACTCATTCTGTATTTACTCCTCACAAGTTTTATCCTGATCTTTCATCAGTGCTGCTGTTAAGGTTACTGAATTTTCAAACACCAGCACAGCTGCTTTTCAAGAAGGGTGAAAGCTCCATTCTTTGCAGTGCTGTCTGAACCAGTGCTGAACGAGCACTGTTTCAGTCTCCTGTTTCAGTCAGTGTTGTGGAAAGGTGTGGCAAAACTCACTCCAGCAGCCCAGATCCTTAAAAGCAGGAGAAACCCCAGTGTGTGATGTCTGTTTGTGAGTGTCACTCCTGATGTTGGCTAAAAGAGTGAGGAGGATGTAGGAGAGCACATTGGGCCATCCTGAAGTGATGCTGTCTTCATTTTGTGCACTGCACCACCAGGTCTTGTCAAGAGCCAGAGCAGCACAGAAAGGAACCTGTTGGAGATGAGCAATTTTGGTTTGCTGACAGTTTACCTGTTAGCATATTCCATCAGAGCAGGACTTCTTTGGATGGATAAGCTGCTGGACAATAGACTGCTGAAATTCCCATTGCATTACTTTGGCATCAAAGGGAGAGGGGTGTGTCTAACAGTGGCACTTATGTGTGTTATGAAGTATAAGAGACAAAGCCCTGAAATCCTGCAGCAAACAGGATTTACTTTCTGCTCCATGTTTTGTAGCTCCTATGAAATTCTGATGTGGTAACCTGGATATTATTCTGTGGTTGCTTTATTTGAATGAAAAAAAAGTCTCATTAATATAGTAGGGATATGAATAATAAGCTTAGGTTGCAAAACCTTATTCCTTCTGGCATTCAATCTCTTCTCTTTTGTCCCTCCATTCTCATTTTCCAGGATCACAAAGGTTTTTGATCACAGACTTGAAACTTGCTGTGAAGAAGATTCATCTCTAATGGGGAGATGGAGAGCGCAGAGTGAGAGAGGAAACCTCACAGTGTTCTTGCAAACTCTGAAGTAGTTAATTGTATTGCCATTTTAGGCTGGGCTCTAAATAGGCACATGTGTGGCTTGGCTCAAATCCCAGTACTTTCCCTTGGGACTTCTGCTTCCAAGGTACTTAAAGACAGGTTTTTCAAAAGTAATGAAGTTGTAAGCTTTTGGGCTTGAGAGTTATCAGTGTATTTAGACGGCTGTCTGTCTTAAAACTACTTCACAAATTATTTTTGTCTTGTGTGGTGAACAGTCCGGAGTAAACTTCAAGCAAGGCAAGTTACAGCTCAGGACTTCATGAGAGAAGACTTGGCTGTGTTCAGGAACCTGCTTCAGAGAATCTCTTTGGAGGTGGGGAAAGAGGAAAGGAAAGGAAAGGGAAGGGAAAAGGACGGGACTTTGGGATTCTGGTGCAAGCTGCTTTGGGAAAGGAAAGGAAAAAGGAAAGGGAAAGGAGACTTCGGGATTCTGGTGCAAGCTGCTTTAGGTGACAGTGATGCTGCTGTGAGCAGGAGTTCAGAGCAGATGATTTCCAGAGGTGGTGCCCAGCCTCAGCAATTCTGTGCTTTGGTATTAGCATGCATTAAAAATAGATTAAAAGAGTATTGAAGAATGAGCTACCCTGGGCTGTTTTGGAGCCCAGGATGTCACAGACACACGCAGTCCTCATCTCCATCCCAGGAGACGCTGCACTGGGGAACTTTTCCTCTAAAACAGTGGTTAGCACATCAATGCACTGTAATGTTTCAGAGCACCAGACCTGGGGTCTGATGCTCTCCCAGCCATGTAGAACCTGGAGCTTTGTGAGTGTTTGGGGTCAGAGGAACATAAAGGACAGACAGTAAACAGCTTTTGGCAAAATGCAGGTGAAAGGACAGCTGCTCTCTCTGGCCTTCAGTTTTGGCAGAACGTGGTAGGATTTTGGGGTATTTTGATATATGTGGTTGTGTAAGGCACTGCACTCTTACCATTATGGAAAAGGACTCAAATTGAACAGAGTCAGTGGAGCTTGGTAGGAATCACACCAGGAGCCTGTGGAAAAGGTCAGTAAAACTTAGTAAAGAGACTGAGGAGAGTATTTGGATAAAATCTCAGGTCAGCATGTAAATAACCAATGTCAGATGGAATTTTCAGTGGACATTTGTTCTGGAGCCAGTACAGGAATTACTTTGTGCGTTTCTTGTACTGAATTACACAAGAGGAAGATTAGACAGTTGTTAGGGTTTTGTTTGTCCTGAAGTTCATTAGCTGGATGAGTGCTGGGCAGTAGGAAGCCCTCTTCCTTGGCTTATGGAAATTTCCAGTGTGTTGGAAAGAAAATGATAATTTTGCAATCAGTCCTTGCAAGCCACCTTAAGCAGTTGGAAGGGCAATTTTAATGCGCTGGTAGAAAGCTGCAGCAAAGTTAAATATTCCACTGAAACAGGATAGCTCTGTGAGGCATGCTGGCCCAGCTCCAAGGCAACTAACCCAGCTGTCTCCTGCTGGGTGAAGGATCACCTCCTGGAAGCCCTCAGGAATGC
>NW_005054326.1:840309-880442 GCF_000277835.1 Geospiza fortis | reverse complement strand
AACAGTGGCCCTGCAGCAGCATTTGGCTGGCCCCTGCAGCCTGGGCTCCAGAAAGTTCAGCTACAGCTCAGCTCATGAATGGCTCTCAGCTTGTTCTGTCTGGGGCAGAGCTCAAACCAGAAATTTCCCAGTAAATAATTTTTCAGGTCCCTGCAAGTTCTGAAAGAGCAGTAGAAATGGTTCCCCTGATTTTATGGAATTTAGGGTAGTGTGATAAAACACTAGACTTATCACACAGGTTTTGTTACTACAGAAGGTAGCACAGAAATGAGTTAAATTTGTAATACAGCTTAAATGTCATTCACAAAGTGCAGTGATGCACAATGTTACCATCATATTTCCACTGTTAAAGCATTTTAATTTGTGTTTCCAACTCCCAGCTATGATGAATAAAATAATAATG
The DNA here is from genome assembly GCF_000277835.1 of Geospiza fortis. Lineage (NCBI taxonomy): Eukaryota > Metazoa > Chordata > Aves > Passeriformes > Thraupidae > Geospiza > Geospiza fortis. The sequence goes on along the minus strand of NW_005054326.1, from coordinate 880,039 downwards.
GATATATTGATGATAATGAATGAAATAATAATGAAAATATTAATATATTTAAGCTGCATCACAATGAAAAAAACCAAAAACAACAATCTCCAGCAACTCAAACTCCCTATATAGAGAGAGAATGGCAGGAGATGTCATATATAAGGGATTTTTTCCCCTAAGAACATGGATCTCTTTCAGCTTGGTCTTCAGAAAGGATCTGCACTTGGAATCAGCTAAAAATGAGAGATGCAGTTTAACAATTGCTGGCACTTCAGATAAGAAAGATCTTCATCAGCTTCAAAACCCCTCTCAGTGAGGGATGTGCCTATGGACCAACTAAGAGCAGAATAGTTGCTTTGTTTCTTCTCTTTCTGCACTAAGTGCATGCATTATTATTGCATGTACTTTGCTAAAGCAAACTGAATCTTCTCTATCAGCCATTTAAAACTCCTTTAAACCACTTGAATCCTAAACCTCCCTGGTTCTCAGCTGTGCAGTGCCTCACACAGGGATCTTATTTGTAACTTCCTCTAATTGTATGTCTGCACATCTGCAAATGTGCTCATGGTGAGCAGGTGACAGCAGCACACTGCAGTCTTTTCAGAGGAAAGTTCAGGGATAGTGTTCCATGCACCAGCAAGGAGACAGAGCCAGACTGGGCCAGGGGTGGGGGAGATGCTAAACCCAGCTGGGCCAGGTGTGCATTTTGGGGGCTGCTGGTGCCCCAGGACCCCCTCAGCTCGGTCCTGGTCCCGCTGGGCCAAGGGTATGTCCTGACTCTGCCACCCGGAGCATCCCTCCTCCATCACCATCCCTCTCCAGGGGATGATGCTATTGCCATCCCTCTCTAGGGCATGATGCCATTGTCATCCCTTCTCGGGTTTCTGTGGTTGAGATGACCCCCCAGGTGTTAGCAAGTCTTTTTTCCCAGCCCTGCGACCGCCGAAGAACTCGAGATTTGTCAGTTCTGCTTTTCAAGGTTGTTTATTATTTCTTATCTGTTTCATTCCTTCTCTGACCTGCTGAGATCTGTGTGGCAGGTCAGTTTGTGGTACACTGACTGCCCTTAGGGTGATGTTAGCTTTTTATACTAAGAACTATGTGTACTGTATTTACAATAATTTTCCAATACCTATCACCTATGTTAGACAGTCTGTCTCTAAACCAGTCAAAAAGTGTCACCATCACAGCCAAAGATGGAGGACAAGAAGAAGGAGAAGAAGGACAGGACATGCCCAGATTCCTCCATCTTGCTTCTTTGACCCCCATTCTAAATCCCCAAAATTCTACTTTTTCACCCTGTGACAAATTCACTATCATTCTACTCAAACTCTTGTGGCTTGTAACTCTTCACACAAAGTTGGTAATTGTTTCCATGGGCTAAAATCAAAGGCACAGGTGTTTTTGACTCCATGCCAAGGTCTCTGAGCCCCTTGCCAGGGTCTTGAATCACCCAGGGCAGCCAGAGGAATGTCCTGGGTCCCGACAATCCCTCTCCAGCTCAGAATATTCTGTGATTCTGTGGGACAAAAAGTAGTTTCTCTGAACTCCTCCTGGTTCACGCTTTCTTAATTATTTTTGTCAAGTGTGTTGCACAGGCTGGTTTGAGAGCCAGGGCAGGACATTGACGTGGGAGTTCAGACAGAGGAGAAACAGTATTTCAGAAGTTCATATTTTGGAATTATGTCACTGGGTAAGAGCTCTGTAAAAGAGAGTTTACACAACCCTGATTTTTTCTCATAGCAACCCATGTTGTGTAAATAAAGCTGTCCCAGAAGCAAGTGTGTGCTTTGCAGTCTGTCCCATTGCACAGCATGCATTTACTCAGAGGCAGGACTGAAGGAAGGACTGGCAGCTTGTTTTGTCCATGTAAATTTTGAGCCTGAGTCATGGAAGAGCCCAAGCATGCTCTTGTCCCCTTAGTACTCTGAGGTTTGATATTTTAAGTCATAGGTACACAGGATTTTCCATTACTTACCAGAATGTTAGCCTGTCTTTGCACGTTTTTCTGCCCTGACTAGCAGTTGGTATTTGATGATGATTCAGAGGAAATCAGTATTGCAAATCTCAGCTTTGCTAAACAGAGATGCTGGTGTCAGGTTGCATGCCCAGTTCCACTGCAAAGACAGATGAAAGCTGACATTTAGGCTTAGAGGTCAGATAAAGCTTTGAGTGTGGATTTGGTGGTGTCAACCTCTGATGAGAAATTTTGGACATTCTTGGAGAATATCCTGATTTTCCAGTTGCCTTTTGCTGCCATTTTAATTGATGTTTGATCATGTTTACAGCAGCCTTGCAGTACCTAAAGGTGGCCCACAAGAAAGCTGGAAAGGAACTTTTGATGGGGGCGAGTAATGATAGGACAAGAGGGAATAGCTTTAGACTGAAAGAGGGCAAGTTTAAGCAGAAATATTGGGCAGAAATTGTCACTGTGAGGGTGGTGAGGCACTGGAACAGGCTGCCCAGAGAAGTTGTGGATGTCCTTTCCCTGCCCACAGCAGAGGGGTTGGAGCTTTAAAGTCCCTTTCAGCACAAATCATTCAATGACGCCTAAGTCTGAACCAGGAGTTGTAGTTTTGTATTTTGAATCAAAATTGTGGAAGTAAACTTATAAACAGGGGTTGCATCCAGGTTCCTGAAATACTTGGGAGTGGTTTTAGAGCCCCATCCAAACCCCAGTAACATCATTAGAAGAACTTTATCTGACTCCAAATGCAATCACCAGATTGTTTCCAATGTGACATACCCAGGGAGCAGCACCAAAGCAGTGCCTCAATCACTGCACTGTCAGTTCCTCCTTGTTGTATTGGAGACTTGCTCTATCCCTGTGGGTTTGATGTTTATCAGGATGTGTGCTGCTGGTCCCTCCTCAGCAGAGCTGCTGGGGAGCTTTTGTGTTGTCCCACAGTTAGAGGTGCCTCTGTCTCCAGGGCTTTGTTTGATGTCAGAGCAGGATGTCCTGTGCAGAGCCATGGGCAGAACAGTCGTTCTGCTGTCCTCAATTTAAAGTAATTTAAACAAATTTAAACACAAAGTCACTTAAACAAAACATAAGATATTTTCAGGGTGGCCTGCAAGAGTGTTGGTTTAGCTCACCTCCTTGCCTTGAGGTCAGGTCAACCCTACCTGCACCATTTCTGGCAGATATTTGTCCAGTCCCTTCTTTATTTTCCTCTGCCTATAGTCATGTCCATAGTCTGCCTCCAGTCACCACTGAAACTGCAAGTGTAGGGTGGTAAATCTGTTGCAATGCTCAGAGAGACCATGGAAATAACAATTTCAACAGTAATGAGTTACTGCTTTTGAGGTGAATTCCGGGGAAGAAAATGATTACAGCAGCTTTGAGCAAAATAGCAAATAGAAATGGCAAATAGAGATGTAAGTAAAGTGTGGGGGTTTTTCTCGTGGAAGCAGTGAATGGCATTTTCTACAGCACAAAGCCAAGCTGCAAGAAGATATTTTGGGAATGCTGCATCTATGTGGAAGTAGCAAGGTATTGAGTCTTCAAGGAAATCCTCACCCAAGATCAAAAAACAGTGCATTAGCTGTGTTTGGTAAAGCAGTAACAAATGTTGACTTGAAGGTCTGTTGCTCAGTTGATGTTCAGTTTCCCATCCTAGACAGCTCCTGTATTTAAAAAAAAAAAAGAAAATAAGTCTTGGGAAGCTCTTTGGGCAGTCTGTTGCTGCAGTGTTTGGATCACTAGAGAAAAATGCAATTACCAAAGCTTTCTGAAAGCTTTCTGCATGACCTTGTTGAGCTCTCTTGGGCACAGTCCTGTTGCAGAAAGAAAAACAGATGGCAAGGACTGCTGAGCATAAAATTGCTGTTTTCTTCCTTGATTTTTGTAGGTACCTCCTCGTGCTCAGGAGAGGGAAGCTGCCTACCTATGTTACTTCTTATTAATTGCATTTGTTCTGCAACTTTATTCAAAGCAGCAGATCTCTTGGTGGTAGAAAGCATTTAGAAACAGGCATCTCTTTGCGAAATCAGTCCTTACTGATGATGATGATGATGATGCAGTAGGATGAATTAGAGCAGGCAGGGAGCCTGCCAGGTCTGTGCACAAGTGCAGAGCCTGTGCTGTGTTGCACTGAGGTACTGATAAATGGAGGCAAACTTCAGCTTTAAATAACTTGTTACTTCAATGAACAGGCTTTTGTTGCCTCTCCTGTCTCTAAGGGCACAGCTTCACCAAATGGCAGGGAGAGTGCCAGGAATACCACTTGCAGTGATCAAAAACAGCTGGAACATCTGCTTTTCATGCCAGTCACCTTGAGGTTTAGGTAGGAATTTTTCAAGTTGCTACTATTATTTGTATTAAAAACAAAACAAGGCAGAAAAGTGTGTGAGCCACGTCGAGGATGTGCTTACTGGGAGTGAATTGGTAGAAACCCATGCTAATGTTTCAGGATTATTGGCATTTTTGAAACAAAAATAATGCCTAATGTTGCAGTTCACCATCAAAGTAGCAAATTACTTTTACTTTAAAAAGTAAAAATCAAACTCTAGCCTGGTATACAAAACACCTGACTCTGTGTTCCTCTCACAACCTGCTGGTTTTTCCAAGTGCTCCAAGTACTGAATTTCGAGCAAAGGCAAATCTCACACCTGTAAATGTTTTGATGCAAATCCCATATTTTGAAGACAATGAATGGCAAAAGGCTGGCTTGGTAAGTGTGATTCCATGATGAGAACTACTCAAATACCTTTGTTCTTGGCATGACTGGAGTCAGCCCTCTTTGACTGGCTGTTTGAGAACTCTATAGCTGTTTTGAGAATTCTGTAGCTATGCCTGAAGACTGTAAAAGCAGAGAGACTGCTTTTGATGGCAATATTGTGCAAAGAGGCAGCCTGTGTGCAGCACAATGTCCCAGGGACAAGCACACCATAATTGCAGCACAATTGCCATGTTCTGTAAATTAAACAGTGCAACTTGCCAGCAGTTAAGGATTTTAACTGCACAGCTATCATAGCCATAATGTGGAAAATACATTTTATGATTTAAAAGCTTCTATATGTGTTTTATGTGGTTTAAGATGGCCCATGGAATACCTGAAGAGGGTAACAGGCTAGCCAGCATTTCTCCCTGCTGTGCTGCAGAAGTTAGCAGTGCCAAAATCATGGGCTTTTATCTTATGCTGCTGAATGCAGCAGTAGCTGCTCTTCTCCTCAGTCTTCATTTGAACCAATGTTTCCTCTTTCTCCTGAAAATCAGAGTGCTCTGCTCTTCCCCCTTCCCCAGTCTAATCCTTCAGGACCCCTCAGTGGGGGAGAGGAGAGATTAAGCTGTGTGGTTGAAGAGATGAGGATGGGCAGGAGAGGACCCAGGGCTCCTATGGGCAGAAGTCACCTGGGGCAGGGGGCTGTGACTGCACAGCCAGAGCTGTGGCTGGGCACCTCATCTGGCTGTGTGCTCACCCTTCCACGCTCACATGAGCTCCTGAACCTCCTGTGCCTTCAGTGTGGAAAGTGCAGACAGTAAGAGTTTACAGTAGTTTTGCTCTGGTACATTCTTGGTGGAAACAGAGGCATTTCTGGAGCTGATACAGGAGCTCAGCCCTGTAATTTTGCAGGGTAGTGCAGCTACATGATGGTCTTTGTCACTCAAATCCAGCACTGCATCTCCATGTATCGTATCCTCACTGAGCTTGCAGACAGCAGGCAATATTTGCTAGATAGTTGTGTGGCATGGGTGGTTTTAATGATTTAAAAAATCATTAAAGGGGAAAATGTTAATGGGCAGTGGAAAATGTTAATGACGGAAGCAAGATTTTAATTGCATTTTCTGTGAAACCAGTTACTGCTCCAGCCACTGTTTATCAGTTCCTCACTTGCTGCATAAAATACATTTCCTATACCTAGAGGGGAGCAGCAGCAAGGTATTATTTGTGGGTGAGTCTGGCAGTGAGACTGCATTAGGCAGTCAATGTCTGCTGATTTTCCTCTCCTTCCCAAGTGCAGTGCTCTGCCTTTTCCTCCATCATACTTCAAGTACCTTTAATGTTCTGCAGCCTATTGTCAGTTTGCAAAGCCATTCACATAGCAGTGAATCATAGAGTTGTACCTGGAGGAAGAATGGAGTAATTTATTTCTGCACACAAGGTTCCTAACCTGAGCTTTGTCCCTGGAGGAGGTTAGCAATCTTATTTGTAGGTTCTGCACTAACCAGAAATGGAATGGTTTGCAGGACTCCCTCTGTAACAACTGGGTTTCATGCTCCTTGAATCCTTTTAACTGCAGGAGTGATGTTCCAATCTTGACCTGAGGACAAGAAGTTCACTCTTTTCTGTCTGTCCTTTTAACTGACCTAAGTATGTATTCAGAGACTCCCTTGGCCTGGCCCTACCCTTGGATTGGGGATTTTTGGTAGTTTCTCTGACCCCATCTGTGATGCATGACTTGACCTAATTCACCCATCTGTCCAGAAATTGTTGGCTGTCTCTTTTCACTGTATCCTTCATCCATATCTCTGTTTGTGGAAGGTCAGATTACTCCTCATCCTCATGACTTCTGGTGTTGTGGGGCTATGTTGGTGTGTGTGGTAGGCCAGGAGACAGATGGGCATTGCTTCCTCTGCAGAGTGGCACCAGCAGTAGGGTTTGCTCTGGTGTGTGGAATGCATGTCAGACTCTCTAATCACCTTCTTATGTTCAGTTTCAAGCAACTTCACCAGCATCTTTTTTAGTATGTTTGCAAGGTACCTAGTGGTAATGTCAGGGGGTATTGGGTACTGCACCTGCATTCCTGTTCAGCCAGGAGGAACACTGGGAAAGACCTCAAATGATGCAGAAGTCCCATGGAATAACAGTAAGTTGAAAATATTCAACCAGGATAAGAGAAGAAATAAGACCATCCAAGGGAGGGTTAAAGCATCAAGCCATGGTGAGGGGTCTGTGGATGCTGGGGGTAATGAAGAACAGCACCCTGCTTCATTCCTGACAGTTTCTTTCTTGCCCTGTCCTTGCAACAAAAAGAAGAGGAGAAGGGTCTCATAAGAAGGAAAATGCTTTTGTGCAAAACAGCCTGTAGAGCTGCTCTTTCCTGAGGCTGCTGAGTGAAATCATTTAGCAGGGTTATAAAAGGGCTGGCTAGAATGGGGGTGTTAATAGCATTTGCAGCTATGTAAGCAGCAGTAACAACAGCAGAGTAATCAAATCTCATCTTTCAGAGGGGAAGCTGATCACCTGAGTGGGTCTGGGATTTCCTCTTGCACCATTGCCAGGTATCTTCACAGGCTAATTGAAATGTGGAGTGCAGTCTGGGGCCAGGGGCATGGCAGTGGCTGGGTGGATCTAATCTCTGAACACACACAGCAGCTCTGGTCACACTCCTGCCCTGAGGCCTGAGAACTCCCTGGCTGCTGCTGGCTCTTATCTCTGCCTGTGGCTTTCTGCTTTTTAAAAAAAAATATATTTTCCTCTTGACCTGGCCTTCAAGTGCATTGCTCTGGCAGAGTCATAACTGCTGGGTGAGATCTCTTCATCTCCACTTGCAGCTTCCTTTGCTGACTTTTAACCCAAGAGCAGTAAAAAGCATGGCTGAGAAGAGGCAGACGTGGTGCTTGTGCCTGACCAGACCCTAGGCAAGAACCATGTCCATCTTATTTTCTCTTGGTACAGCTTTTTTGTCTCTTAATGGTTGACTCACTGCAGCTGTGGGCAGCTGGCTCCAGACTGGCTGCCTCTTGCAGGGGCTCTGCTGTAGGATCCAGCATCTGTTCCAGCCTCCTCTTCAGCTTCTTGCCTTTTCTTTGTATTCAGCTGCCTCTTATTTCCAGTAGGAAGCTTGGGTCCTGAGGGTTTCCCATCATGAATCCAGAGGAGCAGCTGAGGGTTGGCCCTGCTGGGCATTTGGATCCTCAGCAGGCATCTGCCAGCCAGCCTGATGGGAACAGGGACAAAAAGGACCACTTTTCTCTGAGCAAGAACCACTTTCATGGCTCTGGTCGATCCCTGTGAGGGACCATTGGGGTACAAAAGTAGAAAGAAAGATGGACCTCTGCTTGTAGAGAGGAGATCAGACTGATGCCAAGGAGGGGGAAAGATGTGGCAGCAAATCTGGCTGCTGCTCCTGGCAAGCTGTGCCTGCATCAGTGCTGCCTTCCTTGGAGGTGTTTGAGGTGAAAAAATAGCCTTGGAAGACACCTGGTGTGCTTTGGGAAGTGATGGGAAATGCTTTGGGAAGTGAAGCCCAGAAGAGAGAAAGGCAAGGAGCTGTCTCATGCGTCTGTCTGACAGGCTGATGGCAGCAATGCCTGGCCCAGCATCTTCCCCTGACTTTGAGACAGGCTCTTCCCAAGCCTTGGATTTCTGCCTTCATGGTTTTTCTTTTTTTTAGCCAGAACCAGTTTTGTAGAGGGACTGGAGCAAAACCATCAAAACTAATAGTCCTGGCCTTCCTTCTTAGCAGCACTCAAGTGTTTGCTGAGGTATTTTAGTTCTTGACTCCTGCTTTTTTCCAGGCCTAGGCTTGTTGACTTTAAGTAGCTGTCAAGAGAGTGCTCGAGGCAGTGAGCAGTGCTCGGGGAGAGCTTGAGGACAGGCTGAACCCGTGGTAGGGACGTGGCCTCAGGGCTCCCCTCTCCAGCTGTCACACAGCAGTGGAGACCTGCAAGGCCATGCCTTGAATCCTGTGATATGCTGTGGAGAAAATCTTGGTGAGCACTTGGCCTTGGGAGGTGTTCTGACGGCAGGAAGCTGCAGGAGATCTGAATTTTCTGTGGTTTCCTCCCTTTACTGAGGAAAGCATGGGCAAAGCCAGGTGCTTCTTCAAGGGTGTCCCGTGGAGACCCCCAGGGAAAAGCCAATCTTTTCAGAAGGAACTGGAGTGCCAAGAACCTTCCCTAAGGGGAGTGTTGATCCTATTATATCCTGAAAATAATTTCCTACCACGCTGGAGAATTGGCTTGTCAAAGCACAAATTACCCAGCAAGGAAATCACTGCCTCCAGATTAATTCGTAGCTCCTTTGTCTGTTCTGTGCTTGGCTGGTGTGTTAGGTAAATATTTGTACAACACAGAGAATTGCCTCCCTTTCTTCTCTTTTCCAAGGGTCAAAGAAGTGTCAGCCGTTGGCACTTGTGTGCAGCCAGGCTTCTGTGTTTGCTGGGAGGCAGGCTCCATGCCAGGATGGAGCAGCCAGGGTGGCTGGCTGTGGTGGCCAGCAGCCCTTCCCAGGAGAGGCAGGTTGCTGATGCTTTGTCCTGAGCTTATTCCACAGGGCAGTGAAGTGCTGAGTGGAACAATGAAACCAAATAACCTCTCCCCTCTGCACAAGAGGAAAAAACCTGCTGCTCTTGGTGTCTTCTTGGTGAATCTCTGGGGGTGAACTGACTTCTGTTGCCTATTTTTTTTCCTGATTTACTTGTTTCCTCTCTAGCCAGCTGGGCTTCAGTGATCCTTGTGGCTCCCTTGCAACTCAAAATATTCTACCCTTCTGTAGGTCTATTCTCTAAAAAAAAAGCAAGTGCTGAATTTCACATGAACTAAAATGTGTTTCAGCCCCATTCTGAGTGTGTCCAGTTGCAGGACTCTCACAAACAGTAGTTTCTGCCTCATTCCTCTGAACAAGGGAGAAACTCACCAGTTACACATAAAATTGTATAAAGACAAAGGAATTTCTCCTTTTTTTCTCATGACAGTCAGTCCATGAAGCACAAGTTGTTGTTAGCTGCATTTATCAGTAGGTTACTCACCCAGTAACTGAAAAATCTTCTGCAGAAGGTAAATACCTGACCTTGCTGTTTTTAGTCATAAATTTAAATGCATAGCTTCAAATCAGAATCTGGGGGTGAGAAGATCTTGATCAGAAATTTGTGACTGTTCAGCATCTAACAGACCTGAATGAAACCCACACATCCCAGCCAACACCCCATCAGGAAAGCAGGACACCCTAGTTGGCTCTGAGCCTTGTCTCTCACTTGAATCTCTGACTACTTTCATGTTTTTCACATTTTTTGCACTTTCTTTTTGTTAATTGCCCCCCTTTGATCAGGAGCTTTCTGCTCACCTCTGCCAGACCCTGTGAGATTCAGGAGCAAGTAGAGACAGAGTTCTGCAAGCCCGTTTGTGGTTACAATAACAGGCCAAGAGCTTAGCACAGCCAGGGAGGGGGATCTGGCAGAGGGCTGTTTGTGAATTCTGGGGTGGTTTGGGGTTTGCCTTGGCCTCTGTGTAGCCCAGAGGTTTTTGGGGGATGATCTAAGCCCTGTGGCTTGTGAAAGGCCTCTCCAAAGCAAGCAGATGGAGCATGCTCCTGCCTGAGGCACAGCGAGTCTCCGTGCTGCAGATTGAGTGGGCATGGTGTAGTTGGGTGGATTGGGTGAAAATGGTGTGCTGCCTATGGAACAGCAGGTGTTTCCCCAGCAGTTCTTCCTCCTCAGGACATGTTCCTGCCCCTCCTGGCTGTAGGAATAGTGTAGAAGGCTCAGACTATTCTTCTAAACACTCAGACCTGAAGCTGTTGGGATGGTTCCCTGTATATACCAAGGCAGCCAGCTCCTTTGGGCTTCCTAGAGCTTTGGGGATGATTTCCAGTTGTAAAGAAAATGGGGGGAGAGCCTGAATACTCTCCTTGGTGTGTGGGTATTGAGGTGGTTTGCCACCAGCCTGGGAGAAGCCAGGGCTGATGGAGATTTTGGAACTTCACTCCAAAATGTTTGTCAGATCTGAAAATCCCATAGTGTGAGGCGCTGTAGCCCTGCTGGGAGGTCTGAGCTCTGCTCACCAGCTCTGCTAATCTGATTTACCCAACCCATTAGTGATAGGGGCAGCAGGCACAGGGAGAGCTGTGAGGTGCGTCTGCTTGTCTTTGTTCCTCCTAAACCCAGGAGGTCACTGAAGCTTTGGAAGGAAATCAGAATTGATCCTGACTTCTGGATTGAGCAGAATGAGAGGGGAAGGGAGTTTCAAATGAGGTTGCTTTGAACCTCAGAAGGTGACTTCTCTTGAATAGCAGTGTCCTTGACTGCATCACTGCCAATATTTTAGGGGTGGCAGATGAGTATCCGTAATTTCCTTCAAGAAGAGAAAACTGAAGCTTTTATTGTGAAAATAGGTGCATATAAGAATAATATTCTTTTGATTGTTAAGCTAATTAGTAATCTAGTTATTATCTTATTTTTCTTTGTCAGTGCTAATTGATTAAAATTTATATTCTTTAGCTTGACTACTGAGATTATCTGAGTAATTTAAAGAATGTTTGTAGTCCTGTGGTGATTAATGAAATCTCTGATATCTATCTTAGAACTATGAATCTTTAATTTAAGTACTAAATTAATAAGAAAGAGGGAAGAGCTTTCAAGAAAGATACAGGCAATTTTTCTCTCTGTGCCAGTCTGCCAACTCCAGGCACCATAAAACAACTCCACATCTCTGCTGGACCATTCCAGACTGTTAGAGGTCTCTCAGCCCTGCAAGACCAGTTCATACTGGTGACTGCTACACTTTCTTATTTTAAGCAAAAAAAGTTCCCTGACACCTTTCTGTTCCCTGACACCTTTCTGTTTCCTCTGTACAGGATATGAAAGCTGGAGGGAGCTTGCTAAGGTTCTGTCAGACCCCAGTGCCCCAGGTGGGGACACGAGCCTTCAGCTGGACTATCCACAGAAGCTGGGACACCAGGTGAGGAGGCTTGGGCTGCCTTCTGAACATGCAGAAGGGCAGCCCTTCCTTTCTGATGCTGGCCCCAAGAGACAGCTCTGTCTTCTCACAGGAAAGACAGCTTGCCATAGGCAAAATCTGAGCTGAGTCACAGCAATGCGAACCTACAATGGCTCCACTGTAGTCAGTTAAGGTATTTTAGATGTACCAAGCCATGGCAGTGGGATGAGGCTGGCTGGGCTTGTGGCACAGGAAGGCAAGACAGAAGCAGAAGTGAAAGGTCTGCAGAGAGTTCATTGCTCTCCAGTGAAGCACATCTCAGTACTGTAGAGTGAAGGCAGTGCTGGAAGAGCTATTGCTTGAACATTTTTGAAACATAGATGGGGGAATAAAAACGCCAGAGAATGACCCAAGTTTTAAAGTTATAACATACTGGTATCCTTTTCCCTCATATAAATATGCTGTCAAAAAAAAAGAAACAGGGAGCATTTTCACCCTGTTACATCCATGATATCTGGCCTGTCCTTTGGAAAGGGAGCTTGAAAACTTGTTTTATTTTCTCCTATGTTCTTGTGAGGAGGTTTGAACCCTCTTGTAGAGGTTGTGTAGAACCACCTTGTACATGTCAGTGCTGTGCCATTTTTCAGGTTATTTTGACTTTTCTCTACTTGTATTTCAGGTCCAAGAGCTGCAAATAGGTGGGAGGAATAAATCAAATTACGCAGCTGTTGGCAGCCCTGTCCCATGGATGCCAGAGGTGGGTGCCTTTCCCCATCATTTTGGGTGAGGGGGGTTATGGCTAGAGACCTGTACAGCAAAAATGAAAGGCATGGAAAGGTATGGCTGGAAATTAATTCACTTTACTAGAAGTCCACTCCCTGCTTAGTAACACTTACACACCTGAGTAATCATCTGGAAAGACTGGAGTGTCAGGATTCCAGATAATTTGGTGTCTCCACAGCTCCTCAAGGCTCCAAGCACCCACCTGCAATTCCAGGCAGCCCTCTACCTTCCTGAAAAGTGAAGTTTATTCAGGGCTGGGGAGTGTAGGGCCAATCATTCAATGAGCAAATACATGACTGTGGCATGCAGAAGTGTCACACTGCTCTTGCTCTGGCTTTTGCCATCCAACCCCTGTGTGTCGTAGGTGGAGATTTCTCCACTTCAGTGGCACTTCCATGAACAGAGACCCTCTCTGATGACCCTTGCAGGCTGGGGTAAACACTCCCTTTGTTTCCTTCATGCCTCAATTATTCTTTCCTCCCCTGTTCCCTTATCTCATCATTCCTCTTCAGATAAGGGAGCAATGCAGCCTGCTTCTAATGAGAGGGACACCAGCCAGGGGGCATTTAGTTAATGGAGCCAGCTCACTAAATTCCTCAAGGTGATTAGAGACCTGCACAAATTAAGGAGCCTCTGTGAGTCCCCAGGGGAGAGGGAGCAGGCTGCTGGCCCTGCACTCAGATCTCCAGATCTCACTGGTAATGGAGGGAGAGTGGATGCATCCAGCCACAGCAAGGAGCAGTTCAGGTCCTTCAGGTGCTATCCAGCAAGGAGCAGTTCAGGTCCCTGCAGCCTTGGCTTTCCTGGCAGCAGCAGCAGCAGCAGCCACCTTGCAGTGCCCAGAACCAGATCAGGCCACTGTTCTGTTCTGTGTCAGAGCATGGGCTGTGGGGTGCTGGTCCCACCTGGAGCCCTGGAGTCTTCTCCAGCTGCAGGGCCTTGCAGGCAGAGCTGCCTCCCAGATCAGCAGCTGCTGGCCAAGAGCCAGCAGGATGTCAGGGACAGGGCTGCTGCTGTGCCCAGGGATGACTCTGAGCATTTGCTGCTCCCTTCTCCCATGGCACTGGGCGATACAGGCTCTGTGTGGCATCTCCCAGCTTCCCTGAGGCTTTGCCCTGTGTCTGTGATCCCCTTCCTAGAGATTTCCCAGAGCAATGAATCTGGAGGGTGGCCAGCTGTGGTGTGCAGTGAGCCTTTAACAGGTTAGAGCTGCACTCTGTGGACACTTTTCTCTTTGGCTGTATAAAGCAAAATTTCCTGCCCTTGCTGCAGCAGTGTGTGTGCCCAGAGGGTCAGCAGAGTCCCCCTGACTGCAGACAGAGGCCAGTGCTTCACCAGTACCAGCTGCAGGAGCTGGAGAGGGATCTGTGGACACAGCTCTGTACAGAGCTGCTTGCTGTCCTCCCAGCCACCAATTGAAATTTCTCCCAGCCTGGAGATTAAGTTTTTCTGTGGCTCTGCCCAAATTAATTACCCTGGGTCTGTAATCCCATTGTGCCCTTCCCACAGCATCTCTAATAACTTAATTGCAGCCTGATTCCTGGGGCAAGGGACACTGGGTTGCCTCACACAGCTCAAGGAGCTGGGCTTTGTTTTAATAGAGAGGCATATTCCTGAAAAACATAAATAATTAACAGGGTTGCAGAGTGAGCTGGCAGCCAGCATTGCCAAAAAAGGACAGGTTTCAGTTTTCCTCTCTCAGTTTCAGGATATGAGATAGGCAGCTTAAGTCTTCAGCCTTGGATAATATGGTAGGAAAGTGTGCTCATTGGAAATCCCAAATTGAAGTTTTGCTCTGGCACCTGGGGGAAAGGAGGGTTCACCCTTGCTCCTGGTTCCTCGAGATGCCTGTGCACATTATGGTTGTTATCCTTACTGTCACTTCCAGGCACCAGAGCAAAGTCTTCCAGCTCCCAGCATCACACACTGCCTGCTCAGGCTGGAGAGGTGTGGGGTGTTTTGTTTCATTGACTCAGAAACGTGCCTGGCTATCATCAGGGCAGACCTGCACTGTGGAGTATGAGTGTCACCATTTGACACTGCTTAGGTGTGGGCAGGACTTTCAGAGAAGTGACTGGAAGGTTAGCCAGGCTGTTCTCATTTACCTGTGCAAAGGCATCTGCTCAGCTCTGAGAGTAGAAGGGTCTGGGCAGTGCTGGGGTGCATTTAAAATGTCCTTTCCTCCTTCATGTCTGCACAGCCTTCTCTCTGCAGGGAGGTGTAAGGGATGTTCAGGAGCACAGCCAAAGGATTGTGCTCAAGTGTTGTCCTGGTACCAAACCTGCCCCAAGAGGAAGCATCCTTTCCTGAGAGGACTGAAAGACAAAACTATTGCTGCTCACTCTGTCTGTGCTGATGTCCCTTCCATGTCTATTTGTGCCCATCCAGACAGGGGCTGTCCTGCTAACTTCTCTTGATGGATTCCCACAAGTGCCCAGCACAGCAGAGCATACTGCCAAGCCCAGCTGCTGGCTGCTCAGTGTCACCCAGCCAGGGGAGCTGGGCCAGGCAGGAGGAGGGGCTGCAGCCACTCTGAGGAGACAGAAGAGTCTTACAAACTCAGGAGTTTTTAGTTGGCAGCACAATGTCGCCTTTCTTCTGCGGCTCAGGCCCTCTCTGTGCCCTGTTTATCATTCCCTGGGCTGCGTGCAGCTATGCAGCTGATTTGCCTCTGTGATGCCAAAGCTGCCCAGGATTAAATTAGGAAAGCTTCTCCTCTCCATCCTGCTCCAGTTACAGGGCAGGAGGTCGTGTCTCTGCTGCTGCAATTCTCTCTGCTTTGCTGCTTGCCCGGATCTTTCTTCCCTGGGCTCCTTGCTCAGCAGGAGATCCTGGGTGTGTGGTGGCACCCCCCAGATAGTTTTGACATGATAGGGTTTGGGCTAGGGAGAGGTCTGGGGTGTCTATGGTCCTGATGCTCCTCTATGGTCAGGTCTTGTAGCAGGGGCTGATAATTTAACATTTATCACTAGAAGGAAGCAGAAATACCAAAATCTTTCACTGCAATGCTAGGGCTGCAGACAGACATTTTTCCAGTGTGCTCAGTGGGGAGGGTTGGGCTGGGGCTCAGGCCAGCCACAATCCCACAGCCCTGGAGAGGCATGGCTGCATCAGTGCCAAGCAAGGGCCTAGGTGTCCCCTCCCTGTCCTTGTAAGGGTTCAGCTCTCCCTTGCTGGGACAGCACTGTCACAGTGCTCACAGGGTGTCAGCCTGCCCAGCCTCCCTGGGGACAAGAGCTCAGTGTGCTCTTGGCTCTGTGTGCTCCAGGGCACACTCACACTGTGCTCCAGGGCACACTCACACTGTGCTGTGTGTGCTCCAGGGCACACTCACACTGTGCTGTGTGTGCTCCAGGGCACACTCTCTGTCCCTGTTCTGGTGCCCTTGGTGTGTGACCTGTGCCTGTTGTGGGCCTGAGCTGGGATCATGCATTGCTGCTATTTCAGCAGGGTGATAAGCAGCTGGGGAAAGGTGTTGGGACAGGGAGAAGCCTCAAGGGCAGGAGAAGCCCTCTAAGTGGGAAGGTCACATAAAACCAGCTCCTTTGAATACTCAGACTCATGGATTCTATTCCTGCTTCTGGCCAAATCAGTCTATCCAGAATTTTCAGAGCAGATGTTTTTGAGAGGAGAAGGGGAACTTGTTGCTTGCCAGATCCTAAATTTCCTTTTGCAAAACAGGGCCGGGTAGGAAGTCAAACATAGGCCAAGCTGGGAAGTCAAATACAGTAACCATGTTTTACAGTCGTGTTCTAAAAACCATATTTTAGAAAATCCATTGGCATTTTTGTGCGCATGAATTGGGAATGGTGGTGACGTTGCTCTATAACTGCAATCTGCAAAAACCCCAAGCAGGAGATTTTTACAGCATGTTGCATGTTTTACTCATATAGCAAACAGAAGAATTTCTCAGCTGCCTGTAATGGGCAGCTGTGAATTGAGTTGGAGGGACAGAGGTGATAGAGTTTCAAAACAGCTGCTATGCTGATGGCTCGTGGGGGCCTAAAATTAAAGCCTAGCTCAGTTTTCAGTCCCAAAGCAGCACTTTGGGCAGCCAGCACTTATCTGTCAATAATGTTCTTTTTTTCCCTTTAAGAGGAAACAGAAACTAAGTTAAGCTGCCTTTACTCGGGAGAAAATTTGTTGATTTAGAAAATATTTTAAAATCACCTGCAAGAAATACTTATTATTTACCAGTTAATTATTTCTAGTAGCTGTGAATGTAGGAAAGCAAGGTGATCTCATTAACTCCTGCCAGAATCTCCTCTCTGGAAGCTTTGTAAAGACTTTGGAGGTAGGAGTGTTGGGCTAGAAATCTCAGGAATTATCTCTATAAGTATTGATGGTGTACCTAGTGCAGTGCTGTCTGCCTTATTTTTTACTAGGCTGCCCTCTCCCTAATACTGCCAAACTGCAGTGAAGTTTTGTATTGCAATGGGACTGGTCCGAGTTTTGAGCAAGTATAGCCAGTCTTTTGGGATTTGCCTCATCAATATCTGTTTTTGCATTTTGGGCTGCCCCATGTCAAAGCCAGCCCAGCTTCATCACAGTCCTAAGCTTTGAGATCGTCCCCAGGATCTGTCTTTGGCAGCAGTGAACTGCAGTGCCAGTCTGTCCACAGTGTGGGAGTGTTGTGCTACGTTTCATAGAGCTCTGAGCCTGCTGCCTGCTCTGTGCAAGCAATTCTCAAAAAAAACCCCAAAAAAATCAGCATCATTGTGGGTAGCAGCAGACTTCCACAGAACTCAGCTTCTGGCAGTGGTTCTCTGTGGGAGCCCAGCCTGTTCCTCTCCCTTCATGTTCCACAAGAAGTAGCAGTTGTCATTATTTGATTTGGCTGAGAAAAGCAATGTAAGACCCTTGGGTGTGAGCCTGGATTTGGCCAAGGGGCGCAGGACTGCACAGCAATTAAATTCCAGTTCAGTGTTTGTCATGCTTGCAGTGATTTATTTCTATCACAAGTTCCTGCAGAGTCCCAGGTTTCTTTTGGCTGCCTCCATCACCCTGAGCCCTCTGCCTGTCTTCACTCTGATTCTGTGCATTGCTCTGAGGAATTCCATCCACTTTGTCTCGCCGCTTTTCCTCTTGTCTGGTGGGCAGAATCCAGGCTGATGGATGTCAGCAGAGGAGGGAGGAGGAGGAGATGCTAGTGGAGGGCATCATGGGCTCTCAGACATCCATCAAGCCCTGGCAGTGGGGACACCAGTGAGAGGGGGCTGATGAGAGACCACTCCAGTGGTTGTGACTGTGCTTTGCCTGGCACGCAGAAATGGTTTTCACCATTTCGACTAAAATCCACAGCTTGCAAGGAGCATTACTGCTGTGGAGCCAAATCTGCTTCACAGCCTTCCTTCAAGCCACAGTTTATTTCAAAACACACCCCAAACCCACCATCCTGGGAAAAATAACTCAGTGAAAAAGTTTCTCTGGCAGAAGTGCACAGAGAGGTTGGACCCTCCTCCACTGTGCTGCTTCAGGCCTGCTAGAGCCTCCCCAGCAAAAACTAAGAATTTGCTGCCATCTGTAGACATTTGGGTGCTGTTCAGGCTGTTTCCCCAGCCCTGCTCCCACAGCCCTTATATAGGCAAGACAGCCACAGCAAAACCTCCCCAGTCCCAAGGCAACCTGTTCCTTTCTTCAGCCTTTTCCCATCTAAGGTAGCTTGTACTGTCTCCAGCTTATTTATTCTTCACTGTTGGATGCCAGGGCTGCGAGGAGGGTTTCAGTATCCAGCTCCACTGGTTGCAGGCAGAAAGCTTGGACTGTGCTAGGGAGCAGACAGTGATTCCCTTCTGAGTGGCTCTGACAGAAATAAAGTCTGTCCTTTCAGGATTGTGTTGGTGAAGTCCCACAGTGGCCAGCAAGCTTCTCCCAGCCCAGTTGTGCTCCAGGTCTCAGCTGGACAGTGGCAGCCTCTCCTGATGGGGCTGGCTGCCTAGCAGGGAGCTGTACTCACACTGCACACCCTCCTGTGCTGTCCAGGCTGGAACCCCCACTTCCCCCAGTGTTTCTGTGTCTCTGCAGACACACAGAGGCTGTGCTGCCCGCTGAGCTGCCTGTGCTGCTGCTCCCTGCTCTGCTGGGCCTCCATCTCCCTGTGCCCACCATCTTCCATCAGCTTTACCTCTAGGACACGCTCTGAGAAGGTGATCTGCCGTCTCCCTCCCTAGGGTGTCCCCTCTTTACTCAGGTCAGGAAAATAGCCCTGAGATGGTGAGGGAGTCGAGCACACCTTCTTGCAGAACATAAGGTGTTACAGCATGGGGAGCTGCTGTGTGTTCCACACCATGGCCTCAGAGCACAGCCCTCTGGTGAAACACTTGATGGAGCAGAGCCCAGCCATGGAATTGAGGTATCCCAAGCATTAGCACAGTTCCCTGGTGCCATTCAGGTGTGTGTGCCAGCCCCACACCTTCAGCAGATGAGCAGCAGTGCTCTGGACCCAGTGCTTAGCACTCCAGGGGCCATGGCCAAGGCTGTCAGGGCAGAGGAAGGACACAGGGGTTGGATGCAGCAGTTCATGGTGCCCCACTTCTGCCTTCTAGTTCCAGGGCCAGGCCAACCTGCACGTATTTGAGGACTGGTGTGGCAGCTCCATCGAGCAGCTCAGGAGAAACCTCCACTTCCCTCTCTTCCCTCACGTGAGTAAGACCATGGCATCCACTGTCCTGCACTTCCCAGCTCAGCTTCCCAGGTGGATCACCCTTGTTCCCTTCACGTCCTGCCCCCTGCCTCCCTCTCTGTCCTGCTTTTTGTTAAAATCCACCTCCTCCTCTGTCCTGCTGAGGGAGCGGGAAGCTTTCAGAAGGGTTCAAGGCTAGCAGCCCTTCTGCTGCACAGGGGAGGGTCATTTCACACCTGCTGGCCTGCCAGGGCTCAGACACAGGCTGAAGGAGCCCTGTATTTGGTGCTCTCCTTCCTTGCCATGTCCTGTCCCCACCATCTCAGTGCATCCCCTTCTCAGCAGCACCTGCTCCCTCTCATTTCTTACTTGGTTGGCTCTTTCACTCTGCCTCCATCCTCCTCTCAGAGAAAACCCTCTGCCCACCTGTCCCAGGGTTTTTAATTCTTCCCTTCTTCCTGTCACATCTAAAATTATTTCTATGAATTTTTCCTTCTTCCATTTCAGACAAGAACTATGCTGAAGAAGTTGGCCGTGTCCCCAAAATGGACCAACTATGGTCTCCGGATATTTGGTTACCTGCATCCTTTCACTGATGGTGAGGGCTCTGAGTGCCTTCACTGTGTCTCTTGTCACCGTCCCCTGCCTCCCCTCGTGGTGCTGAACCACTGGTGCCCTCACCCTGGCAATTCCAACACCAGGTCCCTTGTGTGGGTGGTGTGTGTGACTGGCCATGGCCTTGGCATGGCTGGAAGCACGTCTGCCTCTCCCTTGGGAGGAGAAGCCCAGGAGAAAGCAGATGGGAATGTTGATAAATAACAATGCTGTTGTGAATTCACAGCCCCATGGTGGGTATGTGGCCACAAACAATCCCTGAGCTTTGCCTCCCTCCCTGGCATGGCCAGGACTGTCCGTGACTGTCCGTGACATCAGGAATTATCCTGATGTCCCTTCTGCTTGCCATGAATGCCATCTGACAGCAGTGACATCTGTGTCCCCCAGCTGCATGCCTCTGCCCTGAGCAGCCTGCTGGCACTCAGCCCCTGTCCCTGGCCTGCAGCTGCCATCCCCATGACCCCGGACAAAGAATGAACCTCAGGCACCTCTGTCTCCCTCTGTGGCTCGTTCCTCCACCCAAACACTGCATCTCACACAAAATTTTGCTCTGGAAGCAAAAGGGATGTCAGGGGAGGCTTTGCATAGACTTCCTAGCTATCCAGGTTAGATGTCAGGTGAAGCCAGTGCAGGAGGGACACTGAACCAGTGACATCTGTAAAGTTTGTTTTCAGTCACAGCAGAGTTAGCAGAGAGGTTCAAAGGCAGGAAGGTGATAATATCAAAAGGGAAGGATGGTCTCACCAGGAAAAAGGGTAAAGACAGCATTTTAGAGGAGCAGGATCTGTTCTGTGCACAAGCCCTTACCCCAAAGCCCTACTTACTCCCTCCATCTCTCGACAGGGGAGTTTCAGTTTGCCATTGCTGCAGATGACAATGCTGAGTTCTGGCTGAGTCCAGATGAAAAGCCCTCTGGTCTCCAGCTGCTGGCCAGCGTAGGCAAGGTACAGTGCATGCTGCATGGCTTCTCCCATCAAGGCTTTAATGTTCCTGTGGGAACAGAGACCTTCCTGACTTGCTGCTTCCTTGGACTACCCAGGTTTCTTTCCCTGCCCAGCTACAGACAGCATCAGCACAGATGCCAGATGGGGTATGACGTGATATCTTAAGCCACTTACCTCTTGGTAGTGCTATTGGGAGTCCCTTGTTCACAATTAAGGGACTTAAGTCCACAGGTGATGGATTTCACAGATGACTTACCAGGAGGAATTGGACGGAAGAAGGAGTTAAATTTTCCTTTTTTATCATTGTCAGTGCAGTGACAGGGGAAGCTTAACTAGAGCCATCTTCTGTCTCTTCACAGACAGGGAAGGAGTGGACTGCACCAGGAGAGTTTGGGAAATTTCACAGCCAGAAGTCAAACGTGGTGAGGTGAGTGAGCAAAGTCCCTCAGTCCCAGCCAGCTCTGCACATGACCAGGAAATCACAAGGATAAGGGAAAAGCACTCAGGCTTGCCCTGAGGAGTTTCACAATACAGAGAAAGGGATTACTCTGGGGTATTGCCAAAGCCTGGCTGATTTACTGCAGGAATGCAACACTGGATTTTTCTTCCCTGCAGCAATCAACCACCAGCACATCCAGGCTCCCCTATATGAACTGTATCCCAAGCTTCCTGCCTTGGAACTGGCCAGGTTTCCTAGAGGCCAAACCCAGCAGGCTACACTGAGAGGGAGTTATTCAGAATTAACTGAGAAGGATCTGGAGTGCTCCAGGTGCATAAGTGAAGCTGCCTATCTCACTGGCAGGATCTAAATTTTCCTGGCAGCACTAACCCCGCCTACCCTGAGAATTAGGTTGTTTCAGGGGTGTGGTTGCTCTGCACTCATTGTCTGCTGACAAGCTAAGAAATGTTCCTTAATGCTGCTGGTGACAGACACCTTGTTCTTGGCAGGTTGTCAGCCGAGGGCAGGTACTACTTTGAGGTGCTGCACAAGCAGGATGACAGAGGAACTGACCACGTGGAAGTAGCAGTGAGTCTGTGGAAATGGTGGTCCCCTATATGTGTCCCCACAGAGCTCAGGAATGATGTTTGTAACCATTCCCCTCCTTTCCCTGGCCTCAGCTCCTCATTGCATGAGATGTAGCTCATCCCTTCCAGAGCCCTTACCTACTTCTGTGTGAGATGGTCCTGGCCATGTGTCAGGACCCTTTCCTCCGCTTACTTGGGATAAATCTGCCTTCTTTGGGGTCTGTTGCAGCTTTTTGGCCTTTCCTGGCTTGGATGTGTCTTGGGGGATCTCTGCTCATTCCCAGTCTTTTGCTGCTGGGTAAATTCCGTCCCAGTAGGGGTAGTGTGTTCCTTTTGTTCAGGCTTGGTTAACTCCGTAGGTACTTCATTTCAATGTGTTTCTCTGTTCCAGTGGAGACTGAATGATCCAGAAGCAAAGTTCAAAGTCATTGACTCCCAATATCTCTCCCTTTTTGCTAGTAAGTATCTTCATCACAAGTTTTCCCAAGCACCTCCCCATTCTTCCTAAATGTATCAGCATCCAGTGTTTCACCATGAATCATTGTCTAGCCAGGCAAATGCCAGGCATACACATCATTGGGAGAAAAAGGTGGAGACAGTTCAGGAGAAAGACTTCTGGACAAGAGGGTGCCTCATTATTAAACATGGGAGAATCAGAAGTAAGATTGGAACATTATTTCAGGGAAGTCTAGAGGGAGCGAGGAAGGGCAGAGAGGAGAGTCTGCAAAGGTGGGAAGTGTTGTCAGTTGGGAGTAACACAAGATGGAGATTGCTTGCTGAGAGCCAGGGGGAACATGAGTCCCAAAACGTGGGAGCTGTGGGGTTGTGCTGCCAGCTGGACACAACCAGGGAGAAGGGGCTGCTCTAGCACTTCAGGAGATTTCACTCTGGGTCCTGAACACAACAGGATACACTGGCAGTGATGGGGGGATGCTGCTTTCTTCTGTCCCAGCCTCAAGTCTCTTTCAGTTGGTGCTGGATTGCTGCAAACACATCAGTCCAGTCCCTCCTGTTTTGTAAACCCTTCTTAGCACATCAAGTGATGGTGTTCTCAGTTAAGAAGCTCCTTAGTCCTGTTTACTCTTACCCAGCATTGTCATCATCACTTTCCTCTGCCAGCATTCCCCCTTTCCATATCTACTGCTGTTGCCTTCCAACATTTCTGGGCTTTTTTTCATGCCAGCCCTTTTGTGCATGGAAGACTCCCTGATGTAATCAAGGCATCTGTTTGCTGTGTCTTGGATCACAACCTGCTGCTGTATTTTCTGAAACTTCCCATGTGGCTGGGAATAGGCTTTCCATTTGGTCTTCCATCTTCATCCTTCTACCTTCTGCTCTTTTCTTCTTACTAACTACCTGTAGACTAGAAGACTGACATTCCAGAAGATCCCTTCACAATTAGGTGCAGTGCTGCAGTCTCATTTTTATCTGTTGCCTTCTGCCCATAGTTTTTTCCCTCGTTCATATTAGCCTTTGGCTGTATTACATGACATCCCATTCTTTCTAGGGTCCCATGTAGTTCAGTACCCCAAAGTTGCCCACCAGTGCCCTTGGCAGGATATTGCTTTTCCTTCATGGATATTTATTCAGTTCCCCTCATTTTAGGGTAAGATCCATGGAGACATGAAGCCCTGTGACAGCAACATCCAAGGAAAAATGAAACCAATACCCAGTCTTGAGTTTGAGCTTCCTGTTGTTCTTGGTTTACTGTGAGGCTTCATTCCCTTTCTGGAGTAACATCCTCCTCAGCCACTGAAGGTCCTTCCTTTGCCCCTCAGGTTTCTCCTCCCATTCATCTCTCTTCATCTCCTTTGAAAAGAAACTTAATAATACAGAGGTGTCCAGTAGTTCCTGCCAGCAGGGAGCCTGTTCAGTGGTGGTGTATCCAAGGCAGGAGGTCATTTTCATCCACTCCTCATCACTGTGTGTGTTTGCTTTTAGTGAAAGGCGTGTTCCCACCCCACAGCTTCTCTATCTCCAGCTTTCTGGGTCAGAGCCTTTCCTTTGCCTGTGCCAGAAGCAGCATTGGTGCCAGGGATGCAATGCCATTTGGAAAGGGAGGCAATGCCATTTGGAAAGGGCTGGCACTGGAGAGAGGTGTTTTTTAGGACAAGGAGCAAGTTAGCCCCTGTCTCCCCCTTGTGTTCTCTCTCTGGTCTCCAGATGAGACTCTTCTGAAGATGGATGAGGTTGGGCACATCCCGCAGACGCTGGCCACTGGCAGGAGCTGGGCTGCTGGCAGCACTGGCAGCAGGGTACACCCAGCTGACATGTTGAAGCCTGACCCCCGGGACACTCTTTATGAAGGTAAGCTTGGAAAGCAGCTGAGGGAGTAACTGCAGGCCGTGCAGGAGCACAGCTGGGAAGGATTGTCCTCCTGCACTGCAGTTATCCAGGCCATGCTTTTTTATTCCTGGTGTAAAAGAGAGGGGTGGCTACAGTATCAGTCACTATAGGAGACAAAGCACAGACTAAAGCCAGCTCCTCTTTCTTGGTATCCAGCTCAAACCACATCCCCAAGCATATTTTTCTGTGAGCGTCTTAAAGGAATGTAAAGAGCCGAGCTGTGCAAGAAGGCTTGTTTAATTTATTCCTTAATATTTCACATGGATAAATAGAACCCAGGGACAGAAGTAGCCAAGCTGGTGCGTGGCTGCAGCAGGGCTCCTCCTGCAGCCCTTGCCTGTGTGTTCCTTGTCTGCAGTGCCTCTGCTCAGCAAGTCCCGCGTGCGCCGGGCCCTGCCGGACTGCCCCTACAAGCCCAGCTACCTGGTGAATGGATTTCCTCTGCAGCGCTACCAGGGGCTCCAGTTCGTAAGTTGGACTTCTTAACTTGATTCTTGCCCAGGGATACACAAGGAGGAAGAAGAGATCCCATTAGCCATGGGGCCTCAGGCCCCGTGTTAGCCAAAGGCTGCCCTGCCTTTTCAGGGAGTCTCACAATGGCTGAGGGTTTCATTCTCCATGGGGGGGACTGTAGTATGTGTGGATTACTAAAGCCACGGACATCTCTTCAGGAGGACTTGGCCACCTCTCTCCCAGTTTGTTCTCACTCTGTTGTAGTACTTAAACTCACCGTTAGAGAGGTGGACAGATGCTGAGGGAGAGGGTAAAAGGCACATGCATACATACATGTATCCTAGCATGCTTTCTTCTGTCTTCCATTCTCACAGCCTGCTGCTGTAGAGGTAAAGAGTGAGCAACTCCTGCTGGTTATCCTGCAGCTATGTCTGGGTCGCCTTGTGTCTGATGTCTGGCATTAATGAGGGTTTCACTTTGTCTTTCTCTCTTCTTCACAGGTTCATCTATCCTTTGTTTACCCAAATGATTACAGTCGCCTGAGCCACATGGAGAAAGACAACAAATGCTTCTACCAGGAAAACCCTTATTATTTGGAAAGGTAGCATGCTGTAAATTTGGATTTACTAGCAGGGTGGGGAGAAGCTTGAAGGCTGGAATTGGTGTGGAATTTCATGCTCACTTCTTAATTCTTAAAGATCCCTTAAGTCTTGCAAAACATTAAAGCATTTACAGTTTCTTTTGATAACTTAAGTGAAAATATGTTTAGGTCTCAAGGGGAACCTGCCAGTGCTTTTCTTACACTGTTAACCCAGTAGCTGAGTCAGAGCATGTTTGTTCTCTTACATCAGGCAGTGTATTCTCAGCAAGCTTGGCCTGCAAGTGGCTGGAGCCTCCTGATAGCTGTCACTGTGAAAGCCAAACTGTGGCCACCACCAGGCCTCTCTCTGGGGGAAGAAATGCATGTCACTCATCTTCACTGGTGCCCAGATCCCAGTGGTGGCCCCACAAGGGAGCTGCTACTTGCCTGCTCCCTAGTGCAACAATCAGACACCTGTGCAAGGGCTCCCAGCCATCCAGGAGGACTTTTTTGCAGGATAAAGAGGGTCACTTTCGCAGTAACATAGCTGATTGTGGCCTCCCTGTGCTCAGGATCTTCTGCCTTCTTCCAGGAAAGTGTCAAGTAACATTCATCAAACTTGTGTTTTGCTCTTCTCTCTGCAGATTTGGATTTTACAAGTACATGAAAATGGATCGGCCAGAGAAGAGCCTGGACTCTGGAGAAAAGACAGAGCAGCCAGGTAGGGGCCCTGATGTCAGAACCCAGGGGATCCTTTTGTCTGTCACTTTTGTGTGTGGTCTTGCAGCACCAGCTGAGGGAAGCTGTTGACTTTCCATGCCAAGGAAGTTTCAGCCTTTCCCTGCCAGATTGCTGTGTCTGGGAGGAGACTTTTGCTGCCACTTTTACTTCCCTTAAGGTCAGGTTGTGAGCTCACCAGTGGGCTGCAGTAGACAACATGACAGCTCTCAGGCCCACAGCTTAGCTGAGTGGCAATTCTAGCAAAAACATGGGCAAGAGTAGCACAGCCAGAGGTGTGCAGTGTGGCAGCCTGTGGTCACACCTGCCCTGCAGAGCTGAGGGCAAAGCCAGACAGCTCCACAGCGTTTGGCAGTGGTGGGTGAAGGGTGCTGAGGAGGCTGAGCACAGATCCCATGTGGGAGAGCATCCCTGTCCCTCTGAGCAGGAGAGACCACACTGAGAGAAGCCAAGAAGGAGCTGCCCCCGTGCCTGGTGGGTGCCTGGGCAGGGCAGGGAAGGCAATGGGAGGATGCCAGAGGTGTAACTTTGATTCATCCTGCAGGCTCCCAGGAGGAGAACCTGGATGACCTGCAGTACGAGGAGCAGGACGTGGAGAGCACCAGTGCCCCTGAGCATGCTGGCACAGGGAGGGCAGGGCCAGCAGACAAGGTCCCCAGCAGCCTGCTGGACAGTGACAATGTCCACCAGGACTATTCCCTCCGGGAGCGCCGCCGGCTCCTCTCGGTCACAGGGAACGATGCAGGAGAGGAGATACGGAGGAGGAGGAGGACAAAAAGATCTGGTGTCAAATCAGCCACGCTGGCCTCTACCAACCAGAGCCTCAGCCTGACTGGCCTAGAGGGAAACCCAGTAACGAAGAGACCCCGTATGAAAGCTGGCGTCAAAGACAACTCCAGGAACCCTCCACAGCATGCCAGGGCCATCCAGGGGAGAGTGCCTGTCAGAAGGACAATCCCTCCTTCTAGGACTGTGTCTCAAAGGCAGCAGTCTCTTGGCCACCCCAGGGACGCAGGGGTGACAATTCCCAACAGGGTAGGACCTCGAGGAGACCTCAGCACCACAAAGGACGGGCTGCAGCCAGCAGGCACCGTGCCAGCTGGGAAAGGAATCCCAGTCTCTGGCAAAGCTGGGAGACAGGCAGTGAGTGCTGCCAGCCCCAGCCAGCACCCCGGGCTGCCGCAGTGGCTGAGCCAGGTGCAGTCCTACATTGCTGAGCAGAAGGTGGCCAACGATGGGGATGTGGGTGAAGGAGAGGCACAGGTGGCATCTCCTTTGAAGGGCAAGTCTGGAGGAGCAGCAGAGGAGGAAGAGGTGGATGGGGAGCCAGAGGAGGAAGATGAGGAGGATTTTGATTACGTACCAGTGTTTGACCAGGCAGTCAACTGGGAGCAGACCTTCAGCATGAACAACCTGGACTTCCATATGCTGCGCACGGACTGGATTGACCTCAAGTGCAACACCTCAGGAAATTTGCTGCTAAGAGAAAGGGAGGCCCTGGAAGTTACACGTGTCTTCCTGAGGAAGCTCAACCAGAGGAGTCAAGGGTAAGGTGCAGTGAGAAAACCAAGGGGCACTGTCTCAAAGCTGGTTTACCATGCTGCATGGGGAAAAGCTGTTATGTGAGTAACTGGTGAGAATCAGAGGCTGAACTAGATGTGGTAAATAAGATTTCAGGCAAGGAATCTGTGTAAAACACTGGACTTTAGGCACACTTATTTTTCCTGAGAAATGGTACCAGCTTTTGCTGGTACTCTGTTGTTACACAGTCTTGGTATGGTTCTTCTTCTTCTCAAGACTTACTATCCCTTCTGGCAAACAGACACACTTCCTCTAGCCTCAGTAAGCTAAACAATCTAACTCTTGACCCTTCTGTTGGGTTGGCCTTAATTTTTATAATTTTTTTACCAGTCTTTTCTGGTTTCAGTTGGTGTTAATCTTCCCATACATAAGTGACCAATATCCTGGATGTTTTATGGAATGGATGTTATTAGGTTCTAATCCCTGCTGGAACTAGGCCTAATGTTACATATTAAGATCACACTTGCTTTTTCAGGGTTGCACCAGTCACAGCCAGGTGTAACTGACCAGTACACACAAGATTTTCTCAGGATTTTTAACTCACAAGCATCTGGTTTATAGCAGAAACTCTTGCAATGATCTGAAAGGGCATGACCTGGCATTTCATCCAGTTTTCAAACAGCTCCTGCCAGTTTTTATTATATGATTGCTCAGTCCCACTCCATATTCCTGTTTGATAAGGTGTCATGAGCCAGTTTCAGCAGCCCAAACGTGCTCCTTGTGCCAAAATCATTGTAGGTGGTGTTGAGTACACTCGCTATTACCAGCCCTACACAATCATTCAGACACATTTGTTATTAGTTTCTGTGTCACCTTTATTTCATTTCTCTTGCCAAATATTTTTCTCTTGGCCGGAATCCCAAGTCTAATCCCACACGCTTGTGGATTTAGGAGGAACAGGTGCTAAACATTCCCATGGAACTTTGGAAGCGGTGCAGCAAAGCAGGGGGGAGCTGGGGACAGAAGGGCTTGTGCTGGCCCAAAGGAAGGAGCCCAGTAGGGCTGGGGGAGGGCCAGGGCCAGGATGTGCCGACGCCAGCTATGTCTCCTGCAGGCGCTTCCAGCTGCAGCGCATCGTGAATGTGGAGAAGCGGCAGGACCGCATGCGGGGCAGCCGCTACCTGCTGGAGCTGGAGCTGCTGGAGCAGGGCCGGCGCCGCGTCCGCCTCTCCGAGTACGTCTTTGCCCAGGGCTGGCAGGGCAGCAGCAGCCACGAGGAGGACGAGAGGAGGATGAGGAACCTGGTGTGGGGCCGCCGGCGGCGCCTCATGGCCACGGCGAATGAGCCAGAGCTGTGCTGGCCCCAGGGGTTTTCCTGGAACCACCAGGCTGTGGTTCACTTCGTGGTGCCAGGTAAGGGGATCTGCCTCCCCAGGACATTGAGGGGTGGCACAGTGGGCAGTTCTCATAAGGGCAGTCATGGACAGTGGGTCTGAGCCAGTCTCAACCATCTTACTTGGGTCAATGTCACATTCACATTGTCTGTTAAAATCCCTTCGCCCAGGATTTTTCTCCTGGGAAGCTGAGAAGCCTCAGAGAAAAAGGAAAACAACTTTTATCTCATTTGCTTCTCCTGTGTTGTGTTCACATGTGGAATGTGTTTGGAGATTGTTTACCCACAGATCCTGATTGTTTCATTGGTTTCTGGTGTGAATTATTTTGACTCATTGGCCAATCAGTGCCAAGCTGTGTTGAGCCTCTTTCTGGAAAGAGTCACGAGTTTTCATTATTATCTTTTTAGCATTGTGTAAGTATCCTTCCTGTATTCTTTAGTATAGTATGGTATTCTTTAATATAATATAGTGTCATAAAGTAATAAATTAGCCTTCTGAGAACATGGAGTCAGGTTCATCATTCCTTCCTGCCACAGGGCACTCTGCAAATACAATAGGTCACTTCCAATTTCTGTTCTCTCCAAGTTAAATATCCTCAAAAATATGATAAGGCCCAAGCAACCGTGGCTTGTAAGCTCAGAGGAAGCCCCTGTCACATGATGGGGAAGAACCCACACTGATTCCTTGGCTCTGTGGACCAGGTTTTCAGCCTGGGCCTATTGCATCATCCCTGAAAGGTTGTTGAAGTTTAACAGAAGGCAGGAAGCTTTGCATGTTGGGAAAAAACCACCACCATTTAAATCAGTTTGCTTTGATTCTCTCCCTGTTGCAATACAATCAGTGAAGAACCAGGCACGTTGGGTGCTGCAGTTCATCTCTGACATGGAAGAGCTGTTCCGAGTCACCAAGGATCCCCACTTCAGTGTCATCATCACAGACTACAGCAGTGATGACATGGATGTAGAGAAGGCTCTGAAAAGGTCTACCTTGCACAGGTGGGACTACTGTCTGGTGACAAAAAGCCACCCACACACATAAGCCTCCAGACAGCACATTTGGCAGTCTCTGTGTGTTGACCAGCCCCAGCCTGCTGCAGCTGGAACACCACAGACACCGTCCATCCAGACCTTGCATGTACAAAAGAATGTGTTTTTGTTATGATGTGCATACACATATACGCATGGAACACTGTTAGAAAAATGTAAGGCAATACCTGGTGTAGTCTTCCTGCTAAATTTATTGAATTTGTCTCTTTTTTCAAGATTGCAAGAGAGAAGAGAAGGCAAGTCTCTCAGTGGTGGGGCAGGGGGAGGACAGAAAAGATAAGAAGGCTCTGAGAAGTGGGACAGAGAGCGTGGAGACCTCTGTTTGCTGGAATGATGTGAAACAGCCTTGGCTGGTCATTTCCATTACATGCCAGGGGTTTCCAGGTCTAGTCCTAGGACAGAGCTGAGCTAGAGCTGAGAAGAGTTTTGCTAGGCTCTGTTCAGGGGCAAGACTCTCTGGGCAGGCTGGGACAGGGAGCAGTGCACTCCCCCAGCAAAGGTTTCCTCTGCTCCAGAGGGTGCATGGGGCAAGGGCAGCTCCATGGCCCAGTGCTGTGTGGTGCTGCCTGCCGTACCTCCTGTGCCACTGAAATTCCCTTTCCCCTCTGACCCCCAGCTATCGGTACCTGAAGCTGACAGGGAATTTTGAGCGTTCTGCTGGGCTGCAGGCGGGGATAGACCTCATAACGGTGAGTCTGGGGGGCCTTGGGTGGGCAGGGCAGTTTGTGATGTGTGTCTGGTGTTGGCACTGCCTCTGGTACTGAACACACTGGTTTTTAGGGAAGGGAATAGCCTAGCAGACCAGTTCAAATGTAGGTGTGTTTCCTGTCCTTCCAGAGTAAGGGTCTCTTTATTCTGAGGAGCCTGTGCTCTGTTTGATTCTTGGTCCATCTGCTGGGATTGGTCAGACAGAAGGGAAGTCAGCAGTAGCAGCTTTGTGATCCTGGCTCTGCCAGGTCACAGTCATGGTATTACACACTCATCATTGATCACCCAGTGGATATTTTGCCAGCCCTTGGGATTGCAGTTTCAGATGCAGCAATGAGATTTTGACTCCCATATTTCTGTCTTCCTGCCCCTCAATAAATACTTACTGAAAGTCAACCTATTTTTTTTCCCCACTGGTACAATTGGTTCCAGGACCCGCACAGCATTGTCTTCCTGTGTGACCTCCACATCCACTTCCCAGCTGGAGTCATTGATTCCATCAGGAAGCACTGCGTGGAAGGCAAGATGGCCTTTGCACCCATGGTCATGAGGCTGCACTGTGGGATGTCCCCACAGTGGCCTGATGGTAAGAGGGCTCAGACTTTGGGAAATGGGGAAAGAAGGAAGTGCCTGCCTCCTCTACACATTTGTTCCTCTGGCACTGTCAGGGTCTGGAGCTTAAGGTGCTTCCAAGTCCACAGAGTGAGTGTGTGTTAGACATAGGATGGGGCTTAACAGCGTCAGGTACCTGGAATTTGAGATCGAAAAGCCAGCAGAAACCTTGATCTGGTGTTTCTCCTGGTTGTCTTCTAGGGCTCTTTATGGATTTAAGGACCTTGGAAAAACCATCCTTTATTCCTGTCTGTCCATATCTCTCTTTTCTGAGGGAGCACAGCCTGTCCTGAGGAGAGCTGGTAGACCAGGGGTGAGGGAAACCAAGCCAAATGGAGGGACAAAAGTGGTACAACATAGGATTTCCTTTAGACAGCGGTGGCCATCCTGAGCCATCTAGGCACAGGGATAACCCTGGGAAGCTGGGACTATCCATGAATTGTGTTGCCAGACAGGAGATGTGAGAGGCTCTGCTAGCAAGTTGTGGACAGACCATGCTGTGTGTGCACAAGCCTTTCTCATTCCCAAAGCTGGTTGGCATGGTTGGCTCTGCCTTGGTGCTGAGTTTACTCCCTGGTGTCAACATTGTGCTAAAGTAGCTTGAGTCTCACTCCAGCAGCTCTGCT
This sequence comes from Geospiza fortis, assembly GCF_000277835.1. Taxonomy (NCBI): domain Eukaryota; kingdom Metazoa; phylum Chordata; class Aves; order Passeriformes; family Thraupidae; genus Geospiza; species Geospiza fortis. Next base: position 848,441 of record NW_005054326.1, on the reverse strand, counting down.
GGAGCCATCAATGGTTCAAAACCCCAACAAAGCTGTGCCTCTTTTGTGCTCTCCTCAGGCTACTGGGAGGTGAATGGGTTTGGTCTCCTGGGCATATACAAGTCTGACCTGGACAAAATTGGAGGCATGAACACAAAAGAGTTTCGGGACCGCTGGGGAGGAGAGGACTGGGAGCTCCTCGACAGGTAGGCATCCTCTGTCACTGTTCAAGTGCTCCGGAGGGGAAGCCCATCAGATCCTGGAGAACCAATGACCATGGGAGTGGGGTTCTAAGGAGGTTGAGATGACCACTGCTACCATAACCTTGGCCAGTGAGGGAGAGTCTTTGAGCATATCCTGACCTCAAACCTAGTAGGTGAGGAGACACAAAACACTCCATTGCAGCCACTAGTGAGAGAAGAGCCGTTTTCTGCTGCCTTCCAGCCACACGGCTGGTTGGTCTCCTGCAGATCAGGCACTGGTGATTGTGCAGACTTTGTCCTCTTCAAGCACTCAGAGCACAGTGTGATCCCTCACATTTCCCATATAACATTTAGCCTTGAAGACCAGATGGTGGAGAGGCATTTAAAGATTATGAGGTACAGTTAAAATTTCTGAGGATTTTGTGAGGAGGGATGCACAAATCCTGAGCCTCTGGATTTGTAGTTGTAGGGTTTGGGCCCTGTCCTGTCTTTACTGTCAGCTGACTGCAATCCAGTGCTGCCAGCCATCTCTCCTCCTGTCTTGGCATATGCAGGCACTCCTGACTAGTCCTGCACTCAAGGGTGCATAAACACTCAGAAAGTGTCATTAAATTCCTGCTTATGGCTATGGGATGCCCCTGAGCTATTCTGGACTATCCTATTTGCTTGCAGTCTCTTATCAACAGCACAACTTAAAAAAGAGTTTTCTTGGAGCTGAGTCCCTCAACATCTTTGTGATGAGATTTTCCCTAAGTCTGCTCTTCTGTCTGCCAGGATCTTGCAGGCTGGGCTGGAAGTGGAGCGTCTCTCCCTGAGGAACTTCTTCCACTGGTTTCACTCCAAGCGGGGCATGTGGAACCGGCGCCAGCTGAAGACAGCGTAGCCTCCAACCCCAGAGCTGTTTGGCATCTCTGTCCACCATCTCATCCAGATGTGCACTTTACTGGGGCATGCAGCTGAGTGCCCAAACTCTTCCTCTGCCTCCAGAGACCTCTGATGGCATGGCACAGCTGGGGAAGGGTGATCAGGCTGGTGGAGCAGGAGCTTCTCTTGTCAGCCGCCGCATGCAAGATGTGGGATCCGCATGTGGCTGGAGATGTGGGTGGCAGAGGTGTCAAGGGAAGCACTTGAATTTCCTGCCATGCAGTCTGGTGGAAGGTACAGTGGGAGAGGTGCTGTGTTTCCTGTTGAGTCTTGCACCAAGCAAACACAAATCCCAGCTAAGCCTAGAGTGGTTTATTTGGAGCGACGGAGCTTCTCTTTCAAAACTTGAATGGAAAAGAAAAATAGAAACGAAGCCACAACCGTCCCCATTTCCTCTCCTTTGCCATCTCTCCAGTACCCATTATTTTGGACAGGAGACCAAAGTTATCTGATCTGTATTGCACCCACATGCCCATGTGCTGGTTTAAGGAAATCTGGATGCAGAGGAGCTGATAAGCACTTTAGGCTGCTGATGCTTAGATGTTTCTCTGTGCTTTTCACTTTGGTAATTTTGAAAAATTGTGCTCGTGTTCAGCAAATTATGGGCTGTGGATGGAGTTGTGAATACATTTCCCTTAGAGGAGCCATGTTTGCCTGTAGCTGGGTGAGCTGGCAAGGGTGATGTTACAATTCCACCTAAATTATTGACCCACTGCCTGAGGGTAGTGGAGGGGCTATACAGAGAAGCTAACAGAGCATCTCAGGAGGAACTTAGCAGCCTTATCTGACAGACATGTGTTTGTCCTAACAATATCAGGGAAACCCTAGCAGGGAAGAAGTGGCAATATTTTATTAGTTGAGGTATTGTGATTTGTCAGAAGAGGAGACAGAGTCTTCTGCTCTCAGAATCCTGTACATCTACGCAGCATCTAAAAGTTAATTTAATAAGTTATGGCCTCACAGTTGTGTCTTGTCATAGTTTGACTCTTAAGTATAGAGCAGGCTTCTTGGTTGGAGAACCAACCCAGCTGTTGGTGCTTCATCTCTGGAGCAGCCCTGGGAGCTCTGGCCTGGTACGGAGGAGGTGGCCTCAGGTCTTGGCACATGCACTGGGTGTGACAAACAGTGAGGACAGAAGAGCGTTGAGTGAACAAAAAGATGGGCAAACCCATGCTGTCACTGATGGAAGAACATCCATCAGTGGAGAGAGCCCACAGCTGGCCTGATGCTCCAGTGAAGTCTCGTCCCCTAAAACTCCTGTTAATGTAAGGCAAGATTTTTTTTTTACCCTGTAACTATTTTAGAAGACTGTATAAACCCAGAAATCCCAGCTCACTCAGTGTCTGCAGCTTCAGTGTCCCCATACCATGCTGAAAAAGGCTCAAGCTTGAGGGGACAGTGTGACATAGGATGGTGCTCATGGTGCCCAGTTCTGTGAGGAGTTGCTGGGAAGGAGTAATGGATGTATGCAGAATACAAGCAAAGCTGGCTGGTACTAGACTTTTTGCTCTTTGCTGATGGAGTAGATGCCAGTTCAGAATAGGCATTCATTTATTACTGTGTCTGTGGTGCTTGACGAGTCCATCAGGTTCCGCTATTGCAGTAGAAAACTGAATGTACAAGTTCTGGCACGTGAGATAGGAATCATGTCAGATCATCTGTTTGCATCAGTCTGGGTTTTGTGAGTGATGGATTTAGAGAATGTCAATCAGATACCAGAAAGTTCTGCTGTGGAGTGTGTAGCTGGAGATGGCTGTGTCTCTGAATCCATGGAGCCTTTGCCAGAATAGAGACACTGAATATCCCAGAAGAGGCAGCCCAAGCCAGAGTAGTCTTCCTTTTGAGGGGAAATACTTTACCCACTAAGATACTAAGAAATTAAATCATGGTAGTTGGTGTGAGAGGGAAGAGGCTGACAACAGTCAACACTTTTTTTGCATTTTTTTCTTTTTAAGTATTATAGGAGTTTGTGAGACCAGAGCCCTGTGATGCAATGTTGCAATAAGCTCTGTTTCTCCCTGGAATGTGCAGTGTCAGTCATGCTCCCAGTGCAAGTTAGAGCCTGTGCTTCCCTCAGACACAGGCACAACTCCTCGAGTGTGTAGGTGAGCTGCTTTCCAGGCCCCAGGACTGTGCCTGCACAGCCTGTCCAGGCTGGCTGTGTCACGCAATGCCTGTGGAATGGGGAGAGGCTCTGGGGAGGGCAAGTGCCTGGACATGGCCAGGCTTTAGCAGCAGCAGCTGGGAATATCATGGTGCCCGCTCTGCACATGGAGAACTGCTGGATTTGGGGGCAGCCCAGAAGTCAGGCACGGGGAGGAGGAGTTATTTGTAGCATGTGCTTTCACAGCTGGCTGTGGATGTGCTCTGCAGCACCTAAAGTTAGCAGCTGGCATCCATCTGTGGACACTGGCAAGAATTAGGTGCCTCCAGAAGGTAACTCACTTGGCATAAATGCCATGAGTCTTCCCCACCACAGGGGACAGCCAGCAAAGAGTGGACTGGACAGGAGGGTGCTCCCCTCAGTGCAGCACTGCCAGCAGAATTTGAGGATTTTGCCCCCATTTTTCAGCTGTGACTGTACTCCTTCCTTCACACCTTGTAAGTCAGGCCAGTGGCAAGCAGAACTACCTCGTGAGCACTCCTTGGTGGAGATGTAAGGAGTTCCTGGTTTTCAGTCCACTTTCCTAATGGCCAGTTTGCCCACTGTCAAAGCTGCCATCCCAAATGTTCTTCAAGTAGTAAATGTGATTAATACTAATTGGCACTAGCTGGCAGCCTCCATGGAGGAGCTTGGAGAGCCCATGGGAATGAAAACTGTCTTCCAGCCCACGTGCTCAGAGACCTCAGTGGCAGGTGAGAAGCAAACCCTGCAGGAGCAGCTCTGGGCTGCACTCAGAGGCTGCTGCCCCTCTTCCAAAGCAGGCTGCAGTTTTTCTCCCCAGACAGAGTCACAAAGAGGGGGAGAGCAGGAAGCACAGCAGGAGCAGATCCCTCAGCTATGCAGTGAAAGGACATGGCCAGGAAGCTGACTCCCCTCAACAGTTGGTCACATTCTGTCACCAGGATCTTTTTAGGAAGCTGTGCTAGAGTTTCTGGCCTTCATGTGCATCCTGGCTGTGTCCTGCCTGGACAGCTGGAGGAAGTCAGTTGCAGAGGATTTTCCTTGCATCAGGCCAGGAGCAAGCTGCTCCGGAAGCTCTGTGGCTGGGGAGATGATGGACAATGCTGCAGAGACCTTCTCCAGGGTAGGATGTGACCAGGCTGGGGAGTCTGGGCCACCAAGTGTGAGGTGGCTCTGCCTACAAATGTGACTGTGTATTCAGGACTGGAGTGTGGTGCTCAGGCTTGCTTTGCAGGTCACCAAGGGAGTGAAGAAGGGCTGGCTTTTAACCTGAGCAAAGTGTATTATGTGAAAATTGTTATTTGTTTCATCATTGTCTTAATGTTTGCCCGGCATGAACATCTCTCCTCATTGCCTGCAAATGTCTGAAGTTGATTGTTTTTTAGATACAGATGCCTTGTGTTGAAAATCTGACTTGTACCTGCCTTAAAGTGGCTCTGTGCCTTCAAGATGACTCCTGGGCCACCTCTCTGTTGGAGCTGGGGAATATTCAGATTCTCCCTCGTGTTTTATAAATACATTGTCTTCCTACAAGAGCTCTCTTCTGTCTGTGTGTTCACTTGCACCTGCATCACTGTGCAGGATTTCTCCTCTGTCTTCATTAGCTGAAAGCACAGGCAGTACCAGAGAGATCACTCTCAGCAAGAGCTCTGCAGCAAAGGGTGGGTGGGAGATGCAGTGGGCCAGGGTAGCCCTGCTTCAGTCTCCTCTGGATCTGTGGAAAATGGGATGGCAACAAAACAGTTTTCCTCCTGTCTCTATGGATTTGTCTATGTGAAACAAGGTGGAGACAGTGGACAAATACACATTCCAGCAAAGCAGGAGTGTGATGTGATGAGAGAACATGGAAAACACAGTGGCTCTCCTGGCCAGCAGAGGACAGTTCCTGGAGAAGACCACAGGTGGGAGCCTAGACCTTTGCAAATGGGAGGTCAGCTCTTTCGCAGCAGCTGCTTATTTGAATTCAATTTTGGCCCATCTTCGCTTCAACTGTGCCTTCTTTCAGTCTCAAAAGCTTGGCAGCAATGGGAGTCACACACAAAGAGGGGAAAAGGCTGCCAAGGTTGCTAATGGGTATGATTTCACTACAACAAGAAATTATTAATATTAAAGGAGATGGAGGGAGAGTATTCCAGTGTGCTGCCAGCCTATTGCTTGCCTGGGGTGAGTGGCAGGGAGCCCCCTCTGCTCATGAAATTCCCTTCATGCTTCTTTCCCAGCTGAATCTTTTCTATTTTCCCCTCTCTTTACATCCAGTCATCGATGCTAATTGCTTTGCCTCCTGCTCCATGAAGCAGTGAGTCCTGGGGTTTGGGGTCTGCATGCAGGATATGTAATTTTTTACCTTTCCACCAACCCAGCCAACCAGCAGTGGCTGACAGCCTTTGGCTTGTGGTTTTGCTGTGCCTACAACTCATTCTGCTACCTCTAGAGTGAAGCATTTTCTTGAAGGAGGCAGGATAACAGGCTTCCCAGAAACATGCACCCCTCTCTGCTGCCAGTCAAAGCAAAGACTGAGGAAACCAAGTTGAGCAGCAAACTCAGAGTCACCCCAGACCTGTCATCCCCAAGGAAAAGTGGAGGACAAGTCTCTGCCTGCTTCACCTAACAGATCTCAGGCTGTGCTCAGCTTTACCACTTCAGGTTCTGGTAAATACATAACTAGTATTTTCCATCCTACCCTTATTGTGCAACTTTCCTTCAGCTCAAAAAAGTCACTGTCAGTTTCAGGTGATGAGCTGCTGCTGGCCTTACCCACCAGTTCGTGGGCCGGATCATCCACACCCTCTCAGAAAAAGCACCACGTGTGACTGACACAAATTTGGTTTTGTAAAGACAAATCCAGATGAAAAGACAAATACAAATGAAATCTGTATCTGTTTCTAAGAGTCAGACACTCCCAGTAGCTCCTGGAGACTGATGTGAGGATGCTTTCATGGCATTTCTCTCTCAGGGGTGGCAAGGATGTACAAAATAAGAAGTCCATATTAAACTCTGATTCTGCAGTACAATGGAAAAATCATTTAATAATCACAAGAGCATGTAATTATTTAAATAGGCTTACATAAGGCTATTAAAATACAATTTTTTAGCATGACTATAGAGTTAAAAATTTAGTATTGAAAATTTTGACTCTTTCATAAAAATCTTAAAACTCATTAATTCAAAGGATTCTTTTCTTACGGAAACAAATTGTTCTAATACAAGAGAATTACCAGAGCTGTCATTATAAACCAAATACATTTTAAAACATTTATATTAGTGATAAGGATAAATCATAATGGTGATTTTTAAAATAAAGTTATAAGCTATTCAACTGTAATTTTTCATTGCAGCAATAAGCCTAGGCTGTGGCCCTATGTATAATGTTTCTTCATTTTCTATTAAGTATTGTCAGGCTATTTTGACATCATTCCTGATAGGTCACTGATGATGACATCAGACCACAATAATTATTTTCTGTCCTTGTTAATATCCTAGTGCTGGAAATATCTGATTGTTTTCTTAACTATGTCACATTTAATTTTAAATAACTAGGAAAACATTTGAACTGGTTCTAGCTATCTTCATGTACACACACCATTCTGTCCTCCTAGGAGAACTTCTTTTTTAGTTTGAGAAACCCATTCCAACATTTGGGAGGTAAACTATTACACAGAATTGCTTTAAGGGCACCAACTTATGTTTGAGACAAAAAAGAGCTGGACTTACTTATTTAGCCTACCAAGTAAATCATTCAGTCTTCTCTACCAAATGAGCCAATATTGAATATGTGAAGTAGGCAGCTAAAATAAGAAGAGAGATTTACAGAACTGCACTTTCAAAATGTATACCTGCTGCTGTTCCTGCAGTTTTCTCTTGCAAAGTTTGTTCTAGCTTGGAAAGGCAATGTTCCTACCCCTCAGAACTGCAAAAGCATTACAGCAAGGGGCCGGTATGCTATCATACACACAGAGTTTTGAAGTTTAACCCAGTTTGCTGGATTCATCCATGGACTCCTGCCGAGGTCAGTGGAAACATAGAGGAGAGCTGCACTGCTCAGATCCTGCAGGGGAGACAAGAAACTCTGGTAAGGTCACCTCAGACTCCTCTGTGTGCATGGCCAGAGAGGAGCAGTCACACCACAACTGCCCCTGCACACGTGGGGTGCTGCTCTGCAGCACTTGTCCCTCTCTGCATCCCAAACCAGCCCTGTTTCTGTGGAGGCTTTTGGCCTTTGCATCAGTCCTCACCATAGCATGTGTCTGTTGAGCTTTCGTGTTGGCTGCTGCCCTGGTATGTTGCATTTAAACTGTGTTTACATTTTGCAGGTCGTGTAAACAAGAAATATTCATTTTGCTTCTTGAGCTAAAGTGCTTTTTATTTAAGAACATGTAATTCCCTCACTGACGTGACATGGAAACCTCCAATCATTTGGATGAGCTCTTGTTCACAGGGATTCCTTGAAAATGAGCATTAGGTGCTTAAAACAGTCCCTGCCAAACTACAGTGGCTGCTGTAAAGAGTTCTTCCCCTGTGCCTTGCCCAGCACGTTCTTTTTCTTCTGCTCAGATGGTGCTGCTGTCTTGGGATTCCTCCCAGAGCACTCCTAGTTTTCTTCCCCAACGTTAGCTCCCATCCACAGCTGCTATTTGTATCTAGCATGACCTCTGCAGCCTTCCAAAAACCCCTTGCTGCTGATAAATCCCAGCAGCTGGGATGTTTGGTGTTCTTGCTTTAGATACCAAGTGAGGAGAGCTCCTCCTCTGAGAGAATTTGTTCAGTGGCTGCAGGTTTTTGTGGGACAGCAACATGCTTCTGGAAGGGCTTTGTTAATTTGCCATCATTACCCTGCAGTGATGTTTTCTGAGACTGAGAGCCCTCCCAGGGGCTGGCAGTGATGGCAGCTCTCACCCTTTCTT
>NW_005054326.1:838523-840284 GCF_000277835.1 Geospiza fortis | reverse complement strand
CCAGTCTTCTGCACCCCGAAGGCTGTGATGAAGATGTTGAGGATGACTGTGATGAAGATGAGAGCTGTGGCAGCGTTGTTGAGTATGTTCAGGCGGGGTTGCTTTGCAATATCATTCAGGTTCAAACGAGCTGTGCAATACCATGCAGAAAGAAAAGGGGTTTGCAGACTGACTCCAAGTCCCCCAGCTCCTGCAAGCTTCCCCTGCCTGATAAATGTTCATGGTGCCCCTGAGTGCTGAGGCCACAAAGCAGAGGGAGTAGTCACAGGAATGCTACAGGAGCTACAGCTTGCTTCAGGATGACATGGAAGGCTGGAGCAGAGAAAAAAATCATCTTGTTTTGATTTTTTGGCAAAATTCTTTATTTTGCCATGGAGGTGCCATGGCCCTGCAATGGGTCAACCCTAAATAGGGAAGTTACTGCTGCACACTAGCCAGACACATGCCATGGTCCCCCCAACAGTGCCTGGCCATGGGACATGGTGAGGGCAGGCTGTGGGACACAGGAGACAAAGGCAACAATGCTCTGCTTGCACTGGGAGGCCAGTTCCTCCCTGACACCCAGACATCACCTATGTGGTGACACAGCTGTCAGCCCTGGGCACATGAATGGGCTCCGTCCTGGCTGATGGACACTGATGCCCTCAGACACAGCAATACCCTGGTTACCAGGCCTGTGTGGCCAATAAGCCATGCCAACAGCAGCCTTGTTGTGGTCCCTTGTCCCCTTTCTCCTCCCAGCTGGCTCCAGCCATCATAGCTGCCACCAGGAAAATCTGAGGTGTGTGTGACAGTGGAAGGAACATGTCACAGATTTCCAAAGCCTCCAATCCTCTGTCCCCCGTAAAAACCCATGTAGGATATTCAGGAAAACGCAGCACTTTGCAGGTTTTTAATACTGTTAATCTGTTGGAGACTGAAATACAGCAACTCCTGTATCAGATGGAGCACTGAGCAAGCACCAGCAAACCAGTGCTGGTGTTAATGTACTGTCTGTAGGCCACTAGGAAGACTGTGGGATTGGTTAAATGTGAGGTAAATATGGGAATACCTCTGCCAAAACTGTTCTGTTAAGTCCCAGACAAAGTAAGATAGAAAATACAGCTAAAATGTAGTGTCTGCGAGAGCTGCATGAAGGAGTACATAGCAGTAGAGGCAGCAAGAGGCCCACCTTGGCCAAATCCCCACTCTTCCACTGGAACTGGGGCTCAGCAGTGGCAGAGTGAAGGAAGAGTTGTGCTCAGAGTTGTGAAAACAAGAAAAAACCCACCCACCATTCTGAGTAACACTGCCCACCCTACCACTCACATCCAGCCCTGCATGGAGCCAGAGGGGAATGGTTTGGGGGAAGAAGCTTCTCCCTTCCACCCCCACCCCAGCCCATCCACAGGGCACCCTGCCCCTGCACACACGCCTCGGTGGCCACCTTACCCGTGATGATCAGGAGAATCCCAATCAGCACCTGGAAGAAGAGGGAGATGCTGATGAGCACGATGAGGGTGGCGTAGTACTGGAAGGACGTGCCCTGCTCCAGCACAGCTTTGAGCTGGGTGACGTTGGCCATGAAGAGTGCCACATCCAGCATGCTCTCTGCCACGCTCTTCTTGGTGGCGTAGTGGTTGATGTTCATGGGCCCGTTGACCCGGAGGTGAGGATTCATGCCCTGGGGAGACAGGAGGAATCACTAAACCAACAGACACACCTGTGTCCAGTGGGGTGCTGTCTGCTCCTTGGGGTTTATCTAGAAAGCCTGGGAAAGAG
>NW_005054326.1:796374-838496 GCF_000277835.1 Geospiza fortis | reverse complement strand
AAGAGTCAAAGTTGCATGTTTTAAAAGTGTTGAGAGTAGCCAGCTTCCCCTCACAGTTGCCTCATGGTATTGTGAGAGACAACTGCTCACTTTGAAAATTTAAAAAAGGTTTATTAAACCTTGACAAAATTACAACAAAAGGACTGAATAAGGAAAAAGCTGCAGCGCTTGGAACTGCCCCTCGTGGATACCACATGGCCAGTTCATCTTCAAGATGGATGCTTCATCTTTTATACCCCTGGGGGTTGCATCAGCCAGCCCTGGCCCCTCCCAGAGTCTGTCAGTCAGCTCTTCTTTGCCATTTATCAGTGGATATTGCTTTCTTGTAACTGGATTGGAGATCAGGTGTTACCATGCCACACCCCCTAAGCACCAAGCTTTTCCATTCCCAACTGCCCCATGTGCACACCTTCTTTCTACCTGATTGTCCTAGACAGCCCAGGCTGTCTGATGGCAACAATCCAGGGGGAAAAGGGAACCATGGGGAGAACAGAGGACATCTAAACTACAATATCGTAACTGTACATCGCTAAAGCTTTTATTAATATTCACACAATAGTTATCTTTTAATTGCAAGAGCAAATCATCTCATTATCCATGTATAACAGTATTAATAGGCACAAGATACTTGCTGTGATCAAGAGCTCAGCAAGGCTAAAAAAAAAAGGGTATATTTGTGGAAAAGAAGCTTGTCCAGAGTTACAATAATGTAGATTACCCAAAAGTCAGGGATTTTGCAAGGAATATTAAATTCTCTTCCTTCAGGACATAGACAAGACTCAAACGTACAGGGGATTAGAGACAGATCTTCTCTTTGGGTTGGGTGTTGTGTTTACCAATGATCAAGGTTGAAGATCATTGCTAAACAATGGCAAGAGTGGCTTTCTTTGATTTGGGAAGGCAGGAGCAAAGCCAGTGATCCTGGGAGAGCAGTGTATGTGCTGATGCTGGAATTGGGGTGAATTTTGGAAGGGGTTGTGGTCCTGGTCTACTGGTCACCCTGATGTGACAAAGGCATGTATGACTACGTGAGTGGGAATGGCTGTGTCTGTTTTGAACTATTGGTGAACTGTGATCCCTAACAAGGGGGTATCTTGGGGTAGGAAAGGGCTTTTGGTTTAGTTGGGTTTTTTTAAAAATGATAGCTCAAAGCATTTAGTTCTTACAGTTTCTGACAGTGACATTCCTGTGGTTACATGGCTCCTTTGCAAAGCCTGTATTTCTTGCTGTGGAAGGTGAAAGATACTGGAAGGAAGTAAAAGTAGAAGTCTAAAGAACTGGTAAAAACTCCAAGGCTGTGTGTAGGTGTTTGAGACTTAAATATTACAGTGTGGTATCAGGGCAGAATAGAGGCATCTTGAGGAAAGGAGGCCAGCAAAAGGTCATGTTCTGTGAACACATTTAAAAACCTGTCTTGAGGGACTGCTCCCCCTTAGATGGCTTAAAAGCATGTGATCCTGTTGGAACAGAGAGGAACTAATACCAAATTGTGCAGGGTTGGTGATTTGATCCCTCTCATGTGCTGTTTTCCTTATTCCTGAAGAATCGGCCCCCCTCCTTGCAGCATCACAAGGCTGAGCATTGATAGTTTATCTCTGTGTAATGATGAGTTAAGGGTTTGAGAACAAGGGAGCTGTACAAACAGGGCAGAGCTGCTGGTAAATGAGTGACTGGTACCAGGAGGCTGAGACATCTGTTTCTGGCTGCTTACGTGGACAAAAATAAAGCCAGTCAGGAGCTCTTGTTGAATAAAAACACGTCCTTCTTTTGAGCTGCCTCTATGTTCCTTTACCTGGAGTGTGAAATGGGGCAGAGTTGCAACATCCTGAGCACTGTGTCCCAGATGATCAGGCAGTGAAAATAGACAGCTTTGACATGGACTTCTCTCACAGGGATGGGTGTGATGGCATGTTCCCATCTGGGACATGAAAACACAGGCAGGTGCTTCTCTCCTATGTGGAGTAACTGGAACTAGAAAACCTTCCCAATGGAAAAGGTGTGACTCCAGATTCAAAGTTCTGTCAGTCCAGGCAGATCCAGAAGGATCTGTAAAAGGATAATGGATGATGGAAGTTGGACACTAAACTTGAATCTGGGTAGCTGAAGGTTTGTGATGGGCAGCCCCCAAACACCCAGCTGGCTGCAGCCTCCTCTCAGGCAGTTGCAGAGAGCTTTAAGGTCCCTCCTGAGCCCCCTCTTCTCCAAGCTGAGCAGCCCCAGCTCCCTCAGCCACTCCTTATCAGATTTGTGCTCTAGCCCCTTCACCAGTTTCATGGCCCTTCTCTTGACACACTCCAGCACATGGCACATGACTCCTTATGATGCAGGGAAAAGTTACAGAGATCCAGGGGTTTTATGGATTTGGCCCTCAGTGTTCCATCTAGTCCAGCAGCTAAGAATGGAAGCCTGATGTCTCAAATAAGGAGAGGCTTGGACAAACCAGGAGTGTTCAGAGGCCTGGCATTTGGGTTAATGCTGGAGGAGGGATGCTGGTGCCATAACTGTCACCCATGAACCACTGTTTGTAGGGTGTGAATGCATGGCTGGGACACTTTTTTTGAGCTGCCAGAATGCACACAAAGCTTTCCAAACCCCATTTCTGCCTTTGCTTTCTTTAAAGTTCAGTCCTATAAATTCCTGCAGCTCAGGAGCTGATTCACAAGCAGCCTGGGTTCCCCTGGAGGAGGATTGCCCAGACAGCTGTGGGAGGTTATGTGGAATCATTGAGGAGATCCAATGATTCCCTTCTGGCAAACAGAGCCCTAAGTGGAGTCACAGGACATACCTGAAAGCTCACCAAAGTGATTTATGCCACCAGGTTAGAGCTGGTGACTTTCTAGTCACTTTGGAAGGATTCCCCTTAGCAAAGTGGAGATCATTGCCTCTTCTTCTCTGTAATGTATAAAAGAGCTGGGTCTGGCAGTCACACACCAAGCCCATCCTGACAGCCTGGCTGCAGAGCCAGCACATCTGCTGGAAATAGCACTTTTGTCCCCAGAGGGGGCTCTGTCACTATTGCTCACTTACTGAGAGTGGGGAAATTAGGACCTGAACAATTCCATCCCAATCATACAGCAGTGCTGGATGAAGGTGTTGGAGCTGCTTTCCTGTGTCCCATTTCTGGATGTTTTACCTTTCCCTATGAGGCAGCCTCTCTCCCTGCAAGGACTCTGATGGCTTCAGTCTGACCCCAGGCAAATCCCCTTTCCTTTTTCTCTTGTGTAAACAGATCCCCTCAGGGGCTGAGTGAGGCACCCATCTGTGTTTTCTAAGTCAAAGGCTTAATTCTTACTCAAAAGTGTGCACACACACACAGAGATATTCAACTCCCACTACTACTTTTGTTTTTAATTTTTGTAGGAATTTTTATGGAAAGAAGGATCAATATCACTGAAAAAAATAATGAATTTTTAAAAATTTCTTTTTCAGCTTTTCCTCTGATTTTGCTGTAGGGAGCTCTCAGGTCCCCAGGACTGTGAAATCAGACTCTAGAACCAGAAGGTATGCTGAGCTTCACAGCTCCCTGAAACTACCTGAAAAATTGCCACTAAAATTAGATTTCAAGAGAAATTCTTTGGGGTTTTCATGCCTTTATTTTTACAAGTAATAGCTACTCTCTTCTGTAAACTTTTGGAGGAGCTTCATCTAAATATTTCTTTCAAAGCTGGCAGATTTTGAGTCAAGGGGAGCACAAACCTTTTCTGAACTTTCTTGGACAATTTCTACAAAATCTACAGTTGTTACATTTTTCAGATTAGGGGGAAAAAGAATCAGAGAGCAGATCTTATTACAAATCTCTGTGTACTTTGTGGGGTTTGTGACCCTATCCCCAGGAGACAACAGCCTGAAAAGGCAGTGGAACAGCATGAGGCTCCCAAGCAGAAGAATGATAATCTTTATGGAAGCACTCTGTCAGAGGGTGATATCTGAGTAGGAACTGTATTATTGGCCGTTCCTTCCAAGGGAAATGCTGGAGAATGCCAAAGAAAACAGACACAAATGTAGAGGGGTGAGCACAGAGACAGCCACCACGGGGATCCCAGCCATGAACAGCCAGCCACACACAGCATCAGGCACCAGGGAAAACCCAGGGAATGTTTCCCCAGCATTGGCCAGTCAGCAGCTTTAGAAATACTTTGTGAGCATTGGCTGATGGAGGTGAAAGCACACTGACAGTCACCATCACCTTGCAGAGCAGGAGAGGAGCACAGTCCCCTTTCTGTGGGAGGAAAGCAGAGGGATTAAAGCCTGGCCCTCAATCGATGCTGCTGCTTCTAAGGGCACAGTTATCAGCTACTCTCCTTCACTCCCTGCAGCTCCTGACCACTTCACCTGGGATGAAGGGAGCAAATGTTAACATTTTTAGCCCACATGCCCAGGCACAGAGAGCAGCAGCACTGGGAAGAGCAAGGATTACCAGATGCCTGCTCCCCTGATGGGTTGGAATTCCCTTGCAGAGTTTTGAGTGGCAGCTCATGGCTCTGTGCACAGCCACATGTGTGCAAGAGAAGAGACACCCAAGGTAACTATACTGTGAACTTGGTGAGGCAAAGGCTGTTTTTCTCCAGTTTGACACCACAGCAAGAATCCTGGCTGCTTTCCATGAACAGAAGTAATAGTAAACCTCATCGTGGATACTGCAGGCAGAAGGAAAATCGAGTGTTCAGGGCCAGTCCTCCCCTCCTCAGCCTCTGTGGAGGCTCTTGGCTAGTCCAGTTGTGCTTAGGGATTTTTTCATTTTAATATAGCCATCTGTTCTGCTCACCGGGGGTCCTGTTTGGAGCCAAGCGTTGTGTTGCCTTCAGTTCATATTGCATAAATCCCAGAAAATAAATCAGAGGTGCTTTCTTAGTATCCCTCCCCATGTATCAGACTGGTCCTGATGGAGATCTATCTCTGAGGTGTCCTTACACTTCTGTGACAGGTCACTGCTGGGTTTAACAGAGAACCCGTTGACACCAACTGTATGGATGAGAGTTCTCCAGCCAAAAAGTGACTTCCAGGAGCTGGGAGCCAGTTCCTCTTCAGAAGTGAAAGCCTAGGCAGGTGGCAGGCACAGATCCCGTGGACTTGACAAACATTGTTCACGTTCTGTGGTCTACCAAACTTTCCATTTGCTTTGTCTGCCTCCTGTGTTTCACCTCATACCTGCAAGTAAACCTGCTGAGGTCTCTTGGGCAGGGATGTCACACAGTGCAGTGTAGGAGTGTGCTTTTTGTTGACGGAGTGACAAAACTGTTTTTTATTTTTTTAAAAGAGAAAGAAGCTTAGAAGCTTCTTTTTATTTTATTCTATAAGCTTAAAGGACTTTCAACTTAAGGATAGCTAATTGGACAGAAGCTAAAAAGTTTCACTTGAGCAATTAACTAGAAAGGGACATGAACAAAGAAACTAATAGTTTTTGTAAGGTGTTTTACTAAGAGCAAGAACATCTAGCACCTAGCTTGGTTTTTCTGTTTGTTATTTGCCTTTTATTAAACCTTTTTCCCCCAACACTGCAACAGAAGCCATCCTGATAATTTTTATGCCTCCAAGCTATCTTAAGTGTGTTATGAGCCTCCAAGACTTTACTAGACCTGGGCTGGCACTGCTCTCCATGCCCCTGCCCCAGGCTGGCACCATTCTCTCCATGCCCTGTCCTGGGTTGGCTCAGCTCTCTCCATGCCCTGTCCTGGGCTGGCACTGCTCTCTCTGTGCCCCTGTCCTGCACTGGCCCTGCTCTCCATGCCCCTGCCCCAGGCTGGCACTGCTCTCTCTGTGCCCCTGTCCTGCACTGGCCCTGCTCTCCATGCCCCTGCCCCAGGCTGGCACTGCTCTCTCTGTGCCCCTGTCCTGCACTGGCCCTGCTCTCAGCTCTCTCCATGCCCAGCTGTGGCACTGCAGCCTGCACAGCCCGGCTTGTTGCATGGGGTGTGCGTGCTCTGCTCCTCACGTCTGCTTTTCCGGGCTCCTCCTCAGCTCTCATTCATCCCACAGACCCTCTCTGCCCGTCTGCATTTCCAGTTCAGCTCCTCCTCTTTTCCTTTTTTCTCCTCCTTTCTCGCCCTGTGCCTTTTATCTTGTCTGTCTTTCACGTTTTTTCCTGCTATCGAGCCCTTCAGCTTCATTCACCTCCTCCCTGGGTTGTTCTCCCCACTCCTCTCCCTCTTTGGCACTCTGTGCTGCTGTCTGGCAAGTTTCTTGAACCTGTTCACTCTGACGCCACTCAAGGCTTCCTATGCTACAGGGCAACATAAATTATGTATCACTCACAGAGCTGCCTTACCAAATCTATTTTAAACTCCCTTGTTAAGTAGATTTATGAAACTGGATTGAAGGGATCCAGGAATCGACTGGCAGGCTGCAGGGCTGAGCTGGAATACAAGATAATTTTCCTTTTCCAGTAGCTGGGATGAGGACAAGGTGGGAAGGGTGGTGGCAGTGCTGGAGGAGCCTCCATCCATAGATTAGGAGCAGTTTGTGAGTTTGGGGCTCAAGAATCGAGCCAATTGCTTGGCACCAGCAATCACAATGTGCTGATGCATGATCTCTGATTGTTGAACAGAAGCAATTGGGTGTGTGTGTGTATGGGGGGGACAGCTCTTTGAATATATGGAATTGGGAGTGCACTCAAAAGGATTAGTGGGAACAATTATTTCCAAAGTCAGGATATAGAAGCTGGAGCCAATTCAAGTTACCAGTGTTTTATCCCAGTGTTTTGGGGGAGGAAAAAAAAAAAAAAGAGGGCAGGGGAAGACTAAAAACAGCTTTAGAAGAAAAAAATCAAAGTAGGTTAGCAGAGAAAATGAGTTTATAAAAAATGGAAGAGCAGCTGGGAGGCACAACAGTAACTACTGCATTGTGCTTACAAAGCTAAACACGTTAAGATGAATAAATCCCTAAGCTGGATGGCTTATGGCCCAAAATATTAAGAAAAGCTGGGTCTGATTGCAGGCTGCTGCCAGATCCAAAGAGCAAATGTGTTCATATAAATCATTTTAATTCAAAACATTCATAAAGCAAGGTCCTAAAACTGAACTCCCTCCAAGTCTAAGCGTGTTTGTATCCAATGTTGAGGGGTCAGGTTGATTTCTAAAACTGAGAATGCAGTAACAGCTGTACTGGATCAGACCAGAGGTCCAGTTCCCCTCTGACTGTGGTTTGTAGCAGATGTTTGAGGAGGGGAAAAGAAAAATTTCAGAATGGGACAAGCATATAGCAATGGTCCCTTGTGACCTGTAACTCTGTGTTTAGGACTGCTCCAGCCCTGGCCTGACGTTGCCTTTCATGTGAGGTAGCCCAAGGTTAATTTGCCATTTGCCAGGTGGCTCAGGGCATCCTGGATTTTAGTTTTCCCTCTCTGCAAATGAACAGGAATCCTCATATGGGTGATGTGTGGGGTGAGAGAGATGGGTAAGATCTCCTGGAGAAGTGCAGTATGTTCCTGTGCTGTGAACATAATCCACCTGGGCTGAATTCATCAGGCAGGGAAGGCCCTGAAGCTGATGGAATCAGGTAGGTGATTTTCTCATCCCCAGCATTTCCCAGGTAAAACCTCACTCCAAGGCACCAGAGCTCAGTTCATCTGCACCTTTTGAGCTTTCCATGCCCCTGGCCACCCTTGGAGTGCTCCCCACAGAAAGGAAGCTGTGTGAATCCAGGTGGAAAGAGGGAAGAACGTGGCTGAGGGTTTTGACAGGGCTGACATCCATGAGCAGTGGGATTGGGGGTTCTGGTGTCTTACATGCACGTGCCACACACACCATGGACACGGACACATGGACACCACAGGCCATGGACACCTGCCACAGAGAGCTGCCTCATCTCCTTCCCAGGCATTCTCCAATGGGGACTAAAAAGAGAGAGTTCATCTGTGCAAGACAGCTCTTGGACATGGCTGTGGTAGCTCTGAAAGGCTCTGCCAGTCTGGTGTGAAACCTGTATAGGGTCTGAGTTACAAAGCAATGGAAATTGTGGGGGACAGAATGTCAGAGAACAGAGATGGTGCAGAAGGCAATCTCACCCCTGAGGAGTTGCAGCTGCACTAATTACCAGGATTGGGAACAGGCCTGCCCTTAACAGGCCACAGCTGTGTCCCATAAGGATGAGTGCTATAAAAGAGTGGGTTAGCTGGTAGAGAACAGTTGGAGTTCGTTGGCTGTGCTGCGGAGAGGAAGGAGCCAGTGCTGCAAGGAGCTGCCCATGAGACCTCACTGAAAAGGTATGGAAGTTTTGCAATAAGATGACAATGGAAAATTACTCAGTGAAATGCCTTAGAGGCCTTGAGGTGTTCCTTTCTGAGCAGCAGAGGTTGAAATTTTGTCCCTCTGCGCCTGTAAGCAGGTTAAGTGGTCAGTACCATGGCTCTTTGCTGCTGTCAGGAAGAATTGTCACTGCAGTTCAGGTCAAGAAGGAGTTGCCACAGTTGCAGAGGCAGAGGATGTGTCCCACAAGGAGGGGATGCTTCTCTTTTCAGAGTCAAGTGGCACCCAGACTCCTCATCACATCATGGGTGTCCTGTTCTGACAGGCAGAACTTGCTTAGGAGCACACAGGCAGCCTGCAGCAGAAGTAACCCAGAATCTGATCCAGTTTTCTGACAGATGCAGCATTGCCTCCCTTCTGCAGCTTCCTGAGTCCTTGCTCACTGTTGGAACCAAAAACTCCCACTCCGCCTTTTGCTTTCGAATTTTCCTCTCTCATTGGTACATTCAGTGTTTTTTGTTTGTGGGGACACAGACGTTGTTTTGGGGGTGATTGTGCACAGGAGATGTTCAGATTTCTCTGCAGCCTTGCTGCTCTTGACTGAAGTTACATGACTCTGAACCAACAGGGAAATCCAGAGGGGGTTTTGTGCCAGAACCTGTATTTTTGGCCATATGAGACAGAAACCAGAAGCAGACAAGACCTTGAGATGGAATTGCCTCCCATCAAAAAGAACACACAAAACAAGAAAAAGGCTTCTAGTTTGTAGAACTGATGTGAGAATAGACTATTAAGCTTTAAAAAAAAAGTCTGGGGGTGGAGGAAATAATTTAATTAGATAAATGGTTGGATGAGGCATGTTAACTCTTCACTGGCTCACCACGGGAGCCCGTCTTACATTCAGAGCAAAAGAAAAATGCAACACAACATGCACTCAAACCCTTAAGTGTGGATACAGAAGGAAGATCTGAAATCAGCAGATCCAGAGCTGTGTTGCTTTATAAGGGTTTAATAATTTGGAGGCTGGGCCAAGGCCCTGCCTTAGGATGCAGTACAGTAAAGCTCATGGGGGAGGTTTAAGGTGGTTCTGGAATGAGAGGTTTTCCCTGGTAATTAAAAATATTAAGTTTGGCTTCCCATTGTTTTCCTGGAGTTCTTTCAAGGGTGGAGTCACTCTGTTGATTGGGTTTATAGCTTGCTATATTGACAGGATTAATAGGATCAGATTGTTTGTGCTTTTTCTTCTCATCCTCCAGTCCAGCTTGGTGGTGCTGTAAGAGTTAGGCATGCTAAGTTCAGGGCAGTGATTTAATGGGTTATAAAAATGGTCACTGGTATATCAGTGCTTTAAACATGAATTGTGAGTTGCTGTTGGGCAGAGATCAGAAGTGAAACAGCTGGTGGGCAGGGATATCTCCCACTTTGGAAAAATGGTACTGGGGCTCCCCTGTTTGACTTCCACTGAGTTCAGTGGAAGTTAAACAATTAAAACATTTATCTTTGTCCATCTCAGCCTAAGTTCAGCAATGATAAATTAAATTATACTCAGTGTGGCCCTGAAAGCCTCATCATTAAGATATTTTGTTATCCTGTGCTTCTACTAATATAGTAACAATTTTTTCCAGTGGATTGTGAATTTGGATATAACTATGACTAAAAAGGGTTATATGCTTTCTAGACAGGCATTCTAGGTTAGGAGGTATCTAAAAAGTGCATTGAATAATTTGGAAACTTCTCTGAGCAGCTGCACAGCAGGGATTGAAGTCTAAGGGTGCAAAGAGTTCAGGAACCATAATTCTTTGGTCTTCAAAGATGCTAATGTAACTCATTCAAGATAGTGCTGGAAGTATCCATACAGTAGAAGAAATTCAGCAACTGTTGAGCTCTCTCATTTTCCTTCTCTTAATTTTCTATCAAATCTTAATTTTGTTTTAATTTTATGCTTTTGTATTGCATTTGAAATAATACACAAGACCCTGGACTAAGCAGGAGGGTAACAGTGACTGGAAGGTAACAGTGAATATTATTTACAACAAAGCTTGGGAGGGGAACTGTAAAAAGAGTTACTTCAGAAGTTTGCATGAGAGCTGCTTCAGGAGTCATGCATGTAAAGCTGGCCCTTATTAAATGTGATATTTTTGAATGGTTGCTGTATTATTATTAAGCTCTACATTGTGTTCTTGTGAATCTTGGATACAAACCACGTGACACACGTTCTTCCCACAAAGTTTCTCCCCAGTTAAAACTGTCTCTCCTGCTTTAACACTGCATGTCCTGAATGTCAATTTTAGCCCCCTGAGGTCTTCAATTTTTCTTTCCTGCACTGCAGGAAGGACACTGCAGTAGGGCTTGGAGATGTTTTATGTTTTGGGCTCAGATTCTCCTGCAGCTGATGCTGGGGCTGTTCAGTTTTATGAAAAAGGAATGCTAAAGATCAGATTAGAGTGGTATAGAGATAAAATTGGCCTAAACTTAAATTCTGTGCAACTTCACTTGCTTATAGCACACAGATTGCAAGCAGACACAAACTTCATTCTTGTATTTCAGTTTTAAAGGAATGATTTAGAGCAATTGTGCTGTAGAAGAAGTGTTCTTGTATAGCCTTAAATGGTGAAGGTCTGCTTGTCCCAGATCTGGCAGGAAAAGGAACTCACACCATCCCTTTCTACCCCAGGTCACAGACAAAAAGGTTTGGGGTACCACATCTCGAGATTAGATCGCTTAAGTGAGCCAGGAAATGGGGTTTGATGCTTCCAAAGTGTGGAGCTCTTTGTAGATTTTGAATAGAAATGAGTTAGTAAGCATTCATGGGCTGCTAAGGAAGCTCATGTGGCTGAAGCTGTGCCTGTGAGAAGCTGTGCAGACAGCAGGAGGAAGAGGGGATGGGATGGCTGCTCCTGGTTCCTGCCTGGAACCAGGGTGGCCTGGGTGGGTTTGTCCCTGATCACAGCAGCAGGACACCAGACCTTGTTGCTCATCCAGCATTCCAGACTCATGGAAGCAATAACTGATTTATAAGATTAACAGTGATCTCTCCTAACCATTGAGCTAAATGTTGATCCTTTTAATGAGCTTAACAGGGCTGGAACTTCTGGTATAACCAGAGGGAACTTCTCAGCCACAACACCTTGCTCAGGCAACAGTGGAGGGAAATACTGCTCTCTGAAGAATTAGGCTGTCTGAGGCCTTACTAGTCACTTGGAAGGAGGTGTATGGGAATAAACTCCAAGCTTCATTATGCTGACATTTGTAAGGTGTCACAGGAAGTGCTTTGCATGGGGGAAGCCAAAGCAACGTTTAAGCAAATGGCTCTGGAATGGCCTTCCCTGTGAGGCAGGGATGGGTTTGGTGTGTGCCTGACTCCATGGCCAGCTGTGGGGAAGAAAGAGCCACTGGAGCTGGGATTGAGTGGGCAGCCCTGGGGTGTGGCTGTCTGTCCAAAGGTGCTGATTAATAACTCCTATTGGCTTTGGCATGCTTTCAGTATTTGTGTGGACCTGAGGCAATCTTCTCTAGTGTAATTAATTAATTAATTAAGATTAAATTAATTAGACTGTAAAAATAAATTAGGAGAATCAGTTCCCCCCCCATCCCCAGACCAAAACCCCACGCACACACACCCTGAGCTAAGATAAATCCAGAACTACACTTGGTTATTGGACACACCTTGTCATTGTGAGATTAGTGAGTGATGTCTGAGATTATAGCAGCAGCTGTGGATGCCCAGACAGAATGAAATCATCACTGCTGACAGGGCAAGGGAGCTCAGATGGACATCCAGATCTGTCACAGAGGTCACATCGCTCAGATGTGTCACATCTCAGTGTGGAAAGTGAGATGGAGCATGGAAACCATGGCCAGGAAAGAATTCAGGAATGGTCATTGTCTCAGGCTGTGCTGTCAGCTCCACAGCAGCTGCTGATATGGCACCTGCACTTTTGGATTTGTGTTCTCTTATCACTGACGCACTGCAGGGTTTGGCAGGTGATTCATGAACCCTGATTCACAATTCATCCTGGGGGAAGTTTGCAGAAAAAGCCATTATCTTTGGTGTCATGTACACGTGGAAAAAACACAACCCATGATCAGATTCTTTCTTAGCAGAAGCTTGCCTCTTTGTGGCCTGCAGACTTCTGCCTGGGAAGTTGGAATGGAGATGTTGTTCTAGCAATTTATGCACCACCCTATCACTGCTCTCCATGTGGTTTATACAGGTTATGGATTAACTAAAAAATCATTTAGTGACCCCTTGCTCTCTACTGCTTCCAGTACAACTTGGTATAGCAAGACATCGGGTATAACAAATACCTTAAAAAACACATGAACTGATTTAACTGAGTTTTTTGGTGTTGTTTTTTTTTTTTTTTTTTTAGGCAGGGGGAAGTATATCCAGGGCAGAAAATCCCAGCAGCTTCTCCCCTTTCAAACAGTTTTTTTGATGAAAGAACCATGCAGTGCCAGCACAGCTGATGGCTTTGAAATGCCAGCTAGAGCCGTGCTGGAGCATCCTCTGTACTTAGACACCTGAATAAGAGCCACAGAGCTCTCTGAAGGGACAGGAAGGCCCATGTGTCAAAAGTTCTATTTCTGGAGCCGACATCCCTCATGCCAGGAGATTGTCACTGAATTGGCACCACTGTCCTGCTCTAACCCTTGAGCTGCTGCAGGATTTATCCATCAGGGCTCAGGGCCCAGCCAGACTCCACTGGCATTAATGGGACATGAAATTGATTTTGTGGTGGAGTAAAAAGATCCATCCCACAGCCTTGTGAGTAGAGAAGCTCTGTTCCCTTAACAAGGAAGGAATCTGATGCCTGCAGTCCTGGAGCACCTCCGAGTGACCAGCCACTTTCCCAAGGCCAGCTTACACTGTCATTGTGCGTGTTTACCTCCACAGTACAAACAAAAAAGAGGTGTATTTATTGAGGGGTAAACAGGTCCAGGTCTCTGCCCAGAAACCAGTTGGGTTAGTCAGCTGGGTGTTGACAGGAGAGGGAAGGAAATCATTATGAGAGACTGCGTGGTAGGCACGATAATGAGCCATGTGGTTGGTACCAAACAATAGAGGCTTGTGTGGAGCCCAGGGAATGCAGAGATAATTTTACCTCTCCAAACAGGAGGGCATCAAGCTGTGCTTCTCTGCCTGGGAAGTAGGTCAAGAGGAAGTGCACTTTCAATTCATATTCATCTCATAATTATTTCACGTACTCAAGAACAGTATTTCTGTCAAGGGGAGGCTGCCTCTGTGGCCAGTCTCATGGAAGAGCAATCCTCCCCTCAGAGCAGCAGCATGCATATTTGAAGCTTTCAAGCAGCAGCATCCATCAGCACTGCCTTCCACATGAGCTCTCCCTGCACTTGTGCTGTCAGTCCTGACCTTGCCAAGCTCCACGGTCACTCCTGGCGTCACCATCCGTGGATCCAGGGTGCCTGGCCCCAGCAGCACTTTACACTTGCCAGAGGAACTTGGTGGAGATGTCATTCATTGCTGCTCCTGGTGCTAAAGCCACCCTTGGAGGTCATCAGGTCCAACCCCCTGCTCAAAACCTGGCCAAGTGTGGAGATACCTGAAGTTCCTCAGGGTCATATCACTGAAGTGCTAAATGGGTGGAGTCTCCAAAACCTCTCTGAGCAACCTACTGCAATGTTTGACCACTGTCAGGGATTTATTTTTTCTCTTGGAGATCTCCAAGGTGTGTTTTAGAGATGGATGTCAAAGGTTAAGTAAGGATAAATCTATGTTAGACTGGGCAGAGTCAGAGTCTACAGTCAGCCATAGTACCTGCTCGTGTTTTTTTGGGTTTATAGGAACCAATACATATACATTGCATAGATCTACATCTCTCTATCTCTAGATTTATATTTCTGAAGTAAAAGACAGTGTTTACCAAAAAAAAAAAAAGGCAAATAGTTATGTTCAAAGTAAATTTTTCCCATAATTTGAAGGAATGTGTAAAGGAAAACTGAGTAGAAAAAAAACAAAGCAGCTAAGCTTAGAGAATGATGAAAATGTGACAATTCTAATTTAGCATTCAACTGTAGAGAAGTGTAAACATGAGATTAAATACAGCCACTCTAGTTTGACAAATCTTCTGTTGTTTACTGAAAAACAATAGACATAGGATGGAAGATGCTGCTGTTAAAAAGCACTTTTCTTTCAAGCTGCAGTGTATCATCTCCACATATGCCAGTTACTGAGGTTTCCTTGAAAAAGTGACCTAATTTTTAGAAAAGAATTGCCAATAGCACAGAAAACCGAATCTGCTGCACCAAATTGTGTATGTTCCAGATCTCTTTCTGTAGTAAAATATTTAGTAGCTAGTTGTAGTCTCTGCCCCAGTTAAACCTTTCTTTTTTTTTTTCCTTTTCATAAAACTTTCTTGGTTTCACCATAACTGAGAAATAGTTGCAGCGTCATTTCATAGTCATGTTTCCAAGATAATGAAATTGAACTCCAGACTATGTGGGTGTCATTTTCTTCTGGAAAGAGATTTGAAACTTTAAAATCAGCTAAGAAAGGAGGCTAGGGTTGA
Source organism: Geospiza fortis (assembly GCF_000277835.1). Lineage (NCBI taxonomy): Eukaryota > Metazoa > Chordata > Aves > Passeriformes > Thraupidae > Geospiza > Geospiza fortis. The sequence continues at coordinate 823,780 of NW_005054326.1, read as the reverse complement.
TGGAAAACAATAAACTTTTTTTATTCCTGCACTGGAATTACTTCTCCTGTTGCATTATACATGAAACACAAAACTCAGCTCTTGCATCAGTTATGTGGCCTGAAGGAGCAGTAGCACACCTGGGATGAAGAAGTCTTGTCCTGAGGTTTACAATTGTCATTTCCCCTGACAGATCCATGTTTACTGCATATCCCAAACCCTTGATTCCTTCTGCTGTGTTTCTAATTTTTCCTGGCTACTAGCCATTTTCACCTGGTTTGTGTACTATTTTATTTCCCCACAAATAGCAGCATTAAAATCAAGTAAATAGCTGTAATGTTGGAGCAAAGTCTCTATAATGTTTATTAGGTAGACTTCCCAAAAGTTCTCTTCCTTTCTTCCTCTCCCTTCATGCTATTGCAGTCAACTTCATTTAGGGAGGAAAAAAATGGGGAAAGAAATAACCAAACAAAAAATCCCCACCACCCATAAAATAAAACCAGAGAAGCTCTTTAGGAGCTCTGCTTATGCAAAGCTGGATGCTTCTTTTGTTGTGTGTTACCATATTTGCCCAAAACCAAAAACAACAAAAAAGAAACAACAACCAAAAAAATCTACCAAGAAATAGCTTTACATTCCTACCACATTTTTTCTTAATCAGTGCTCAGTTGCAATCAGGCCTCTTAATTTCATAATCATTAGCACTTTCAGTTCTGGTGAACTGCATCATCATCACGTCCACTTGCCCTTTGCTTCCTTGTCATTCTCAAACACAGCATGCAACAGGAAGGAGGAGCATGGATGAGGCAACTCCATTCATCTGCTCTCGGTTTTTTAGGGCACACTACACATTTTCCATCTTTCACCAAGGTGCTCCTAAAAATCTGGACTCCCAAGTGCAAAACAGCTGGGCTAACAGCACGTTTAGTTATCACTGCTGTTAATAAAGCACAAGGTTCTGAAAAGTTTAATAGGAATCAGTAAGTAAGTAGTTGGTATTTTAGTGCTTATTAAAACTTCCAGACTTTTTAATCTCATTTTCCCAGTAGCCTGTCTTTTCTTTGGTAATAATGCCTAAAACATATTTCCAATAATTTTCAGGCTGAGTAGGGCTGGTTCATTCCTAGAAAAGAGACTGCCTGTGCAAGCTTAGTAATTCCTGGTAATGACTCTGTAATTAGACTAAATGAGAACAGGACCTGAACCCTAGTCCGGCATATTCTGAAGAGACATTGAAAATAATCTCATTTTTCATGTTAGAATGTGAAATGAAGAAGTTTCTATCGTCTACCTTGTCTAAGGAAAGACACAATATTTACTTTGTAATCTGTTTTCTGTATCTCTGCCCAGTCTTGTGTGTGATGTTCCCCATGGCCTATTTTGCAAAGCAACCAGGAAAATGATGAATGGATGTGTTTGGGAAGAGAAGCTTGGACAGAAGTTGCGAGATCTACGCAGGAAAATGTGAATGAAAACTGGAAATTACTCTAGGAAACTTTACTAGATGACTAAAAACCACAATTTCATAATCATGAGCAAGGACATCTTTGGTTAGTGGCACCTCCTTTTTAAGTGAGGAAGCAGAGGCAGCTATTAAAAATATATCAGATAAATGGGGAAGAGGAGAAGAAAGAGGAAGGAGGCAGCAATTAATGTAAATTAGAGCCTGTGGAAATGTAAAGAAGGGAAAGACTTGAAAGGGAGCAAAAGAAACCTCTACCTTGCAGCCTACGGACAGTAAGGCATTTTAAAGGGTAACAGCAATAAAATAATTTCTAACAATTGTATGGCTCACTTGCTTAGCAGAAGATGGTGAAAGTCTCAGTGATTCAGGAACAGCAGAAATATTCAGTAGTTCCCTTTTGTGTTTAAAGAGAATTGGGATGATGCAATCCAGCATCACAGGGAATGCAGAAACACTTTCCAGCCCTCACAAATGGCCATGAAAGATGAAAACCAGCAGCCATAAAGAATAAAAAAAATAAACCCCAGCATGCCTAAACAGCACCAGATAAGCAAAAGAGCTGTGTGAGGTGCACAGCTTTCTCTTGCTAATTTTTAATAAGTCTTTTTTGCAATAAGCAAACTTTTGAGTCTAGAGAAGAGTTACCACAAAGAGAGGCAAAACAAGATGACCTCAGTAACCCTGCTTCAGCTTCTTTGATGGCAGAGGGCAAATAATGAGAAAGTTTGACATGGGACTCAACTAGCAGAGCAGGAAAGGGAATAGACAATATTGTGCCCAGGGTAAAGTGAGCTTTGCCTTTTTGTGCATTGGTTTTTTGTGTTTGTTTTAGAGAATCTTATTTGAAAATATTGATTGTGTTACATGATACCCTGTCAGATTTATTGCCCTTTGCAGCCTTTAATGAGCCCCAGTGATGTGCTCTGGTGCCCAGAATTAGTTGGTGCTTTGGCACAGATGTTGTGCTAGAGCTGGAGCCATCCAAAGGTGTTGACTGCTGCTGAGGCAGCTCAGCATTTTTGTCTGTGTCGTTTTTGTGCCCAAAGCTGACTTGAAATAAGTGTTATAAAAGACCCTTGCAGGCCTGGAGAATAGAGTATGTGAGAGGCAGCCTGTGCCAGAGGCCATGAGGCTCCAAATATGGCTAAGGGAGCAAGTGAAATTAATGCTATTTAACAAAAATCTGTTCACATTTATTTGTGGAGATAAGGAAGGCAAGAGGGGATCACTTAACTTTGTGTGTCACAAAGTGAAACCAGCCTCAGTTGAGCCAGTATGAACAAGTAACTTGATTCTAATCAACATGGCCATATGCCAGGTGATTTTGCCAGGCCAGTTTGCATTGATATGGCATGAAATAATAAAGGTTACTATTTTTCTAACTATTTTTTATATCTAGTCTAACTAGATGTGAAAAATTATTTTTCATATCTAGTCTTTCTAATGATTCCCAGGTATAATACAAGTGAAATACAGCTTATGAGCATTAAGAACCATCCAACTGGAAGGCAGTTTCAGAAATGCATTTAAGGATCCTAATGGAAGCAGCACTGAGCGTGAGCTTGCTGTGGGACATGGAAGTTCTGCAGTGATGACAGGAGCAGAGCTGTGTTTGTGAGATTAATTTGTTTAATATCACAATGACATGAGAAACTTGCTCACAGCTGAGAAACCTATAAAATCTGGAGTCTGCACAGAAAAAAACCCATACAAATTATGAAGATATAAAATATCTTGCATTGGAAACTGAAAGAGATGCAGCTGTCCTACTTAAAAGAAATATTAATTCAGACTTAATTAGTATGAGGTACTAAAGCAACTTTTAAATATTGCTGGAGAATGCATACAAACCTCCCTTTAACACGAAGCTGAATTGTGGTTAAGTTTAAATTGAAAATGAAGACAGGGAGATAACTTGACAAGAGAGTGGGAAAATTCTCCGCCTCTTGAAATCTTTAAATCAAGATGCATCACCTTCTTTTGCTCCAGTCAAATAGCAGTTACTGGATTTGGTACAGAAGCAGCCAAGTGGTGCAGCATCAGCCTTACTCAGAAGGCAACACTGAATAATTCAGTGATCCCCAAGGACTCCTGAGTATCTGTTTCTCTTCCTAAACTTTTGAAATGTATTGCTGTACACTGGTAAACTTGAGTCAGCTTTGCTGCTGATATAGCAGTAATCCTACTCATCTATTTCACTGCAGGTGAATTTGGATTTCGTCAGTTTTTTCAGTTTTATCAACTAATCATTTGTCCTCTTTATTCAAACAGATCTGTGGAATCAGGATATTGATGCCAGAAAGTGTAAATTTAAGAGATTCCAGAATCAAGGGTGTTTATAAGGACCTTACCATGTGATGATGACAAAAGTGCATTTCTCTTAGTACTGGATATTTATTTTTTTAGAGAAGCTGTATTTTCCCCTGCAGTGACTATTCTGCTTTTGTGTAGCTTCCTGCCAGAGAACATTCTAAAATCTCTGCCATATATCTGTATCTTTTATTAGTTTCCTCTCCATAAATAATCTAGCATGGCTTTAAAAGGCAATAAATTGTAGAGTTAAATAGACAGTAAAGGCAGTGCATCATTCCTATCTGGTTGTGTCCTGACATCAAAAGTTTCTTTTGTTGAAGGGATTCACCTGGCTACAATGAAATCCCAAAGATGGAAATGGTGGGTGAGCAGGATTATGCAAAACTTCATGAGGTTTATGTCCCTTGAAAGGGCTGTGGAGCTGTGCTCACACTGCAGCAGCTGCATGGCAAGGTGGATGGGTACTGAACCACCTGAAGGTTCTGCTGGATTTGCCTTTTCCTCTCATGGTTCCTTCCCCAGCGCTCATCTGCCTGCTGCGCTGCAGCTCAGCTTGCCCTGCCAAACATCTACTGGGAGCAACACAAAAACACAGTGGCAGGGGCATGGTCACTGTCTGAGTCAAATCCTGGGCTAGAACAATCCTCTGCTCCACCCTTGTGCATTGCAGCCAGGTGAAGCAGTGCCCAGTGCTCCTGGGAGAGCCCACCTGGAGCACTGGGCCCAGCTCAAGGAAGGTGTGGACCTGATGGAACAAGTCCAGAGGAGCCCACTGAGTTGACCACAGGGCTGGAGCTCCTCTCCTATGCAAACATTTGAGAAATTTGGGGTCGTTCAGCCTGGAGAGGAGTCTGGGTAAGCCTTGGGGCACCTTCCTGCACCTAAAAGGGGGCCCATGAGAGAGTGGGAGAAGGACATTTTGCAAGGGCATGCAGGGGTAGGACAAGGGGGAAGGGTTTAAGTTGAAGGAGGGCAGGTTTGCAGTAGAAATTAGGGAGAAATTCTTTACTGTAGGAGTGGTGAGGCACTGGAACAGGTTGCCCAGAGGGTTTGTAGACTCCCTATCCCTGGGAATGTTCAAGGCCAGGCTGGATATAAGTGGAATAAATCCCTGCCCATGGCAGGGGAGGTTCCAACTCTATCCATCCTATGATTCTTTGAAGAGGTAATCCTTTTGATAACAGGTTAGAAAGGGGCTGAGCATGACTATGTGCTGGAACAGTGTGGGTAGCAGCTGGTTTTACCTGGAAAATACCCAACCCTTGCTGGTGTTTACCTGTAACAACCTCAATTGCATGCTCTAGCAACCATCGCTGAATTTCTTGTAGTGTAGTTAAAATTGTTCTGTTCATCTGGAAATAGCTTGCATCTCAACAATTACATATAATCAATAATTACATAGCAGATAACTGTGTTTAGATCTTCCTCTGTTTCTCAAGATCAAGAAAGGGAAATGTTTTAAGCAGAAAATCTCAGTCCTCCACACAACGGCCCCATGAAGCCTGAACTCCTCTATTTTATTAATCAGTGCATTATAGGCACAAAGTGTTTGTTCAAGATATCTTGCTGCAGAGTTTGGAATTTGCTCTGTGTTTATTGAGACCACACACCCAGTGGTTCTTAGAGCACTAGAATTGCAGAATCCAGGGAGTGTGGATTCTGTTGTGGGAGCCAATGTCCTGACACTGGAGCCTTAACCAGAGAATGTCCAAAGCTGATCCTGCAAGTCCCTGCAGCCTGGGGTGAGCAGCCAAGCTTTTCAGCAGAAAGCTGAATCCAGAGCTTGTGTGGCTCAGATCCAGAGGAGAGAGGGTAACATGCACTCATTCCTTGCTTACATTCTCTTTACTTCGCTCTCATCTGGAAGGATGGTGCTAAATGCTTCAAAATTGTCTGGGAAAGAAAAGTTCAAGGGGAAAAATATCCTATATTGTGTTGAGAGAAAATGTTTCAACTACTCCAAAAATATTTTAAATGTTTTGTAATGTAAAATGCCAGGTCAATCACATACAAAATGAAGAGCTATTTCAAAGTGAAAAGATTAAATGTTTCATTCTGAAAGATTTAGATGGAAAATTTTCACAAATTTTGGTATTCTCAGCACAGTTTCAAAAAGATTCATTAGAACGTTTTCCAGGGGGAAGCTATTCCGTATCAAGATTTTATTCTGACTAAAATTTATAGCTGAGCTGTTATATTGCTGGAAGTAGATGTTAACAACACTTGTTCAATATTTCATCAACAGCTCTTTCAGGACCCTGAGCTGCCTAAGGGGAAAAAAAATACAAACCCAAAACCCTCCAAATTTCCTGTGAAATGTCCGACCCTCACAGTTGTCAAACTGGCAACAGCAACACCAGCATATATTTGGAAAGATGGACCTTTGTTTTTTGTTTAAAGAGAAATTTTCATTCCAAAAAAGATTATAAAATCATTCCAGACTACAGGGGGAGAAGCAACTTCCCCTATGACCTGCTCTGTAATGAACCCAGATGTGTAGCCCCACCTGATAATATTCATGTTTAATGGTTTACAGATCATAGTCAAAAAAGAAAAAAATGGAGACTAACTGTTGGAATAGCAGCTGCTAAGGAGAATATTCATTAATTTAGATCACAACTCAACAATGTGGTTTAGAAAACTTAGTCCAACAGTTGGAAACACATTGAAAATGGTTTAAATTTTTCTTTGTTTTTCATCTTGGCAAATATATCCACAAAAAAAAGACTGTTGGGTGATTGCATAGAGACATTGAATGCATGCCACTGGTGAATAATAGCATATATAGTGGACACTGATTCCAAAAGAAATTTTAATGTGTTGAGCTATCAAATTCTATTTTGGCAAAAAGCTTGGTGGCTAGCATTGTATTTTGTGGTCAAATGATGTCAGCCTCTGTGGACCAGCTGGGTCTACAGAATGAAGAATTAAGGGCTTCCTATCAAAAATACCCTGTCCCTGTGGATGGTCAGGTCACTGGAATGTTAGCAAAATCCCTGCAGTGGATCTCAGCTTTTCCAGCTGGGGTAAGAGATGGCTACTGCTGCAAACAGAGCATGAGTACTTTTCAAAATGCATTTAATCCCTTGAGTACACCTAGAGATGGAGGGGGAAAGGGAAAAAGCACTTCTTAGCTCAGCTATATACTCGACAGTTAAATGAACAAGCAGCCTCATTTGGACTTGCCTGTGTTTCTGGGCAGCTTGCAGCTTTGCACTATCAGGAATATATTCTTGAGCTAACTGAGAAAGCCTTGCCTTATGGAAATGACATCCCCACATGAAGGAAATTATTGCAGCTACCTGGAAAAACACACAGAAAGGACCTTGCTGGCAATTCTTTTCCTTTGGGAATCCAGGCTCCCATGGAAAGACCACAATGAAATCTAAAAGTAGTGTCCAGCACAAACAGTTTTCATTGTATTCTCTTCTTTCCATGCCAAAGACCCTCCCAAACCATTTCTGCTACTGTGGCAGGAGGAAGGGCAACATGCAAGCCCTCCAGGTGTGCTTGGAAGTTGCTGAGGAGTAAAGCAGCTGCTGCTCCCCCACCATGTCCCCCCAGGACCCCACGTACCACAATCATTTTCAGAATGATTTTCAGTCAGCGTCCTGCTGCGTCTCGACACCGAGGAGCCGGGAGGAGCAGATCATTCCAGTGGGAATGTTTACTGTGTCTTGGGGATGCCCCAGCTGAAATGGTTTAACCATCTACTGCCAGCATCCCTTCATCAAGGTCAATCAGAAAAAGCTCACGTGGCTCCCTGTGGAACCCCTCATGATGGGGACGTGGTTGAATGTGCCTGATTTGCCTAATGGCTGCCCCCAGGCCTGCCCCTGCTCCTGAGCTCCCTGTGCCCATGCTTCATTCTGCCTCTGCCTCCAGGCTTATCATCCATCTCATCCATCTCCTCTGGCTCACATCTCTGCGTGTTTTCCATGTTGCCATGTGTTCTTGGGAGCGTTGCCTTGGCACAGCAAGCAATCTTGTGTGCTCCTGGTTTTTTATTATTATTATTGTTATTATTAGAAAGAAATTCTGCAGGTACAAAGAGATTGGCAAGTCTTGGTAGCATAAAGGAGTAAACAAAGAGAGAGCTTTTTTGGGGGGGAAAAAAGCTATTGATGCAACCTAATCAAAGTTGGCATCAAATTTCATCATTCAACCCTGCTAGCAAACCAGGCTCAAAAGAGTCAGGGAAATAATAAATCCCTACAGAGTACTGAAGTCAAAGTTAATCACATATGTCTTAATAACAAGTTATTAGAAGAAATGTTGCCTTAATCAGGCTGAGATGAGTTATCACTGTGCCATTCAGCAGCACTATCAAAGTGCTCTGGTAAAGGCCTGGACTAATATCCAGCAGATGTGGCAGACTGACCCTTGTAAATCACCTCCTTCCTACCATAAGAGTGGCCTTATCAGTCCTGATAACACAGTGGGACTCATTGAAATCTGCTTTAGAATTAGAAAGGGAAGGTGAGTTTGGTTTTTTTCCCTCTCTTAAGTAAGATGGAGAAATAATTTTTATTTCATTTCCATTCACAATAAATGGAGTATGCCTCCATAATAATGGAGTAAATAATAAATAGATAGTTGGGAACACCTGCATGGGCTGAAAAGCTGGATAGCTGTTAGGAAGGAGCTGAAGGAGCAAGAAAGGCTGTGCAAGTGTCAGCTTCATGTGTCTCTGGAGTACTTCTTGCTTTGTCTCATATAAAAGTCATAGGAAGGAATTTATAATTTCAAGCTCAAGCCCTCTCAGTGACAACAAATAGAGTCAAAGTATGAATCTTCTTTGCACCCTCAGGAGAGAAGTCCCTTTGTCATAGAGTGGAGGTTGAAGAGTTCCAGATGTCCTCCAGGTTATAGGCAGAGGCACTGAATGTAAATCCTGCCTTTCTTTTCCACCCCTGTGGGTTTGGCTGGGGATGCAAATGTCCTTGCTGTTTTACACTGCAGATATTTAGCAATGCTTCTCACACTGAGAGAAGTTTTAAATCAGCAATTTAAAAACCTGAAAGAAGAAAGGCTAATACCCTTGTTATTCTTAATTAGTAAGCTAGAGCAATTGTGTTATAACTAAATCAGAGCCTGGAGTGTGAATTTTGCAGGAGTTATGAAGTGATGATTAATCCCTAAATGAGGATTCCTTCTTTAAAATCAGGGATTGTTCTCCCTCTTAAGAGAGGAAAAATCTTTGTTAGATTATGTTTGCCAAATCCTGCTGGCAAATATTCTAGCTGGTAAAGACAAAAACTGTTGGGCTATTAATGCATCAAAATTAATTATGCCAGTATAACTGGTTATCTTTGGCACCAGTACAGAGCTTGAGGGACCAGACATGGCACTTCCCTCTTTGTTACCATGGTAGGCAGTTATGAAAGGAGTACAGATCTGGACTTGCATAACTCAAAGCAGTTCTGACCAGGTTGTAAATTTCCAGGTTAAGAGTAATATTCCTTTCTCAAAAATATTCCTTTCTCAAAAGCTGTTGTTTGGGACCCAGTAGGAACCTGACCCACTTGCAGGGCAAAAAAAATTACAGTTGAGAGAGATATGATCAATGTTGTACTACGAAGGAATTTTCACAAACCACTCTGAAAAATTCACTTGATGTGCACTTACCCTGGTACAAGGTGGCAAAATAACCTAGGTATGGCACAAGATTGGTATTTTTAGTTTGAAATTCTCTAGCCATATCTTTTCTGTTTGGGGCTGAATATGCAAGCAAATTAGTGAGCTGCTTCTGTGGGACTGCAGTGAACTCTCCAGCCTGGGCAGGATGGGGTGGTCTGGGTAAGATGGTATTTGTTGCTTTAGACAGCTGCTTTTCCTGAAATTGAAGCTTGGTCAAATTGTGATCACTTACAGGTACAGTGAGGTAGACAAATAACATCTGGGAGGTGGAAATATCTTTTTTACTTGCCAAGGATGAAAAGCACCTCTTTTGATAATCCCATGGGTGCAAGGCTGAGGAAACTTCATCAGGAAGTGGCAGGCAGCAGTGAGCCTGATGCATAAAGAATATCAGCAAAATAGTCAGGTTTTGTGTCTCCTGATTGCAGAGGAACTTCTCCAAACTTATCTGCAGAGCAGCCTGCAGGCAGCAGCAGCACATGTGAAGCAAGCAGTGTGCTCCCTGCGTGTGCCAGATGTAAGCAAGCTGTGATTTATGTGTGCAAATGCCTCCAGGAATACAGGCACATGAGCTCGGGGGAATTCAGCACAAGAGCTTTTGGAAACTTGAATTCTGAGTTGCTTCCCACGTTGTTTGTTCTTTTGCTTTAGAACAGGATCTGCTTCTGAAAAGATACAGAGTGGAACTTTGACAAGAAGCTGAGGGGATAAAAGTTTTAGCTCAGTAACAAATCGAGGTGAATGCTGGCGAGTCATCTGCTGACTTTTGAGGGCAGATAGCTGGACAAGAAATTCCAAAACATTCTTTTAACACCACAGAAATCTCTCTAATGCCTGACAATAACTATAGCGCTGCTCAAAAGCAGAATCTGGGAAGATGGGAGCGGATCACTTTCTCAGAATTTTACTTTCAAGACCAGTTTGTAAACTTTTGACCTGTCTCTAACAACAGCAGTGGCACATCTGTCACCTCTGTAGGGGAACTGAGTGCTGAAAGAAACAGCTGCATGTGCACTGGTAGGGAGGCAAAACCACTCCAGTAATGCTGGTGTTGAAAATCCTTTAAGGATTCTGACCAGGTGTAGGGCAAGCAAAGCTGGACAGAGAAAATGGACTTGAATGTTGCAGTGACTCTTGGGGAGCTTCTCTGTATTTTAGCTCAGTGATGGATGCTGTTTCAGGCCACAGGGAAGCCATGTGGGTATATCTGATAGTGAGTAAAGCATTACACAGCTCCTAGAGGTTGTGATACCTTGCCATCATGCTGTGTTCAACCCATAAAGGCTAAGCCAGTTATGTGTCATCAATTCCAATTTCCCCTCTTCATTCTTTTGTGGTATTGTATAATACACCTCCAAGAGGCCAGAATTATCCTTTCTTCTTCATTTGTAGCTGAATACAACTTCTGAATTATACCAATTATTCTGTTGATCTGCTTCCTGACTTGGCTGAATTATCTCAGAAAGTAGCTATGGTTAGCAATAAGAAAAAAAGTGAAACTAGCAGCCACAGAGTATCTTCTGTTCAACTCTGAGGGTTCCACCTTGTAGCTATGATGATTTTCAAGTCCACAGCAAATGTTCCTGCCGTGAGCCTTGTGCTCTCTTGCACTTTTGCTTTCCTAAGACTCTGTTCTGAGCCAATCCAGCTCAATAAGCTAAACTAAATTAAAAGAAATCAACAAAAAAAATTAAAAAAAAATTTAAAAGAGACCATTTTCTCCAACTTTAGTGAACTGAATTGTCTGTGAAAGGGTTTGGCAAATTCCACCACAAGGGCAAGGTGGGATGAGTCTGGGAGCAGGAGATTAGGAGGGAGCAAAGGGTCAGAGGCTGAAGTGGAGCAGGGCTTCCCCCTTTTGGGAGCAGCAGGCTGTTAGATCACCCCTGTATCTAATCTCTCTGCTTGTTAGTCACTGCTGAAACTGGGGCTGTCTTGACAAAACCTTCGTTGCTATTGTTACCCTTATGACACAGAGGAAACATGACTTGCTTCTCACCATTTCCTTCGTGTAAGCAGTGAGTAGAAATTCCGGCGTCTCTGTACTCCAGGCACAAACAATGAGTACTCAACAGCTTTTGCTGTCTGAGGAGAGTGCTGTGCTGGGAAATAAGAGCGTTGTTGACTCTGAAAGTGGCTACAAAGAGCAAGTTGTAATCCTCATGTGAAAATATGAACTGAGAAACCCTGAGGGAAGGAAGCATTTATCTCAATATATGTTGTCACTTAGGTAAGGTCAGGGCAGCAACGTTTGATGATGTGTTTGTGCCAAAAAAGTCGTTTGCAATCCAATTCAGCCACGAAAACTGTTCACGGTGCAGTAGAAGCCACAAGCAACATCTTCACAGTATGGCATATGAAATATGGGCTGAGATTGATATGTGACCCAGAGTGATGCAGAATTTCAGGTTTTGTGAAAGGTAGCCACACTGTGGAATGGCTCACAGCGCAAAGTTTTGAATCCAAAACTTCTGGCAGCTCACATGCAGCTTACACCAATCTCTCACTTCTGGTCCATAATTTTTCATACATGGTTTTATATATGGCTATATACAGATTTCAAGTCCAGACTAGTCTCAGAAAACATACAAGAGCATGCCAAGAAGGAATTGGAGCAGGATACATAGAATTTCACATCAGAGTGAAGTAGCTGTGAATGAACTCAGCGAGTGCTCTGTGTATTTGCACAAAGTAATCATTGGTTACACGATTGGTGTACAGGTGCTCGGGCTGTGTATGTGGAATGCCAGCAGTGGATTGACTGAAAACATTAAAAAATACAATACAATATCCCTGTAAGTTCACCACAAAGAATGCTGCCAAGCTTGCCTATACATGTTAACTCTTTCCTGTGTGCCCTCTGAAGTCTGCACACAATAACCTCTTTTCCACACCACCAAAGCAGCGGCAATATCTGTGGAGCAACAATTTTATTCACCTCTCCTCAAGAAGCTCATTCATCATTTGCAGCAAGCCTTAGATAGAAGGCTCTTCATCTGTGTAAAATATTATTATTGTTGTTGTTGTTAGGCTAGTGTTTTCAGTGGGTTTTATTGGAACCTGATGTCCTGCCAAAAGTAACACCCCGGGAATCTTTCAACAACTGTTCCTGGGTGTTCTGTAGATTACTGCTGTTTTCTCATACACTGTCCCTGGGAATTACATTCCCAGATTAGAAAAGTGTCCATCCTCTTCCCTCTGTAAGAGTAACTGCTGTTCTGGCTCTGTATTAAAGGATTAGGATGGTGGGTTTTTCTGGTGATTTATTATTCAGGTTGTGTTCTGTTTTCTCATTAACCCCTTTGCAAAGCAGGTTCAAAATGTAAAATAAGATTGATGTGTGAATGATCCTGTAGCATTATGCAAGCACTTTGCATAGCTGAGAATGGCCAGTTAAAGGGGGACTGGTGGAAAATTGGACCCAGACATTCAGTCAGCAACTTTCAACCCTGCAGGGACAAAGAACCTTTAAGAGCTCAGTTTATAATGAGGAGCTATAGTGCAGCATGGCAGAATTTAGAGGGAGGCCCAAATCCCCTTAGTGACAATTGTGTTTTTCAGGGATCTCCTGAGTAGATGTTGCTTTGAGAGACCTTTGGAAAAGGGTGTAGCAAAGGAGGCCTTCCTCAGTGGGAGACTGAACTGGGGAAGCAAATACCTCAGAGCCAGAATAGGAGTGGGAGGGGATTAAAGAATAACCATTTCTATGACAATTGAATGCCCAGATTCTGCAAACACAGTCTTGTTCTGAAAAGACCATTCACATTCACTGAACACGTTAAGTTTTTGGAGTGGGAAATCAAAACTTTGCAGGAGCTGGAGTTTCTTATGATTCCTTTCTCGCTGTACCTTGAGTTTATCCTGTAGTTTCCCCTTGCAACCAACTGGTGGAGAGCAAATGCTCTGGATTTCAAGCGGGGTTCACTCAGTAAGCATTGTGTACTGAAGCTGGATTCCTGTAAGGGGATAGCCAAAAGCTGTGTCCTAATGAGCTCCTGCATGCTGGAGGAGGGATAAAAGAGTTGGGGAGGAGGAAGAAAAATCCTGGACCATGTGGGACAGACTGGGCACTGGATGAGTGTGTTTGAAGGGCAGTTGTGGTGGTCCTTACTTGGCACGGGCTTAGACAAGTGGCTCACATTAGTTCCCAGTTTTAGTTACACACTGAAACATTTGCAACACCTAGCATGAAATGAGTGATGAGTTTTTATCCCTGTAGTTTATTCACTCCTGATCACACCCTTCCCTTCTGGGTTTCTGCCTCTCCCAGCAGAGCTCACCCCTGTTGGAGAAAGTCAGATTTATTATCAATATGTTGTGCACTAGTCCTGCGGTTTTGTGGTGCCTTTCTGTGCACTCACTTCAGTCTTTAGTCTTTTTTTCTTTTCTTTTTCCTGAAAAAAAACCCTCTAAACAAAACCCAACAAAAAGGAATGCCAATTTGCCTCCTTTTTTTCTTATTCACAACTTCTCGTATTCTGTTTGGGCACCCTGATACTCTGTTTGGTTCTGCTGCTAGCATGACCAGAGAAAGTGGGCAAAAGAAGCTTTTTTGCACTCATTAATATGATTACCATGACCAGTGACTTTTAATATATATTTATCCCCATCTGACAGGGGATTTTATTAATATTTAGAGACATCATTGTAGTTGTTCTTTCCAAGTTTTGACCCTGGCAACAAAATTTTTATTTTCTTGGGGCTTTTGAAGACCTTTTACCTTGTAATCCATCCTCTGCCCTCCCTGCATCATCTCAATGCCTCAGCTCCTGCAGCACTCGAGCACAGAATGTGAATTTCCCTGTGCTCACAGGTATCAACATGTCAGCATTGACTGGGTATGTAGCGTGTGTGCCTTGGGCAAAAGGCAGACTGAGTGCTGCTCTCTGACAGATCCATCATACCCACAATTTTAGGTCCCCAAAGTATCATCTACAGCCCCCCCAAGAGAAGTAACATCTGTCCTTCACAACACACCAAGAGGAGAAGGCCTTTGAAACTCATTTATCTTTCCATGTAAAGATTGTGATCAGTAAATCACAGCCTTCTCTCAGCCTGTGAGTTTGGCTGGTCCTGACACCAACTTCCCACAAGAATGGCTCTGATTTCTGCTGAATCAGCCTCACAGTGACGCCCACTGAGCAGATGATAAGGAGAGAGCAGCACTTTGTCAGTGTGCAGGGTACAAGTGTATCATGTGCACGGAATTGTATCATCTGCGTGGAATTGACTGATACAGCTGGAGGAGTTGCTGCCCCTCAGTTCTCAGAGAGGTCAAGAGCAGGGCTAGAGACAGTGTCTTCTGATCTAGGGATAGCCACTGGGAACAGCACCTGCCAGCCTTCATATCTTCATCTCTATAAACCCACAATGCACCCCATGAACTGATTTATCAATCCATGGACATGACTCTTTGATGTACAGGGCTTGTGGTAAAGCTCAGGGTTACTCGCTCTTGCATAACTCCTTTGAGGTTTGGTTGGCTGAACTTTACTTTTCATAAGTCATTTGATAATATGTAAAACAAAAAAAATGGGAGGAACGTAAAAATGATCTTAGGCACAGCAATAACAGACTGACTGGGCTCCTAGCTGAGAAACAAATTCTCATCAGATAGGAAAACACAGGGAGGGGAACAAAGGAAGGAAAAAAATTGCTTTTGGATCAGGATAAAGAGGAATATATTGTTATCATTTGCAGCCACAGAGTGATGCATCTTTTTTTTTTTTAGCCATTCTTTGCTGTTGGTAATGACAGGGATACCTTTCCCTTCCTCTGGCCAAGTGTCTGAGTCAGCTGCTCCCACAGGAGAGAAAATGTCCCTGTTTGTGCTGCGTGAGTGAGGCAAGAGGAAGCACTCTGGGATGCACCTTGGCCCTAAACACCTGAGTGTTAAACACCCCAAAGTGGCCCACAGCTGAGTCCCGAGCCCGTTCCCCCTCCAGAGAGGGACCTGCAAGGGAGCCGCCACCTTGCCATGGCCCAAAAAACTGAACCCTGCAAGGCTGGCCCTGTTCAGAGCTCAGCTGGAGGCTCATGGCTGAGGGCAGTGCAGAGGGCTTTGGGAATGAATCAGAGGGCTCCTCAACCCCACATCACTAACCAAAAGCCAACCTAATTAGTAGCCACCAAGACCTGTTGCCACCTGTTCTTGAATTGCTTGTCTGAGCCTGGTCCTGAGTTCAAATCTCTACACAAGGATACAGATCTGCAGTGTGCCTGTTATCTCCTTTTTTTATGGTCTCAGCAGAATAATTGGGCATTGGATCAGCTCAGGGATGAAACACACCTCTTGCTGTATGCAGTGGCTCAGACTAGGAGGATGTGGGGTGCTCCATCTTCACTGGTTTCTGGGGCAGAGACCTCTGGAACTCTGTTTTTTGTATCTGTTCCCCCTATTTGTCTTACTAGCAATCATAGGCTGTGATTTTATGGAACTCACCCTGCTGGAGCTCTCTTCTGGGGCTGTGCTCCTCTTTTTGTCCTTCTCCTTCGTGATTTGCTCCCTATACTTTACTCAGTGAGGTTTTGGTGTATTTGTTTTGGTGTGGGGTTTTTTCTTCTTTTTCTTTTTTTTTTTTAATTTTCTGCTTCTGGGATACTGAACTGATTCCTTCCTCTGAACGTGTTAGCTTTTTATATTTTGGTAGGGCCATGTCTCTTCCACCTGATCTCTGTGTGGCTGCATGTGGATGTGAGTAGTTTTATAGTTTTCTCCCTCAAACTCCATTGCACCCTGGCTCCTCACAGATAGGAGAAGGAGGTGAGAGGGGCTTTTATTGTACCAGAGGACTTTGCCCATCCCTCTGTGGGTCTGAACAGGCCAGCATTATTTCACAAGTGCTAAATCCACTCACAATGGTTTTAAATGGTTGAGCTGCTGAGCCAGCTGAACAGCAAACACCAGCAGGGAAACCACATTTCGTGAGCGCTTCAGATTCCTTCGGCCTGTACGTGGAGCCATTGGGAGCAGAGTAAAAGCCCTTTGACACAGCTCCCTTCGGCAACTTTTTCACAACCACGAGCCAAAAATGGGGGCTGGCAAAGGAATTGGGCCAGAGTCAACTCCCAAGAATCCAGCACGTGAGGATGGAGCTCAAATCTGGTTTGGTTAAAAACAAAACAGCAGCACAGGAAATTTTCTTGTAGTGTATGAATCCTTTGCTGGGCGTCTCCCTGATCAGTGTGGATTTCCAGTCAAGGTGTCACCATGGGCAAAAGATGAGAAAAAACCCAGGTGCCAATGTTATGTAGGAATAGTTTTTATTGTATTTGTATCTGTTAACTGTTCACCTTATTTTATACAACTAAGTGAAGGAGAACCCAGATTGTGTAGCTGTTGTCTTCTGATAATCATAGAATAACTAGATCTTCAGCTAACATAACCAGAAATATAAGAATATAATTATATTTCTTATAATAAGAAGAAATATTCAAGAATTCAAGCAATTATCCCATTGCAGTAGGATAGATGAAGGCCTGTGTAAAGGAGCTGCTATTTCTATCCGTGTCCAGACATATTCCTGAGACAAGTTCTTTCACAATGATCTGGGTTAGCTTAGACACTCAGCAGTGGAGGTTTCCTAGCCCAGACAGTCTTGACAGAGTGATTACTTTGAGCACTGCATTGAGGCAGCAATAATTATTGATGGTGGTCATGAGGAAAGATGAACCTCCCTGCTCCAGCTCCAGTCAGCAAAAACTGTGTGGCCACAGCCTGAAATCACACAGGGACATGCAGCAACATTTCATCTTGAATCAGCCAGAAGGAGGTGCAAAGGTCAAGTTGAAAAGTTGCATCAAGAACTTGTATGGTCATTCTGAGTCACAATTTCTGTTTAATGTATTTCAGTTTGTTTCACTTTGGGGTTTTGTCCTACACCAGTGTGGTTGAGTGACTCTAGTTCCAGCAAGAAAGAGGTGCAAACACAGCTGTGTGTGCCTGAACTTTTGAAAGTGTGTCAAATTTTTTTTCCTATGGCTGTTGAAGTTAACATTGAGCAGGGGAAGGAATTATGTGTGGTCTCTTATTGACAGCTTCACTTAATGCTCTTCTTTACGCTCTGTGAAGTAACACAGTGTTCTCTGGTGACTGAAAAAATCTCCAATGATTCCTTCAAGAATTGATGGAGATTAAGAATTTAACCTGTGAGAACAAAGATGAAGCCAAAGAATGCTGCTCTGTGGCAATTTGCCCATCCAGAGGTGCTCAGTCTTTCCTGTCACCTTCTACTGGTGTGCCCTTGAGTACATCAGTGCTTATTTAACCATCTCTGCCTTGACTTAATAGCTGTAAAATAGGCAGAAAAACACCTCTTGCTCCATGTGGAGATTGTGAAATTAAATTCATTGATATTCACAGCACTCTTGGAAAACTAGGGACAGAATAACTTGGTTCTCACACAAGTCCTGGGAGAGTATTTCTGTGTTATTTTCTGCAGAAATACTCCTTCAATAAAACATAGGTTACAGAATAATGGTTGGCCACTCTTTGGCTCTTATTAGATTGGTAGGAGCAGCTATTTTTTGTCACATAATCGAGGTCTGTGGCGAATTTGGGCCTTCTTTTAAATCTCACAAAATATTATTCTGCAAAAGAGAAAACTCCTGCAAATATGCATAAATATTAGGGGAAAATTAACGAAAAAAAACCAAGAGAGCATGAACAAGCCACAAACCAAAACATGATCTCATTTTCTCATTCTTGTTTCTCTAAATCTGCCAACAGGATTCCCCCAGAATTTCCAGCACTCACTGAACCTTGACCCAAGCAGCTTAATGAGAAATTTCTTCCCCAAGGGTTATTTTGGATAGAAAGTTCTAAGATCCTGTGTATAATGGTTTTCACAGCTGTAATTACAGAGTCACATATCTGATTCGTGTAATTTGACAAGGAATTATAGCTTGGCTAGTTCAAAGGAGTGTGTCAAGGTGTATGGTAACTGGTGATGTGGATCTTGCAGCCTCTGCACTTGGGCCCTTCCATCATTTTGGTGTCCAGTTCAAATGCTTCTGTTACATGTTTACATACCTGAGGCAGTCTAGATTACAGTAGTAGAGCTCACTTCTTGTATTGCCTTTCCCCAGAGACAGTTTTATAAACACTTGGCCCACAAGCCAGGCGTAGGGAAATGGCAGTGAAAATGCCCATTCACCCTTCTTGTGCTTGGAGAAGCTCACATTTCTGTGTGTGGTTATTGTATGCCTGAAGTGCTGCCCATTTTTGGTTCTCAGCAGAGAAGCATAGCAAAATAATACAGATTTTACAGAAAGGGCTGAGAAAGGGTGACTTGGACTTCCTTCTTCTGTGGTAAATGAGGGAAAATGTTGTACCTGTGTGTCAGCTGGGGGCAAACAGGGAGAAGCAGGTGCATGGATCAGCTCTCAGGCACAGGCTGGAATGAAGGTGAGAAGGGCAACTATTTGACAAAAGATAGAAAAATTCAATTTTAATACCTGTTTTAACAGGTATTTCATGATGCAGAGGATTCCCAGTCACAAAGATGTCTCAGTGGTTTACTGCTGGCCAGACAGGAGAGCTGTGCTGCCACCACCATAACCAGGATTATGGTTACTCACTGCAGCCAAAACTCCTTGTGCACTCAAACCTGCAAGGTGCACTTGTCTTGTATTTGTGGGGTTCCCAGACAGGGAAAGGAATGATGCATCTGACTCCATGTTCTTAGAAGGCTAATTTATTATTTTATATTATTTTATTCTATTCTTTGTTCTTAGAAGGCTAATTTATTATTTTATATTATTTTATGATATTGTTTTATTTTTTGTTCTTAGAAGACTATTTTATTATTTTATGATAGTTTTATTCTTTTATATTAATATGATATTATTTTATTGTTTCATTATAGTACTATATTATATTATATTATACTATACTATACTATACTAAAGAATACAGAAAGGATACTTAAAGAATGCTAAAAAGATAATAATGAAAAACTCGTGGCTCTTTCCAGAGTCCTGACACAGCTTGGCACTGATTGGCCATTGAGTCAAAACATTCGCATCAGAAACCAATGAAACAATCTCCAAGCACATTCCGCATGCGAGCACAACACAGGAGAAGCAAATGAGATAAGAATTTGTCTTCCTTTTCTTTCACTGCCCCTCATAAGGTGAGGGGTGAGGGTCCAGCTCAACCACTGCTGTAAGGATGCTCCAAGGGTGTATTTAACTCCACATGTGCCTCATTTTCCCCAGTTACCTTAAAACCCAAGATGAAAAATACTATTATCTCTGTGTTTGGGAAGGGCCTAAGCAAACGTTCACCCCAAGTGGGAAATCTGGCCATATCCAGGTAGAGCAGGCAGGAGGAAAGTAAAGGCAAGAGGGGAAATGTCACATCTGACAATAGAGCCAAGAACTAATTAGTACTGATTGCAAGAATCAGTCTCCTTCTCCTCAGCAAGTTGTGACACATTTGTCTGTGTTCTGGTGTGAGTGTTGTTGGTTACTGGGACCAGCACAGGTAGTGCTACACACACTTTCAGCTCCTGGCAGCTGGGGAAGAAAAGCATAGGGTCACTCTTGCTCCAAAGTCTAATAACCTGTTTCACACCTGCCTTTTGATTAACTAGGGCACAGTGAATCTCTGCCCAAGCCCTGTAAAGGCTTTGCTCTCAAGGAGCAGCCTGAAATCTTGCAGTCTGGGTGGCATCCACTAGTGACAGCAATCATTGTTGGTGTTAGAGCCCTCCCTGCTTCTCTTGGCTACACCAAGACCTGAGCCTCCAGATTACTGATCTGAAATGGGGGGTAGCTGCCACTGAAAGGAGATATTCTATGGTCTGTACATGGCCATGCACTCCCAGTCATGGACAGGTGTGTGATCCTCCCAGGAACCACTGCAGGACAGCAAAGCAGAACATTAACCCTGCCAAAAAGTGACCAGTTTCCTTTGAATTTATCTCTCTGCACCAGCTTTGCCAGAGTTCAAAGGAATGGTGATGGAGTGTAACCCTGTTTGAAAGGCTGGAATGACTGAGTTAATTCAGTTACAAACACAGTGAGATGAGCTCCTCAGCCTCCTGATGACTGGATTGCACACAATGTCCAAGGATCCACAATGCCATAGAAGTGGATTTTTCTGCAGCTCTTAGGTCTCTGTTTGAAAGGCTCTTTCTCAATGCAGATTTTCACTCTCCAGCCCAAATTACAGGGCCCAGATAACACTACTGAAGTGCCCTGGAGCAGGCCATTTCTTTGTAGGCAACAGGAGACTGCCACCATTCCAGGAATGGCCAAGGAGAGGTCCTGGAGCACTAGGGAGTGCAAACTGGCTGCTGCTGCAGAAGCAGGCGAATACATGCCCAAACCAGGAACTTGTAAGCACATCACAGCCTTGGAGCACAAGTTAAAGCCACAAAATACCAAAAAAACTGGAAGTCTAGCCCAGCTGTGAGCACACTCTGTGTGTTCAGATTTAGACTGAAAGTGGGATGTGAGAGATGGGAATTACTGTGGTTAGGGGGACTTTCCAATTGTTTTGTGGGCATTTTGGAAAAGTCCACATTGTTAGACCTGTAGCTGGCTCTACTTATCTGCCTTTCTAAAGTCTGCCTGCTGAAGATCTGGTCAAAAACTAAGCACTGGAAGTAAACTATGCAATTACTTTAAATCTTTTTTTTCCCTTGCAAGTTACTTGTAAACCTGTCTTTATTTCCACAGATGTATTTTCCATTCAAGGTATTCATGAAGCAACTCCTGCCAAAAAATTTCAGTGTAGGGCCTGTTTTCCAGAATGATTATTTTAGCTGTTTACTCTTTTTACTTTTGAAGTATGAATGATTCCCTAAATGGTGAGGTATTACTTCTGTTTCTCATCCCAGAGGATTGTAATTTTTTTTTTAATCCAAAGAGTAAGAAACTATAAAAAGAAAGACACAACATAGAATATAGGACCTCTTTTGCGGTATGAACACGGATGACATTTCATCCAGCACACATCTCTTAAACACCCCTTTGTACAGAAGGTAACTGCAAGAAAACATAAAAATGTTAATCTAATAAAAATATGGAGCCATTTAGTATCAGCTGCTGTGCTGGGAGTGGTGGAATGATGGTGTATCAGTCACCCACATTCAAAGTTTGGGATATTGGCTTCAATCCCCAATGAAACAGGGTTGTGTTGAGATGTCAGATGGTGAGCTGCAGCAGCTGAGGTACACAGCTGGACAGATTTAATGGGCCTTGTGCTGCTGGAAAGAGCTGTCCTGTATAGCTCCCTCTTCCCTTCTTGCCCCTGCAAATCTCTGTGGAAGGGTTGGAGGGAGTCAGGGGGACAATAGCATAAACAAGCACAGGCAACTCAGTCACAGTGTTTCTATCAAAGCCACATTTCTCATTTATAAACCTGTGTGTCCTGAGGTAAAAGGAAATTGGTGATGGGATCTTGTTGGATTGTTTTGTTTCTATCCCAGATGTATTTTTCAGATCCCAGCTATCTCAGGATGTCCTCTGCTATACCTCACCAGGGTACTGCCTGGTTTCTTGTCAATGACAGGTGTTCAATAGAGGAAGGTGAAAGTTTCACTTGGAAGCCACAAATAGAGACATCTCAGGAGAAAAATGCATAATTCGGATTAAATAATGTCAAAGTTTTACCTTTTAATAGGTAAATTAATATTTTTAATGAAAATACTTTCATTCCAGTTTTATTTATTTTCTTAGCACTTGACTGGCTGGCATAAATCAAGTAAGGCTGCACATCTTGTGCCTTTTTTCTATTTCAGCACCATTTCCTTTTTGTATGTCTCTCTACACCATTTGAGGTTTTGTTGGTCTTCCTAGAAGTCAAAATGGGAAAACAGACTGCTTGGAAAGACACAGAACAAGGGAATATTAGTAAGGGAGAAAGTTGATTAATGGGAGACACTTCTTGCTGTTAAAAAGCAGTCATAGGTGCCACTTACAGGGAGCTGGTGTCTAATTTCTCTAATGCAAGCTACCACTTGTAGTCTGGTCAGCAATTGTGCCAGGGCCTGTAGGGAACTTAAAAGTTCCAATATTTATTTTTATCCTGTTATTGGCTTATGGAATTTGAAGGTACCTTTTTTAGCTTGCATAACTGTAAATATTGTTACTGGACCTCCCGACCTCTTTTCTATGTTTGCTGGCCCCAATATTTGACCTCCTAACCTGCCCCAGGAGATGGCAAATTCCACAGGCTGATGACATGCTGGATGTGGGAGTCCTGTTACAGACACTTTCAATTTTGCTTTTTGAGCTCCTCTTCTTGCTTCAGAATGAGCAAAAAACGTGGGGGACTGATCAGTTCTCCTTAGAGCCTTCTTAAATCTTGATTGCCTCTTCCTGCTGTCTCCTACATGAGGACAAAGGTCCACTGTTTTCATTTCAGTTACCTGCCCAGCCTGTCCCTGTTGTGTAAGAAATGCCAGGAGGTACTGGCAACTGCTTCAGACACAGGACCCTCAGTCTATAAATAAAAACTCCTATTTCTGGATTGTATCATAGTAATTTCATGACTGTTCCTGCTGCTCCATGCAGGAGCTCTTTGAGGAGGAATGAGTCAGGAGTTATAGT
This sequence comes from Geospiza fortis, assembly GCF_000277835.1. Classification (NCBI taxonomy): domain Eukaryota; kingdom Metazoa; phylum Chordata; class Aves; order Passeriformes; family Thraupidae; genus Geospiza; species Geospiza fortis. The sequence goes on along the minus strand of NW_005054326.1, from coordinate 800,823 downwards.
GTGCAATGCACATTCCCCGAGATCTTCCTAAACAATCAGCTGGAAACTTCCAAGGAGATACTTCCAGCTGCTCTGCATTCCCTGCTCAAAAGAGGGTTTTAAATGTACTTTCCACTGAAAACCACTTTTTTTTTTTATCTCTGCCACTGACCACTTCTCCCCTTACCTCACACTTGTCAAGTCACATCATTTACAGGACTCTCTGCTTGTCTCAGCTATTGTCCTGAATCCCGATTCAGGATTCTGCCAACTACACCAATTCATCGTGAACAAATGATTTGGGATTTAGATCACTTCAAGAATCATCATCAAAGATATTTGTGAAAGTGGTTTTAATATGATGCTGTAAAAATGTTTGATGGCGAGCTTCAGTCTGTTCTTATACAGCGCAATCATTTGAACAATACCAAGGCACAAGTAAAAGTTACCAAGAAAAACCAACAGTCGCTGAGATAAGATCAAAGGTACCAGGGCACAAATCAAAGTTACCATACTACAGGGTTCTGTGCAGTATCAATCACTTACCAGAGATCTGCTGCTGGTAAAAGGTCTCTGCTCTGAGAGGCAGCCTGGAGGGTTGTCACAGTGCAAGGGGAAATCACTGCCGTGCAGTCAGGAGAGCTCAAAGAAGGCTCACTCAGGCCCTTATTTATAGAATAAAGTGGTTGGCTTGCAGTCAAATTACATGTGATAGTAAAGGTATGCATGAGACTCCTTGTACCCACAACTTACTTTGTTCCTTGATAAATGAGTCTTGGAAAAGGCGCTCACTATTCATGTGTTAATCGCATGATTGGTGCTCCAAGCTCATGCCTGGATGCTCACTGGGTCAACTCTGCTTCTTTGTGGGTTTTCAGAAAGCAGATTGAAACCAGAGGAGCTCTTGGTCCATCCTTTGGAGTCTGAACCAAACTAGATTCGTTTGGTTACGAGGTTTTATTTATCAAACCAGTGGGTAACACTCCCTCTCCTGGAGCTCTGAATTTCCTGGTCATGAGCATGCCAGAGTCTGTGTGCATTCACCTGTGTTTTGTGCTGCTTGCTGGCTTCCCCAAGAGGTGTCACAAAGGAAACCCTAGCAGCACAGTTGTTTTTGGGGCAGTTGTGTAGTGGTGCACACTCTACGCCTCCCTGCTCTGGAAACAGATGGGATGTTCTTCTCAGTCGTGCAACTCAAGGAACCTTTGGCCTTCTGGACTTACTTATTTGAGTATTGTAAAGGCCAAGGATGCTGGTGTGATCACTTTTGGCTCTTCACTTAACCTCAAGGGTGGGTTGAAAGAGAAAAACTCTAAACCAAAAATTTTGCAGTAGTCTATAAGCTTTTTAAATAATTATTTTTTTCATCTATTATACCTGGACTTTAAATTCATTATAGACCTGAAACGTTCCATTCAGTGGAGTGATTTAACATACAGGGAGTTAATTTGACCTTTTATTTAGCATAATTTTCTTGTCCTCTCTTCACCATCAGTTCCTGGCTTAATGATGTCTGTATTGTCCCCCTTATTGTCTAGCTCTAGGAAAGACTAAGATTTATCTCTCCCTTAATAAAGCCTTAACAAAGTACATTTTCACTGTCATAGCTACCTGTGCATCTTGCTCACTAATTGTGTCTCTTATTGAGCATAGCTACTCCCAGGTCTTCAAAAGCTGCTCTGCACTTAGCATCTCACTGGGGATACATTCTGCAGGTTTGGGGAGTCTCAGTCCTTCTTTCTAGTCAAGGAACATTGTCCTGATTATTTCCAGTGTCACAAATCTTACCATTTTAGTTTCTTTGACATGGGCCAAAGAAAAAAAATTGTGACCCCAGAGGGACTTCCCCACGGCCAAGTCTAAGGATGATTAAGACCATTTCAGACAGAAAAATCAGCTGCAAAGTCTGGACTCTTATGCCACCTACTCAGAGCTGGAAGCTGTGCCCTAGGCAATGCTTCATATTCCTCCCTTCACAGCTGTCTGAAGTGCAGATCTGGACTTGAACCTCTGAGGTTTGATGGGTGTTTGTGATCTGGGCTTCTGGTTCCATTTCCTCTTTTCCTTTTTCCCAACCCTTGGGTAGTTGCCCTTTCTGAGAACGCACGCTGCACACAAGAAACACCCTTCTTAAAAAACACAAACACTCAGAGCAGGAACACAGAGAACTGAAAGAGCTTCACCAAGAAGTTTTGTTTCTCTGTAAACCATACATAGGAAACCTTGGCCTCTTCACTCCCTCAGTGTTTGCTGTATTTATTTCTTTTTCTCCTCTCCAGATTGAGAGTACTTTGTGCCAAACAGAGAAAGGCTTTGTGAGATGAGGGACAGATCAGACTTATGCAGCTTGTAGAGTTTGCGCTGCCTCCTTCTGAGGGCTGAAGGCTAATCTCTTCCTCCTCTGCCCTTCCTTCCCTAAAAAGCATCTCTTTTTAGTAATATCCCTCTTCTAACCCTTATTTTTTTTGAGAAAGGCTCATAACTGCTCTTGGCAGAACACAGCAGACATCCTGCCACTGGTTTTTCTTCAAAGGGGAACAGAGGGAAAAAAGCAGAACTGAGTTTTCAAAGGAAACTCGCTGCCAAAGCTGAGGAGCAAATGATAGAAGCGGTGGATCTTTCCCCCAAACTGGGGCTCTCCCCTCCCGTGGATATTTCCCCGAGCCAGACTCACGTGGGGATTGGCGCTGTCCCTGTCCGAGGCCATCCCTGTGTGTGTCCCCAGGTCTGTCCCCAGCAGCCGGAGGAGCGGAGCGCTCGGCGCTGCCGGAGCTCTGAGCCGGGCAGGGCAAGGCGCAGCTGCTGGAACAGACCCGCTATTCATGTGCCGGCATCCCGCCCGCCCTGGCATGGCCTGGGGGCGACACAGGGGCTGGCAGCCGGTCCCTCATTGTCCAGGCAGCCCTGGAACAAGTGTCCCTCTTACACTTTCCATGACACTCGTGTGCGCGGCGTGTCTGCGCCGCCTCTGCGAGCCCAGCTGAGCCCCATGAGCTCACTTGGGCAGGGAGCTGGCGATGCAGCCAGGGTACCAAGAGGTTCCTGGCATGGGCTGAGCAGCCACAGCAGCCATCCCAATCTCTTCCCTCCCTCCCTCCGTCCCTCCCCAGCACACAGCAGAACTTACAGATGAAAAACCAGAAGGCGAAAAAACGAAGTACACAAAAGTTGTGTCTGCTAGCTCACAGCAGAACTTACAGACAAAAAACCAAAAGGTGAAGAAACAAAATCCACAAAGTTGTGCCTGCTAGTTGCTGCTGCTAAGATAGTGTTACATCTCAGAGAAAATTCACACTTTATGCTTTTAACAGTCCCTTCTTCTCCTTTTTCTCCCCAGCCAAAATGCCCTTCCTTTTCCCTCCCCAACTTTTTTTTTTTTTAGTTGAATTTGATATGTCTGGTTTTAGCTGAAATGAAAACTTGCTTCTCGCTGAAGTTAAAAACAACTGTGAATGACACTGGAATGGAAATGTGTGCAGCCAGAATCAAGTCACAGTGTGGAAAAACATGTTGTTATTATTATTAGGTGGGTTCCTCAGGCAGAAATATCAGCAATAATTCTCTAGATTTTAGAGAAAGTGCTACTTTGTGCTACTTGCAAATCAGGTGGGCATGTTTGGCTTTTGAAGGAGAATTTCTGTAGTTACAGTAGCACAGAAGATTTATGGTAAGGAATATATTCTGTTTAAACAGTTCAGCCAAACGCGTGTTCTAATACTCCAGCCTGCCTGAAAGTGCTGACAAGTCTGTCAGTAGATGATCCTGTTGCATTGATGCTTCCCAGCAAAAGGCCTCATTTTGCAGTGAAAATACTGGTGCTTAGTACTGCAAGTTCATTTCAAAGTGCTGATGAATGTAACCTCTCTGCATTCCTCTTCTACAGCTTTTTTTTCACGTATGGATGTGTGAGCTGAAGCAGTGAGATGTGTTTAGGGACTGGGCTGGTGTTACACAGGAAAACAGGGCTGGGATACAGCTCATTTCATTTGGCCTAAGGCTGAAAGCCCATCAGGAACCATCAGGCTGATTCTATAATCAAAAGCCACCACCAAGGTTCCTACTTTTGAATGAAAATTGAGGTCCCTGCTTCTTGTTATCACTGAAGTGATTGTTTGAATTCTGCAGGGAGTGCAGGTGAGGGGAAAGAGGTTACTCATTGCTGCTCTCCAGCACATGTTGGCTTTTACTTTTTTTTTTTCCCCATAGTATAAAGAGCATTTAACCCCAAATGCAGCCATCTGCTGCTGTTGTTGGCTTGCTGGCCTGCTAGGAACCTGTATGTTAACTAAAATTCTCTGTGAGTATACTATTGCACAGATGCTAATATAGATAATTACCTGTTTTAATTTACTTTTTTTTTACTGTATTCTATAAAAAGATGTTGTGGTTAATCAAGTTATAAATATATGTTGTTTATTAATACATAATTTACCCTGGGTGGGTGCCAACAGTGTACATTAAGGCATTCCT
>NW_005054326.1:770923-796348 GCF_000277835.1 Geospiza fortis | reverse complement strand
TCCTTTGTGAACAGGCTTCCAGCAAACAGCCCATGAAAGCTGGCCAAAGATTTTCTGAGTTTCTATACAGCATAAAACCAACTACAAAATATTTTCTATTGGTCAGACAGGAATGAAGTATCTATGATTTCATTTAGTAGATGAACAAATATTACCAGTGCACAAATTTCAAGCAGGACTGCATGATATATAACAATGTGTCCTTTTGAAACTATTTTTTCTGACTATATCTAAATGCCATGCTAGGAGCTTTTTCTTTTAACACCCTCTCCACAGAGGTATTGCAAAGAGTAGTAATCTTGTACTGTGCCTTCAGAGTAACTACAGAAATGAGTCAAAACTTATGGCAATCCTTGTAAGTCCTTCAATCAAACCAGGTCCTCACTGCCCTCTCCCAGGCCAACCTGGGAGAGGCTTTCTGCCTCCCTGGAAGTCTCAGGAACCAAACACATTAAAATGAGAAAACTCCAAATAATAAAATTACTCTTGGAAATGCTTTGTCTATGTCATTAATAGCAAAGCTCAGAGCCAAAAACAAAATGTGAGGAGAGAGGGGAGTTTATTTTAAATTGGGTTATAATAGCTGCTCAAGAAAGGAGTGCCTCAATGAACACAGTTATTTAGATATCCTTGTTTCTAAATGTGATTACAAAGAGCCACATTTTCCAAAATATCTTTCCAGTAACTGTTAATTATGATGCAAGAATGCACAATTGTAATGGTCCAAAAACTCAGGCACAGAACATGCAGCCCAGCTTCCAGAAGGGGTTGTGTGACACGAGGAGTAGCACTCACCAGGTTTAGATTAAGCAGCCCCTGAACTCCCTTCTTTTGCATATCGTAAGTGGGACCCCTTTGAAACCAGGCTGTTCTAATGGGTGTTAATTGATTGATTGGAGAGTCTTTCTGGTACAGCAGAAATGGATGGCATGGGGGAAGAGCAGTGATCCCTGAAAGGAGGGTGGGGAGTATCTGGGGCATGAGGGAAAACACAAGCCCATGATTTTCCTTGTGAGATCAGCCAAGAGCAGAGGGGAGGCTCAGTGGATCAGCCCCACTCACTTGGGAGCAGCCCACAGGGCAGAGTTGCTCATTTCCATCCCCATCCTCTCCCCTCCCTTATGCCAGCCCAAGCGCTTGCGCAGCCACCCAAGCAACCAGACAGAACTTCTTCCAGCTGGAAGGGAAAATAAAGTTGCAGGCTATTTTTCTGGCTGGGATCAGCTCCCTGACCTGGTTCTGCACATAAGTGAGCAAACACTTCCACTGGCGGCAGGGAGGGCGTCCGGTGGGAAATGGAAAAAGCAGCTGGGAGTGGAGGAGGGTGGGGACGCTGGATGTGAGAGCACAGCCCTGCATGCTGGTGCCCCTGCTGGGGCTGCCTCTCACAGGCAGCACGGGGAGAAAGGCTGAATTCTGTGGGCTGCAGCTCTATCCAGCAGCAGAAAGCAGCCATGCTCATGAAGGCTGAGATCTCTGCAGAAATGCTCTCCTCTCCACTCTCAGATTTGTTGCGGCACTTCAGAGAGTATCCAAGATGGAACCGTTTCAGAAGGACAACTGCACTTCTCACAGGGAGGCTTCACTTCTGAACTCTTGACAGGCCCTCATCTTGTGTTGCAAAAGTGGGTTGGGTTTGGTTTTGGGACGCTCTTTCCCCACTCTGTAATTCTGGGTGACCTCTGCTCTATCTCAGGAAACAAGAGTGCTGTGGGTGCATTCACCTGACTGCCTGGGGAGGTAAGAATACAGCCTGACCTGTTCAGCCTTACAGAGTGAAAACCAAGAGGGATCCTGAACTGGAAAACTCCACAGAGAGGGAAATGCAGCAATAGCACAGGAACTAATTAATAAACTGGCCAAGAAAAGATGCTGGGTTAGAAAGCAGAGGAAGGTTCTTGGCTGCCTAAGTGCTCGTGTTCTGAAGAAACCAGCCAGTGAGAGCAGCAAGGACAAACAAGTGAACCAGACTGGGGATGGAGTTTGCACAGTTTGCCACAGGGATCACCTGCTCCAGCTGCCTGTGACAGCCAGGGATTGCCCTGCCAACCCTTCTTGTCCCAGCTCCTCTTTTCTGTGTTTCAGAACACAGAAAAAAAAGCAAGAGCTTGAAAAGGTGGAAAAGCAAAGCCCAGCGGAACTGCAGTGCATGCTACTGTAGTGTAGGCAAGTGCCTGGGTAGGCAAAGGCCCATTTTCTGTGGTTTCTTTAGGAATATTAGTCCTTTTAATGATTGGTAGGATTCCAGCTCCTGGTTGGGCAGACTAGCTTCTCCTGTTAGAGGAGAGAGCCACAGAGAACAGCCCAGTGTTTGGAAGAGTAATTAATAATCTCAAGGAAGGTTCTGGAAGCGAGGAGCGCACACGTGCAAGCAGTACTTCTAAAATTCTTCCAGAGGGTGAAAAATGAACATGGATGTCTCCAATGAATCTTTAAATTTTATGAAAGCAAGGCTAGAAAGGATATTAAAGAGTCACCATCACTTCTCCAGCTCCAAGAGCACAGCAGGTCAGGGGTATCTGCCCTGTTAACACAGATGTTGATCCAGCCTGCTTTGAAAGTGCTCCAGACATCTTGATTTCCAAGGCAACCTATCCCAGTGCTTCAGCAACACCATTCTAACAGCTACAAGTGGTTTTGGTAATACTTTATTAAAAAAAAAATGTCCCTGCTGCAATTTTAGCCTGTTATTCTTATCCTCTCCACGTGGGAGAGAAGAGATTATTTCCTTCCTCTTTGCTACAGTTGTTTACATTTTTGAGGACTGTTATCATGTCTCTGCTCAGTCTTCTCTGTATTTAAGAAAACAAAAATTCTTTTGCTGTCTCCTCATAGGTTATATTTCATAGGTCTCTGAGTGCTGTTGCTGCTATCTGAACTCTTTCCTGTTAAATTATCAGAGAGTTTTGGACTGTTGGGAGTCTGCATTAACACAGGTGAAAATGGTCATGGGGGTGTAAGTGGGAGAAATAATAGAGGAATAATCTTCTGTGTATTTGGATTGATAATGGGAGTCAGGAGCACAGACTGTAATTTTTGTGGGGTCTGACTGAGTAATAGTTTTCTGTTTGTCCTTGAGAGAAAATCACTATTTTTCCTCCAGAAGGCCAGGACAGATTCCAGACAAGAAAAATTCTTTTAGCGCTCTTCAACGTTTTAAAATGCTGTAGCAAACCACAGTGAGAGTGAGAATAAAGGGGGATCAGGTTGAAAGGAGACCAAGGTCACCTCCTGAAGCTCAGGTAACTGACTATTGATGATTCCCAGAAATCCCAGCAGCCCAGACTTGCTTTGTCTGACAAAAGAAGGATGTGTCCCATTTGGAGAAGAGTTTTTAAGGCCTCAGTGTTCTTTCCTCGTTGCTAGACTATTCCATTTTTTCTGCCTTAGTCAAAAATCTGCACCTGGAATGTAGATTAAGAATATTAATTAACCCTGGCAGAAGATATCACTCCAGAAAGAGGGAGTTTGGTTTGACTACAGCCTGACTGGCAGTTTCTTGAGCTCTTTGAGAGCCTGAGTGGACAAATAACTCCCATGTCAACCCTTATCTCCAGCACGGGAAGGTGTGAGAGGTTAGAGAAGGGTTATGTGCATTCCAGCACACACCCCCTCTTTTTAGCAGCTCAGCCACAGCCTACAGAAATTACAGGTTGCTTCATGCTCTCTTTTTGTCTCCTTAGCTTGAGACAGACTGATACTCGAAACTTTTTCAGCCCCGGTGGGTGAGGAGGCACACAGGTGTGCCCCCCTGCACACAGCCCCCGTTTCATGATCGCTGCTGACATTGCCTGATCCTTTAGTGAGCCACACCACAGACTTCGGAGTTCTCTACTGATTACCACATCGTTTTCCATTTTACTTCCACACCTAAAACTTGCTGACACCTAAACTTCCTTGTGGGTATTTCTACCGACTGCAGTGCTTACGGCCTTGGTCCCTATCTGAGTTTGGCCTCAGCAGTGTTTCCCAGCCTTGCAAGCCACTTTCCAGGGTAAATCTTGGAAAACTCACCCAATTAAGAGTCCCTCTTATAACCTCCTTTAACTTTTTTTTCTCAAAGTCTCTGAATCTGGCCCTTGGGCAAAATAGAACTTCCTCTCTTCCCCCTTTTTGCTCGAACAAAGTCTTCCCTGACTCTGACCCTGGCAGCAGATCTCCCCAGGAGCACATTTTGCATGCCGTGAACAAATGCTGCCTGGCTCCCTGTGTGGCATTTCACCTGGATGACATTTAACCAAGGACCTAGAATTTGAGGCTGGAACAGAGCTGGGGTGTTCACACAGACTCATTCCCATTATTCAGATCACTCTGATGTGCTTCAGCTGGAGCTGAAAGCATTTTGAAAGCAGGAAGGGAATAAATCCTCTACAGTGGACAACTCCCAGATTCCTTCTCTTGCACCCTCCTTCCTTCCAGGGCTCACCCCCATCTCTCCAGGGAGAACTGACCCAGCAGTCAACCAAAATCTGGAAATGGTGTTTTAATGGCATTCCCTTCTGCCACCTTTGTTTATTCCCATCCCCATGCCACACATTAAATATAAAAGAAACCTTCAGCCTTGCTTACTCCCTTCCCCCATCTCTGCCCTCCTGACAAAGTTTCCAAATAAACCTTGAAAGCCACTATCAGTTGTAAAAGGTCTAATCAATGAAAGACACCGGAGTCAGTAACATGAAACCCTTTGCCTCAAGATCTCAGAGCTGCTGACTGAAGTGCAGCCTGTAAGGTCAGGCATTCTTGCTGCTGTTTGGCTCTGTGTTCATTGAATGCAACGTCAAACAAGGGGCAGCCCTGAGTAGGTTATTCCTCTGTTTACAAAGCAAGCAGCTCACTGAATTCTGGCAAAGCAGAGTTTAAAAGGCCATCCTCACCTAAAGGGACAAGGAGAAAAAAGCAGGGAGAGGTTTTGTACAGCAGGACCTGGAGCATCATTTCCAGAGGGCTGCCCTGTCCGCGGAGTATTGATGAGCTGCACACAACAGAAGCAGCAGTGACTGCAAGGCACTGAAAAGGTAATTTCCAAATAAGTGTTTTAAAAGAAAAGCATGTGGAGGATAAATAAAGCCAGTACATCCTACAAAGGCCCTTTAAATCCACAAAAAGTCCCCTTGACTACAGTTAGCTTTACAGCAGCCCTGAAGGGAGACAGGGGGAGATTCCATCAGTGCTTGAAAGAGGAGGGAGCAGGGAAGTTATTTAACAAGGTACAAATATAGGTACAGAGGGTGAAATAAAACCAGCAGCACCTGACAATGACAAACATGAAATTCACTCATGTTTTGGCATCATGTCTCCAGGAAAAGGAAGACCCATGTTTTTACAATGGTTCTTGATGTGATTTAGCTCCGAGAAGTGTACAGCAAGCAGGCAAAATAGGTGGTGGAATCTGGAATAAGGAAATTCAATGCAGTTATTGGATTTGTGTCTTGAATGTGCTTTTGGGTTTTTCCTGTGGGGTTCTGAGGGCAAACAGAATTTTTCAGGCTCAGAAGTGGTTTCTGTACAGACACACGTTTTTCCTCCCTGCTAGGATCTCCCTGCAACAAATGGGGACTGAGAGGTTTTAAAGTCTGATGTCTTCAAACAATTTTGTCAACAAGCAGCTGGGATTTGTTTACATTTTAAAGACAGTCTGTTTAGTTAAATTGCCAAGTGTTACAAGTGTTGTGGTTATGGCAGTCCCTCAGGTCAGGATCAGAAATACAAAGTGCAATAATGTATATTATTCAGAAGGTTATGTTACTGAGGAGAAGCCACCCTGCAGTCAGTGGAAAGAATTTCTCTGTCTTTCAAGGACTTAAGAGGAAACACGTACTGATCCAATAACTACATGCAAAATATATATTTATTTGCAGTCAAACTCCATTATTTGTGCTGCAAATTGCAAATCAAATACTTGTGCTTTATCTGGTTTGATGGGTATTTTACATTACTTGGTACAGACGCAAGTGCTACTAAAGCCTTTCTGCTGGACTTTTGTCACTTCCTCAGCATTTGTGATATTTGTGAGAAGCTCTTTTAAAGATATTTTGCAGCAAATTTTCCCAGTGGAATGGAAGAATTTCAGGCCTGACAGTGAAAATCACTGGTCTGTACAGTTTTGATCCAGAATCAGACACAAGTATTTCACTGGGGTGGCTCCAAAGGCTTTGCTGGAATCCCTCTGATTTACACCCATATGAGATCAGCATTAGGCCCCAGTGTTTTCATTTTTCATTTGTTATTCTTGGCCCTAGTGTCCTTTACCACTGTTGAATACAATGTTCCTAAAACACCAGATGTGCTTGTGAGATGAGGGAATGTGGCAAAAAAAAAAAAAAAAAAAAAGATTGCAGCAATTCACTAAACAACCCATGATCTTCTTTTGCCCTGTGGTCTGAATTCTGGGCTTTTACATGAGGATAACTGCATTCATTCCTACAAGACTGTTTCTGATTACCATTGGGAAATGAAGTTGTAAAATCCTTCCTGATCTAAGCACTTAACAGGATCATTGCATCATGCTCAGGATTAGCTTGTAGAATGACTGATGCTTAGTATTATTTTGTAAAAATTCTGGATTTCAAATCACTCTGCTAATATTTCAATCACTATATTACTGACTGATTTGAAAGCTTTATGGGGTTTAGTGCTCTTTCATTACTCGCTTAGGGCTCATATTAAGTGCTTGGAGATCTTAAGTAATATAGTTATTACATACAGCTCAGGTACCAGTTATCACACAGTTTATACCAGTTAAAACTGGTGGGAGATCCAAATCTGGCCCAGTATCCAGATTCCTTTGATGTGGTAGGAAGAACAGGTTCAAATCTGCAGCGTGCTGGCCACTCCAGCCTTAGACAGCAGAGCATTAAACAAAGTGCTGAGCTTCAGCTGAATGAGTAATGTGACCAAAGAACCCATCTGCTCCTCAGCCTGCACAGCCAGGCCCTGGGAGCTCAGGGAAGCTGGGGCTGCCTGGGATCACCTGCATTATTCTGTGCCTGACTATGAGACTTGGCTGCTGCAGCCAACTACTCACAAAGTCGTCTGCTTCCAAGGTCTGAGGCGTCCTCACTGATTGTGGAAGTTACAGAGAATTGTTTTCTCATGCAGGCAGCAACAGTAAATTTTGTACTTTAGAGCAATGTTTTGTTCTCAGTTATACTGCAATATATTTGGAGCACTTGGAGTCAGAAATTCACCTCAAATTAATGCTGGTACAAAGGATGGCAGCATCTTCTCCAGTGCATCTCCTTCTGCTGCACCCACTAAATCACACTGAAACCCAGCAATGGGAGCAAGGTCAAACCTTTCCCTGTGTGTGCATGAATAAAAGTATTGGTGTGTCTGAGTGTGTCCATCCTAGCTGAGCCATCAAGCAGGGGCTGCCAGGACAGAAGAGAGGAGGAAAAGGTGCTGTGCTTGATACCAGCCTTGATTGCCCGGGCTCCATGATTGCCTCATCCTCTGGCAGAAAGCAGAGCCGTGGTAGACACCAACTGGTGGGATTACATCTGCACAGTCATCCATTATGTCTGTTTCTATGGGCACAAGTTCTTCTTACAAGGTACTCAAAATGCAGACAGGGTCAGTCCTTTTTCTCCTAAAAAAATATTAGAGAATAGTGTTGGCAGCATTTTCCCCTGAGCCAATCTCCAACATGTTATTTAGCAGGCAATGTTTTATACAATTTAAAGTAAAATCAGGGATTTAGCTAATTGTGTCAGTTAAAATTCTGCATCATTTTCTTTATAAATCTCTTTGATTACCTCTGTCCAAGACTTATTAAGGGCATGATATCCAGTACTTTATGCTTAGATCCCTTGTGTAATACCTGCTCTCTGCCTGTCTCTCATCCCAGGGGTGGCTGAATTGCAATGATGAGCAAAGTGCTCTCTGTGGCTACAGTAAATAATCAGGTGGTGAACAACATTAGGTGCTTGGAGGTCTTTGAGCAGAGGGTACAGCATAAAGTCAGCTGCTCCTTGGCAGGAGTATGTGGGGGGCACTGGATGATGGGTAAAGTGAGAAGGCCAGGTGTGTTGACAATCTAACAACATAAGCTGAAGATTTACAGTGATTCACCTTTTCTCCTCTTTTCTATTCAATTTTGTAGGGTCACAAAAGAAATTACATTACTACATATCCTTACATAAGTTAAAGGTGTCAAAGTCATTTAAAAAAATAACATAATCTCTGTGGACTGAAAAATACTTCCTATTTTCACTGTCTTACCCCGTGCATTTCACCTGTGATCTCAGGGGTTAGTTCAAGGAATAAGACACCACATCTTATCTATGCTCATGCTTAAAAATTCCTACTACTGTGATGGTTTTGTGACACAGATTTTTTTGACAGATGACCAAATACCTCTCCTCCAAAAGTGCTAAGGGCTTGATCAAAACACACTGAAAGTAATGGAAACAATTACTGTAAGATAGCCTCAGAACTTTGCTTGTGCCATTTACCAAATGTCTGCTCTTTGTGCTGTAAATCCTCCATTCCAGCAGGTTAATTATGTATCAGTATTCAGTATTCCTTTATGAAGTGATTGGGATGCTCCTCAAAGTAGTAAGCAAAGGCAAAATAAATATATGTTATTTTTCAGTTCGCCATCCCATGCTTAGTTCTAAGTGAATTTCATGCCTGGAAAAGTGTCAGGTTGATGGCCCAGGTTCCTTTCATCTGCAAACACTTACTGCAGCAGCAGAACAAAAGCCTTCTCCACACTGATCCCTGACAGCACATCTTCAAACTGCAGAGACTTCAAATGGCAGGCCCTTTAAGTCCTTGATCTGTCTGGCAGCCTCTGCAACAAAGGGGCAAATCTGTGATGGGGCTTTTTATGGCACACATCTCTAGCAGAAACTCGACTGGGAGTCTCAAATTGTCTCAGAGATCAGTGCTGCCTAATATTATTATGCACTGCTGTTCTAAAAATAGTTCTGATTAGATTATGATAGATAAAACCCCACAGAAATGGCTTAGAATGCTAACAGTTTATTTTGGAATAAACAGAATTTTTTCCTAGTGAAATCTATCATTATGCTAGAAAAAAAAAGTCCTCCCACAGGAATTTTTTTTTTCTGCGCCCATTAACTAATATGAAGAGTGGTTTAGTTTGTTATAATTTTTACCAAAAAAACCCCATGCAGTGGAAGCCAAGAAATATGATAACAAAAGCATTTCTCACAAACTTCTCCAATCTTGTGTAAATGCTGACCAGGCTACCCAGTTATACCAGGCATCTGTGGCTGCCCATCATGTTGGAGTTACAAGCTTACCTTGATCTAAGGCAAAAGAGAATCACAGGTTTTTTAAGTATATAATCCATAGCAAATGGAAAGCATACTGGGGATTACAAGTTAGCATGAAAATGCAACCATCTTGTTTTTGGATGCCTGAAACAGGATTCCAAAATCAACAATTTATGAGTAACTAACTTCATCCTGACTAGCTTGGGGTTTTTTTCTTCTCATCATAGTAGAATTGCTGTTTGAAGAATTGTTCTTCTTCTTCTAAAACTGGTAGAGAAAGGAATTTTTCCTGTCAGTCAGCACCTGGCCATCTGAATGAAAACAGCACCCTTGGAAACTGATATTTTATCCAGGTCACCTGCAGACAGAGGCTCTGAGCCTTCACTGCCTGTTCCCTGGTTTGGAACATCACCAGCAGATGTTTTCCCTCAGCACTCAGGGCTGCTGGCAGTGTGCATCCCTCAGTCAGGAAGGTGAAAATGGGGGAAGAAAGCAGAATAGCTTTACGAGCAGCTTGGATGGAAAGATGCTGATAGAGGAAAGTTCCTGTTCTTTACCATCACAGGACAGTCTTGCCTCCTGCCAGCTTATGATAATGAACACCAAGGACACTTGTCTGACAGCATCTCAATTGAAGACTTTTTCCCCATAATGAATCAAAGGCAAGGAACAATTCAACCCACCAAACAGGAAAAATCCCTGTCGTGCTTCTTCCCAGACCGAGGCAGCCTGTTGGATGCCCTAGAGGATGGGTGCCTTTGTGCTGGGCTGTCTCTGTGTCCATCCCCCTCTGAAGCACTGCATCTCCTCTGCCCTGTTTGCATCTCTCATCTGGGAGCTGTGCCCTTGGGCAAATTCCCAACACCTGTGCACTTGTCATTACAGAGCTGGACCAGCTGCTTCTGCCAGCCCCTGAGAGGGCCAGCACTCCCTGCTTCCAGCAGGGAAAAGGACAGCCTGTCCTTCTGCCAGCCCCACCTAAACCTTCACCTTTCAGCAGCCCCAGAGCACACAGGGGTGGGGGCTTTGCCCCATGGTGCCACCAACAGCACCGGGACATGGAGCATCTTTGTCACCATGAGCAGCCTGCTGTGTGCTGCCTCACGTGTGGGCCAGGGTGTGACAGCAATCAGCTTTTCTTTGGAAGCAATGGGAAGAAAAAGAGAAATTCCATTCACATCACAAGGTTTTATTTTCAGGGGTTTTTTGGCCATGCTTTACTGTATCTGTCTGAGGTGTGTTCTAGCAAAACAGAGATCCAAAGGATAACAAAAACAATGAGAAAATGGAAGCATGGAAAGGTAAGGCAACAATATAGAGCACAACTGCAAAAACAAATCATGTTTTTACACTTACAAATTCTCTCTCAGACTAACAGCTAGCCAGGAGTACTTTCAAGGAATAGGCAGAAAGCAATTAAATTAATTGCTATGACCCACAAGTACACATCATGTTATAATTGATAGGTGACTAAAAACTGGCAAACAGCACAAGGACAGCCCAATTTTCCAAGGAAAGGATCTAGTAGTCAGGCCTTTGATTCTGAAAATGCTTTTTATGAGTTCTCTCCCCTGTGAGCTGCATGGATTTACTTCAGAAGGTTACACAAGCCTGAAAGCCTTTGAGCTTTGAACTGTCTGCACCAGAGTTCTGAAAACTTCTGATTGTTTCAAAGATCCATTTTGTTTGAAATGTTTTGTATATTTTAACTGGTTCATACCTCTATAAAACTTCTACTCTTTCCTCAGTTCTGTCAGTACAATTTAGGAGCAACTCCACAGAAGTCAGCGGTGCTTGTTGTAAAACCTGCCTCACTGAAACACTGTTTTTTCTAAAAAAAAAAAAAGTTGTTTTTCCAGCAGCATTGGTATTTCCTCCTCCTCCCCAAACCACCTCACCTTTTTCCAGTCATCTATTCTTTGGACTATTATTTTAAGTACACCAGTAACAATATTGATGTAAGTTCAGTCCAAAGGGCTTAAAATCATAGAAAACCACAGGCAAAGGCTCTGGCTCCTTCTTTGTGCTCCACGAGGAGCTGTTAGCACAAAAGCTGATAGCTGATAATGAGCAACCCTATGGAGAGGGATGCTGGAACACTGAGCTGTTTTTGCAGGCTGATCCAAAGTATAAGGAAGTTATGAATGGCTTTATACTTTGGGCTCCAAGATGATGGGCTGGTATCAGGTTTTGAGAGGATGGATAATAAGCTAATTGTTCTGAACAGATAACAGCAATTTGCAGCTGGATGGGTATAATAGGGCATTCATTCTAGAATGTTTTTGACGTGCAGTAAAGCTTTTTTTTTTTTTTACTCTATATAAAGCTATTTACCAAAGAACTTAATACAAGAGAAAATTAATAATTTTGAAAGAGCTGAATTTCTTAACTGGGATATCCTACCTGCACACCTGACAGCAAATTCATCATCTGATTGAAAGAGTAGCTATACTCCAAATGGTTTCAGGATGTACTGTGGAGCATTGTGTGCTGCAGAATTATCTACAAGGAGAAATACAAATTTAATCAGAATGAGGAAAGATCCTTATTTTAATAAGAAATATCTGTGGCCATTGTATTTGTAAAATATAGAATAACTGAAAAAGAATGTAATTTGATAACCTTATGGAAAATTTAAGATATTTAAGTCATTTCTGAAGCCAAAATGGCAAGCCCTGGCACTGGCTGCAGCCTGTGCTCCCCTGCAGGCAGCCAAAAGGGGATCTCCAGCTGCAAGCCCAAGAGTCCAAGATAGCAATCTCTTGGAAATGTTTGTGCCAAGAAGTGTGGCTCCATTACTGCTCTCCCACTAATGCAAAGGATAATAGAATCAGAAAGAAGCAGGTCTGGAAGGGGCCTCGGTAAGTCCTTTAATTGGTTTCCTGCCCAAAGGCAGAATGAACTGTGCTTGTGCTATTTCTGGTAAATGTGAGTCTAACCTGTTCTCAAAGGGCTCCTCTGATGGAGGCTTTGCAGGCTCAGGGCAGAGGGCAGCTGCTGATGATACCCAAGGTGGGAAGGCAGGATGGAAAGGCAGACAGAGGTGGAGAACCAGTTAACCAGGAGGAGCTGGGTGCCAGAGCAAGGGAATGTGATAAAAAAAAGCAAAAAAAATGGGGAGAAATCTCAGCTATAACATCTATAAGAAAAATTTAAAGAATGTGGAGCATAGGACACAAAAGCCAGAGCAGGGCTGTTTGTCAGGAATTAATTGAGGAAACCTGGATTTCATACAAGAGGGAGTTAGGTAAGAGAAGGAGGACTTGTGCAGCAGGAAAAGCGGACTGGTGCTGAAATCCTCACACATTTTATTATTTGATTTTTAAAATAATGTTATTCCTCTTGTTACTGAGCCAGTGATCCTATGAACATTCATGGAATTGTTACCTTGAATTCTCTGCAGACACCCAGAGCACACTTCCTGAGCTGCTGTGATCCAGAGGTGATTGCAGTGTCTGCTATATCCATGAATAAGGGTCTCATTGTCAGCACTCAAGTGTTTCCATATAAAGGTGAGAGCACATTATAGCCAAGTGTGAAAGCCTAGCTAGAGACACAAAGTTCTTTTCTGAACATCTGTCAAACAATGCTGCTGCTGAGAAGCTGCTACACCATTAGGGAGAACTTCCTTCTAAGATAAAATATTTGATATATACATTTTCCCCAGCAATTTGCATCTGAAAGCAATAGACCAGAACCAGATGAGGAGAGGAATGGAGAGAGAGGAGGAGAAGATGGAGGCTGAGCACTGCACTTGGTATAAATTAGCTTGCTGTCTGTACTAGATGACATGACACACTCCATGACAGGCTGGAGACAAGTTGCAGAGGGCCATCCTCAGGACCTTGTTGAGGTGCTGAATGCCTCTGCAGTTCTAATGTGGTTCAGCCAGCACATTTAGGAGAGGAGAACAGGTGTCATTCTAGAGCAGAGGTCAAACAGGGGGCCTGGTCAGGCTGTGGTGAAGATCCCTTTTGGTCTTTGGGGCCATGTGTGCCAGAAGTGTCCACAAAGGGTGACCCCATTCTCAGCCTATACCTGCAATGGAAATTTCCTCAGAAGAGCAAGTGCTGCTTCAGACACTTGCATCCCACCTAAGCAGAGCATAGGTGGCTCTGAGGAGCCATATGGCCTTTGTTAGCACAGGAGGCAGATGGAATAGGGAAGAGATTAAAGCTCCATAAAAAGAATTGGAGTTACAGCACACAGTATGTGGCTGTTCATTATCACCAGACATATTGTCTTGACACTGATTGCATACAGGGGTGAAAATCTCTACCAGGTAGGATAAATTAAACAGGTTTTACTTTGTAATATGCTTTTCAAGTCAGCAGAAACGGAAGCTACATTTACATTTTAG
Source organism: Geospiza fortis (assembly GCF_000277835.1). Taxonomy (NCBI): domain Eukaryota; kingdom Metazoa; phylum Chordata; class Aves; order Passeriformes; family Thraupidae; genus Geospiza; species Geospiza fortis. Next base: position 782,746 of record NW_005054326.1, on the reverse strand, counting down.
AGAAACCTGTCTAAGTCCTTTGTCTTAAAGGGACTGCAGCATTAAGTGTGCAGAACTGAGATGCATTAGAGGTGCCCCAGGTGTCAGCAATGACAGAAGCTTGATAGCAATGCTTATCTTACTTCCAAGTAAAGAACAGTACCGTACTACATCATCAGCTCTAGACCAAATCCCAGATTCTTTCAAGGAGTAATGCTTGAGCCTGGAATGACACTGAGGAGCCCTGAGTAGGAAAGGAGGCTCTGTAATATCCCTGTGAAGGGCTGGCTGTCTCCCATGTAAGGGGTTCCCTATAATAGAGCTGTGCTCTGCACAGACAGGATGATACTGGTGCCTGTGTGCAGGTGGGTTGTGCTATAGAAAGTCAACATCTGGCTCAGGTGTCAGGTGTTGAATACATTAAATGAGTGCAGCAGAATTACATGATTACTCAGGAGAATATTGCAGAAATAATAAAAAGCTTCAGCTATGAGGCAGAAACTCTAATAACTCTGATGCAAGTATTGCTTTCCTGCCCCTTCTCTGTGCAACGCTGAAATGTCACAGCATGCTGGCCAGCAGGCAGGTACACCACCACAGCTCAGGACCTTCTGTCCCTGCCTTTCCTAGAAAGTTTTAAATTAAATAGATGAAAAGTATAATTCTGGATTGTCCTGGCATGAAAACAGAGCAAGTGGCCATTCTGGCCATCGCAAACAAGGGGGTACCTGTTTGCAGAGCAGCCAGGGCAAACCTTCGGTCCCTGCTGGTGAAACCCTGCCTGGATTCCACCCACATGACCTCACTTGTGAGACAACTCATGGTTGCATGTATTGCTCCGAGGCCAAGTTTGAGGCAAGAGATTCCTTCTGTGTCTCCAGTGTTATTTTGGTATATTTTATTTGGCCCAGGATTTGGGAAAACAAAGGGGAGCTTTTCCGTGGGGAGTGGAACGAGGAGGCAGGAAGGGCTACCATATTTCTCCAGATGGAAACTCCTACAGCGCTCGAGTCCAGCGCTGCTGCAAGTGTCAACAGATCAAATGTGATACACAAGGCCCTCTGCCAACTCTTTGCTACTGCAGCAGCAAACGGGGAAGAAAGCAGGAGCTAATATCCAGTACCACTGAGCGAGGTTCAGTCTCTGCTGCACAAGCATGGAGCAGGTAGAAATCAGACATCACCTTCTCCTTTCTGCAGTGTGACTTTGGCTTGCCCAGAGCCCCAGCAGGACAGGGCTGACCCACAGAGGCTCACAGCCAGGCTGCTCAGGCCATCTGCTGAGTCAGGCATGCTGGCAGTGGTAGCATCTTAACGTGTGCACTTCTTCTCCCAGTTGCTGCCTCCCAAGGAAGACCCCTAAAAATTAAGGTGCCTCCACACACAAACTGTGCCCCCTCGGTGCCAGTGGGTGTGATTCAGACCAATAGCTGCTGAGGGCAACAGATTGAGCAGTAATTAGCTGCTGTTAGTCATCCTCTTCCCAAGCACGAGTGGGATAGCATTTGATTATTTCAACACAGTTGGATGTGGGAGGGAAGGTAGGCCTGGAAACATTTTCCTGACAGCATACTTCTCAGCTCTTTTAAAACACCTCTCATGTTGACACTCAGCACAGCATTTCAAATAAAATGCTATTTCCTCTTGTACAGCAGCAAGGAAAAAATGCTGTCACAGGTTTTATAACAAACATTAGGTAAGCAGCAATCATCCCCATTGTGCAATCTGGGATTCAGGTAGGAAAACAATCCATAGATGGCTAAGAGAGAAGTACTGTGTGTCTCAATAATCTGAATAAGGAGTGAGCTGCTTGAGGACCACAGAGAAAGGACAGGGTTGAATGGGTTAGTGGGACAATTTCACACAGCTAAGTGTGAAGAACAAAAAGGCGTAATTTTGAGACTGGAAGTGAAAACTGACTGAAGGAAATGTGTGTTATTTGTGTTCAGCTGACTTCTTGTTTCTCTCTCATGACGTCACAAAAATGTGCTGTGGTCTGCCTACAGAAATTGCCTGTCCTTCTGACAGCTCTGATCCAGCAGGTAGCGTCACAGGAAATGTCTATTTGTACTATAAAAAACCAAAAACCTTATGAATGGGCTTGTAACCTTTTTTTTTCCTCCTGCTGCCTCAGTACTTCATTTTCCTCCTAAATTCACAATGCCCCAGAAATCTGAGAGCTGCCTTTCTCCTGCTTTGCTCTTGGGCAGACATATCAGAACTTCCTACTCAATTGTACCTCTCTCTGAAGGGTTTTGTGTTGGTCCTCTCAAAATCCTGCACGTACAGAACTCCCTTTGGAGGGAAGCATTCAGTGATCCTGAGCAAGTGTAAGGTCCTCAAAATCCACAGAGTAAATCTCTGAGTGGTAACAGAAGATTTGACAAGGAAATTATACATATACAGTTTCTGGCTTACTTTGGCAGAGATTAATGGCATTCAAACAAAAAGTAGTTAGGATTGTGTTAGGATCATGATATTTCTAGCATTTCTAATATCATGATATTTCTAGCAGTCCTAATGTCATGTGTCCAGACTAAGAGTGTTCCCTGCAAAAGCAGAGCCTGTATTGTGTGCTACAGGTAAATAAATACAGGTAAATGCTGTCTGTCTGTCTATGATCAGCTTTTTTAAGGCAAGAATATTTCTTTCTTACCAAGCAAACTTGAAAGAAAAAGGAATCAAGACAGTAAGCTAAACATGCACTCTGAAATTGCTTAGTCCAACATTTAGAGCATGTTGCTGTCAGCTTGCATTTTTAAAAACTCTGAACCAGCCAGCTGAGTTAGCTGAGCTGCTAACAAGCAGGTCAGAAACCACACCACAGTGGTGGTTCCTATTCTCCCCTGCACAGGGTTCTCAACAGCATTGATAAAATGATATGAACAGCTTAATATCCTGGCGTAGTGTACAGGTGCTACCAGTTTTACAGGCACTGAAGAGGGTGGATGTCTTGGTTTTGAAACAGGTGGGGTGGATGACCAAGAAAATTTCTATATTCAGGGTGGGTATTTTTTTCTCAACCAAGTGTTTCCAATGATGCATTTTACTGACAATGGTGAACTCAATACTCTTCAAATCAGGGTGATGAGTTCTGTTTGTAACAGTTTGCATAAGTAATCAGTTTCATGTTCTAGTGCATCCCTCATTTTGCACGTTTTAACACAGTGGATTTTGAATGCTCTTCAGGGATTGTCACTGAAGCATTGTCAAGTAATACAGTACCAGCTTTGTCTTATTGGGACATTATTCCACATTCAAATATATTCAGACTTGTTCATTTTTCCATTCAACAATTCACCCAAGTAGTTCTAATGTTACTTTCCTGTGTTACATTAACCTTCTTTGGGGTTTAATGCTTTAAATATTTATAGACTGTTCTAATGCCCAAATAATCACATTTCTAGTCTTCAATACCTCCTGCATGGTAATAACATCTACATTTTAACAGAAATTAGGCCTTTTAAAGTAATGTAATTAAATTAACAGAAATTAGTCCCTTAAAGGAGATAAATCACAGCATAGTGATTGGCCTTCTTTTTCTTGGTTTTTGTTGGTTTTAATTGACTATCAGTACATGATCAGTCACATGGGGTGTTGCATATCTGGTAGAAGGAGGGGATACAAAAGATTCAGATCCAAGAAACAATCATAATTTTGCTGATGTGTCTAATAACATCATTGCTGTTTGAATTTTGGACAAAGAAACATGCACTACATTTTTTTTGCAGTTAGGAAGAAAGCTCATGCAGATGTTGAGCACAGAATTTACCCAAACTCAGGCATTTGTGTGATTTGTGCAATTTGTGCCTCATGCTATCTTGGGCTGCTGCCAAAAGTGTAAGCTGCTCAGAGACTGTTTGTTTCCCCTGAGATTGAATATTCCCTGTAATGCAAGATGTTTTTAAAAAGTAATTTGCTCACTGTGATATTAGAAGTCCTAATGAGTGGATCTATATTTCCTTCTGGGTCTTTTCTGCTGGAAAATCCTGGCAAACTTTGTAATGAATGTTGTGTAATCTCTGTCACTTGTTTGTGGATCTAATTTTAGGCAACGGTGTTTGATTTGGGGGATTTTTACTACTTTAACAGAGACCAGAATTATTTGCCTTTCTATGACCAGCATTGTTTTGATCCTGAAGTGATGTACCTGTAAATCACATAATCACCAAGAGCCTGATCCTCCAGACACTTACTGCTGTGTGCAGTGTAAAATGTCAATGGACTGTTCTTAGGGCTTAAGTACTGCTTCCCAGCTGTAGTGTTTGCAGATTTGGGTCCCAACAATCCCATCTCCAGCACAGTGGAGTGGCCACTGATGAGCAGGGAGAAGGTGCTGGGAGTAAAGAGCTTGTGGTTCAGGTTCCAGGCATGCTGGGAAGTTAAGCACTGCATCCCAAAGTGGATGGAGTGAACTACAGGGGATTTCTCTGACTCATCCAAAAGTTTTAATAATTTGTCCTTTATACTGGTAGTGCTGCAGAAAATCTGTCTACTTTACCTTAGTGTAGCTGCAAGTTTTGCAGCCATGACTGCATCTAAGCACACCTGTTTCCTGAGGCTCTGTCCTACCTGCCTAGGGCAGTCGAGGAGTTGTCTGAGCAGAAAGACATTGCTCCTTCTATACCTCGTAGTCTGGTTTTCCTGTGACCTAAACCACATTTTCTTGTGTCCCCAGCAGGCAATGTCTTTGCTTTCCAGCTATCAGTGGCAGTTAATAGGTCATGTATGAGGAAGGGGAAGTTGTTCTCAGAAAATGAGAATATGAAACAGAAACATCTTAAAGGACTGACATTTCAGGATTGAAACAGCAGAACCGCTGTGCTGATATCAGAGGCAGATAAATTGAGCAAGCTGTTTCTCAGAAAAAGACATTAAAATAGAGGTGCCTTATACACACACACGTGTAATTGAAATACTTTTGAAAACATTTTGTCATTTCTTAAAGGCACTATTGATTTCCATTCTGCTGTATCCGAGGCTACTTGATGTGTTCTTGAGTATCTGAATTAGTTTGGAGAGGCTGATGTTTTGGGATGGAGTCAGTCATTACTGCTTGTGACATTAACTATTTGTAGCTATTTGGATATGGTTGTCCACATTTAGGTAGTACCACAGGCATGAAAACAAAACAAAGAGCTTTTCCAGTTATCATATACACTCAGATCACCTCTCCCTTCTCACCTGGAACCTTAGGACAATCAGCCTCCCAAGATCTCTGAGAAACACGAAGCAGATTCCTTGAAGTGTTTCACTTAAGATCAAGCACAGCAGAAGATCTAGTGCTATCTGCAAGGCAGCTGCAGCTCCCTGATTCTCTTCCCAGTCTTGGACACAGATTTGAGCAACATGAGAGCTGCTGTGACCTGTGTCATCTGGCAGTGGCCCCCAAGAGCTTGTTTACCCTGGATATTTTTTCATTGGATTATAATTACACCACTGAAACGACATGAGTGGGGAAACTGCACGTGTGGAGCAGGGGTCATTCAGGTACAGAAACCTTTCACTTTTAATACCAGTGTGCTTATGTTGTCAGTAAAGCCTTCCACTCCTGACAAACCACTAGAGCAGGCCATGCCTCAGCTGTGGGTTGCCAGCATGTGTGAAGTTCCAGCTTTGTGCCTCTGCTCCTGCTCCTGGCAGGCTGCAAGAGGAGCCCAAGGCTGGAAGTGAACAGCTCTGTAATGTGCACAACTTGCCAATCACTCCTCACATTGACTATTTGGCAAGGAGGGAAGTGGTCTGAGGAGGTTACTCCAGGTTTTTATTGCTCCCTTCAGCCAAATGATCACATATTCCTTTTTCCCTTCAGGAATCCTGCCTTGTCAGGGGCTCCATTCTGCAAGGTGTTGAGCCCCACTGTGAGGTGTGAGTGCTCTCTCTCTCTCTCCCCCCAGTGTCAATGGCCATGGAGAACACTCATCATCTTTTGGGAATGTCCAACATATTTCAGAAAAACACCTTCCAGTAGTGGATCAGGCAGAAATGGCACCAGAGCAGACTAATATTTTGCATTTGGACCAGACTGTGCTTTTGAAGGACACAAGGAAGTTCATTATGCTGGATATGAGCCTGCTCCTGCTTTGACTGAAGTGAGTAGTATTTTATTTTTGTGCTTTGATGTAAAGAGGAGCAGGACTGGACCTGCTGTGAGAGTGATTGATTTTCATCAGCTTGTGAGTGGTGAGCAGAAAGCAGGGCAGGTTGACTGCTGCACAGCATCAGCCAGTTACAAACCCAGCATCACCATCTTCTTCACACTTCCCTCCACCCACCTCCATCAAACAGCTCCTCTTCATTAAAGCAGTGCCCCTGCCTCTGTGCTTGCTTTAGAAGTGTTATGACACTGCTGTGAAGCACAGAATTCCCTAAAGCCTCAGAGAGAGAAAAGATAAATGAGGCATCCTGAGCAATTGACTAAAGACACAAAAAAAGGAAGAACACGATGCTGATTTCAGCAAATATCTCTGCTTCCACAACACTCACTCACGGTTTGACTACTCCATAAACTCATTATATAAAGAAACATTGCAAGAATAGCCAGGAATTTTATGAAGAAAGGAGTGAGCCATGTTTTGCCTCTGCTCCCAGTAGCACCAACGTTGAATTTGGCTGCAGCATCTGCCATTATGGCTTGATACAGCTTGAAGTATACATGAGTATGAACAATAACTGAATCTCATCTCTGATAAAATTCAGCATTTGGGTTATTTTAAATGTTCTTCTATCATGTTCTTGTTGTTCAAATTTATCTGAATGGATTATGTTTGGAGAATGTACATAGATACATATGCTAATAATAAATACAATGGTTGATTAGCTACAATCAACAGGGAGCCAGCAGCACAGCCTACAATGAGCTCTAGACTAAAAGTGGTTACTAATACAGTGTAAAGTTGTGCTTTGTTCCTTCCAAAGCACAGGTAACAAACCAGTGATACATTCCTCTGCTGGCTCTCTCACTGGTTTCTTTTCACACGCTTGGAATCCATTTGTTAATGGAGCTCAAGAGAATGGTGAAAAAAAAAGGAAAGAAAAAGAGTTGTGCTTTCTATTCTAGTAGCTGGAATGGGGGTGGATGGGTGGGTGAAAGGGAAATGAATGTTTCAATCTGATGAAGAAGCACATGCTCTGCTCCAGTTTTATCGTGCAGGGTTGTTGACATTTTCTCAAGCAATAAATAAGAAATGTCACATAATTCATCATTCCTGGATTTAGTCCTTCTTATAGAGTCTGGCTGGCTGTTCCACCAGTCCAGCATCTCAGCCTTTGCCCAGGTGTTTTGGCTGTGGTGTGGACCTGTCTTCCTGCAGGACTTGCAGACTCTGTAAGCCAGGACAGCATAAAGAGGGATGTTCGGTTTTAAGCCCTGTAAGACTTGTAGTTCTTCCTCTTTCCAATTCCCATGGGTCCTGCCTGTGGAGAGAGCACCCAGGTTCAGAGGTTTGGGCAGGACTCACCATCCAGTGCCATCTGATGGACCACCTACTACAGAGCCTGAGGACCTAAACTGCCTACAGGTCCTAGAGATGGTTACATTGATTTCATAACCAACCCAACTCCCAGAGCTACTTGCAAGTACAAAACCTCACCTAAAATAAATGAAACTGACTTCCTAGGGGATAAAACAAAGCAAAACAGAATATCTGGCAAGTTAAACTGTCTCATTTCTCAAGCATGAGGTCTTGAAATATTTTATTTCATTTACTTTCAGCTTTAAGAAACAAGAGTGAACAATGTGGCAGAGGCCTGGATTTAAGAAATGCCAAGGAAAATGAAGAAACTGCTACAGAAAAAACTTGTACTGTCACTGTTGTAATATGGCACTGTAGCTGCAATCTGGTAATGGGCAATAAAACTGAGATGAGGAGTTTGCTTTGCAGAGCACTTAGGTTATGGAATAAAATCACATGCATCAAAATTATGGCATGGCCTCCTGCATTGCATAATGTATTGCATAAGTGAAAATAGAGAATAGCTGCTTCCCATTAAGACTTTGTCACATGGACAGGTCATGGATGCCAATGGGGGATGAAATTTCATGGAGAAAGCAAAATTGAAAAAAAAAATTTTGATTCAGTCAACTTCAAAATCACACTTCATTCAAAGTCATTTTTTAAACTATTATTGTTCCAACCAGGATAATTGTAACTATAAAAGGCTTGACAGAAGGATATTTTTATGATGTCAAGTGTAAGCCCTTTGGATTCTATCAAAAGATCATTTATGTCTCTTTGCCTGTAATTTCTCAAGTGTAGTCAGGCTCCTTCTTTCTGTGTATTCTTCTTACAGCAAAAGGCAAAAGAAATTTTTAATTGGTTGAGGAGCTCTGGCACCAAAACTATACTAATTAATTGTTTCTAAACATAGAATACATATAGAATTTACTTTAGGCTTATTAAATCTTGCTGCAATACTGAAATTTTCCATTTAGCCTAAACAGAGTTTTACAGATTAAAAGAAATAAAACTGAAGGGAAAGCGAGCCCACACTCTTTATTACATTCATCTTTTTTTAGAATGACAAAATTAAATCAACCCACATAAAATATAATTGCCAATATCATACCATTTCTTTTTTCAGAGCCAAAGAAGACAAAAATCCATCATTCCCACCTCCAGGTCAGCTGCTCAGCTCTTTTTTCCTGCCAAGATGATTGCTCTGCCTACCTCTGCCCAGAAGAGGAGCCAGCGAGAGGAGCCGGGTGTTAGGGACCTCTCACTGAGGACCAGCCTCCCTGAATTTCAAGAGTGGAATGTGCTGGATCAGACACCGGGGAGGTGCCTTTTTACATAATTATCACAATTTTTAAGTCAAAAACCGCCTCGGGCCCCCTGTGGCTATGCTGCAGTCTCTTTTGCAAAGCTTTTGCTCACTTAACTGAGGGAAAATACATTGAAGAAGAATGGGTGAGAGGCACTTGGGTGAGAAGGGGCCACAAGCGAGGTTCCCTGCGAGCCACAGGTGGTTCCCAGCTGCAGCCCACCCAGCTGAGCGGCAGATCTCGGGGATGGGGCTGGGCACACACCTGGCACTGCCTGCCAAACCCACTGGGGGTGATGCAAGCGGAATTCACCGAGCAGCTCCGTGGCCTGGCAGCACACACAGTGATTTATCACGGCGTTACTTCAGGTACGTGCCACAGGAGTGACATCAGGCACCAAATGGAGCAAGGTTTGCTCTCCACTCCTGCTGGTCCCATCCAAAAAGGGTGCTAAAAATCCACTGGGCAGGGGAGGAAGGCAGATCTCTGAAGGCAGCCACAGCAGTGGAGGGGAGGGAATGGGGCCTGCATTGTCAGCCCTGCTACTGTGTCCTGCTGCTCTTAACAGTATAAAGCCAGCATGGATACACCTGCTGCTGCTGCTACACAGGAATTGTCTTTCTGCTGCCCACAGATACCCTCAGTCCCACCAGAGGAGCTGCTGGTGCTGGCAGTGCAGCAGGGATGAGGCAGATTGAATTATGAGTTAATCAGTTTCGATCCAGCCACTCTGCTGCTAATCAAATTACCCTGTTCAGCTCAGCACTGGTTTGGAGCGTGTCTGCTCCTGGTGCCAGTGCAGCTCAAGTGGCACCCTGATGAATACACAAACTAAATCCACCTTCTCAGTGAAGGCAAGCCCTATGAGGCTTAAGCCATGCAGAAATCTTTGCTGTAGAGCTGTACAACAAAACTCTTCTTGTCCTCTTTGTGAAGACTGTACCATTATTTTGTTTGATGTTACAAAGGCTAAAAAGGATGTACAGAAAGGATGCACAGAAGGATGATTACTGCATCAAACTTTATTTGTGAGGAGCACAAGCACGTGAGACTTGCCCAGGTAGATGATTTGTGGAACTCTGAAAGGGCCACTAGTGCTACTTTTTGCAGAAGGAGTTAAGGCCTCGCATCAGCAACACACAACTTCCTCTAAACTGCTGGTTTAAAAGTAACTTTAAAAAAAAAGTATTTAAAACAACAGTGTGTTTGCTGGGAACATATTACTTACTCAGGGAATTTTCTTAGTTTTCTTTTTCTTCCTCAATGTAACTTTTGCTTTGTAGCTGCCTGACAGTCATGGTACAAAACCATTTGCTCCTTCTTCAGTACATTCCAGATGACTTTAAAAGATTGCTGCTGTAAGAAGGAAAGTGCTTGGTTTTGGTTTATTCATACAAAAGAGGAACATGACATAAATAATTTAGATGACTCGTCTTTGCCAAAGCCTTGTTAACCTGAAAGTTCCCAATTCATGTCAGGGTTCATGTGAGCTCTGGCTGCTGTACAGCCCAGGTTCAGCTGCAGCAGCCACAGGCAGGACTGAAGTGGCCACAAGATAACACTTGTGTTAAGGGCAGAGGCTGCAAATTCTCTGTCTTTTGAATAATGACATTTACAGAGCAGTTAATCGCATTTCAGGTTGCTTGGCCACTTAGTGCCTCTTCAGATGGCCTAAACGGAGGAAAACCCCACCCTCCTACTTGTTTGTACAGTGCTCACTACACAGAGTCATTGTTGCCCATGATTTTAAAGAATTTTAGAGGCTGTTTGAAAACATGACCTGTGAAAAATGCATATTTTATGATTGGCTTTTTGCAAATATTAAAATGAATATTATATGTGTTATGTTAGAAAGTTATGCTGTATCAATTTTCTTAAGTAGTGTGTTAAATATAGTTTTAGGTTATAACATAATGTTAAAATAGAAACTATGCTATGTAAGATTTTTTTTTTTTTTAAGAGAGGAATGAGGTACTTGCACCAAGGTAGCAGCCACAGGACACCTAAATCTTTCAGAGAAAAAGAATTTATTGCTCACTCATCAGAAGAAACGAACTTCATCCTGCCTCGCTCAGCCCTGAAGATGCTGTCAGGGTTCAGAGGAAGAAGCTGACACTGACCAGACAGAATCCTTTGTTTGAATGGAATTTATGCATCATGTATGAGGTGTATGAATATGCAACAGGCTATTGTTTTTAAGGGTTAATCCTCTGTTAATGTGTGTCCTTTTTCGGGCTTATTTTGCCCAGAAAAAGGTACCTGGACTGTTCATAACTCTTTGTTTTTGTCTCCTATTGTCCTAAATCCTAATTGTCCAGATTTTTATTACTCTAATTATATTACTAATTTTATAACTTTTAAAATTTTAAAAACAAGTGATTGGCATTTTCCCCATGACCCCATTGCTGTTTTCAGCTTCACGGGGGGAAGTGGAGCACCAGGCACTGATCTCTGTCTGTGACCTGTGACGGGACCTGAGCGAATGGCCTGAAGCTGGTGGAGTTTGGGCTGGATATTATAAAAAGGTTTTTCCCCCAGAGGGTTGTTGGGCGCTGAACAGTTCCCCAGAGCACAGCACAACCTGCCAGAGCTCAAGGAGAATTTGGGCAATGCTCTCAGGGACACGGTGACACTTGGGGTGTCCTGCGCAGGGCCAGCAGTCGGACTCTGTGGTACCTGTGGGTCCCTTCCAGCTCGGGATATTCTCTGAGATAGATTTACCTACCTATAGACAACATCTAAATAAACACACACATCCGAAATATTTAACGTGCGGGTGCAACACAAGACTTGAAGAAACGAGCAGTGCAAGCAGACCCGGTGCCTTTTGACCTGCCGGGCGTGTGGAGGAAGGGGCGGCCGCGCAGGACGAGCTTCCCCACAGCACATCGGCCCCCTGGCCCTCGGCGCACACCGAGATCCTCCTTCGTCGCTCTCTTCCTTTCTCTCCCCTCCTCCCTTCCTCGCTCCTTCCCTTCCTCCCATCCCGGGGGAATCCACGGGCGGCTCCTCCGGGGCGGTTAGGCCGCTGGAAACTACAGCTCCCATGGTGCCCCGCGCGCGGCGGGCGCGGCCACCTCC
>NW_005054326.1:748419-769473 GCF_000277835.1 Geospiza fortis | reverse complement strand
GCTGCTGCCCAAGGAGGAGGAGGAGGGGGATGAGGCAACTGCGCTACCCCCTAGCAGTGTCGCTGGCAGCCTGTCAGCTGCCAGCCGGGAATTCGAGGAGCGGAGAGCGCAGCAGGAAGACATCGAAGAGCTTGAGACCAAGGCAGTGGGCATCTCCCCGGATGGCCGCTTCCTAAAGTTTGACATCGAGATTGGAAGAGGCTCTTTCAAAACTGTGTATAAAGGACTGGATACTGAAACCACTGTGGAAGTTGCCTGGTGCGAGCTACAGGTAAAATAAATAAATAAAAAAAAGGGAATTAGCACAGCATAGTCACTCTCCCAGGTGCTAGTCATTGTGCTTGAAGGGGATAAAACCCATCAGCTCGAGGTCTGCTTAATTCGAAAGGAGCTGCAAGCCTTACCTGAGGCAGTCCTTTGGAAAAAAGGTGCATCCTTTCCGTAGAGGCAGTTTGCCTTTTAATTATTTTAAATACTGTGCTCTCTGAAGAATCTTTTAGCTTTATCATCACAAAACGTGCTGCAGTTCTGTTTCATATAGTGGCTTGCATGTTATACTTCCAAAAGATAGCTTGGAGGACTGTAAAATCACTTGTGTGCTGCTGATGGGAGGCTGAGGGACGATGTGTAAGTGAATATCGACTTGAACTACCCTAAACGTTTCAGAATTTGTTTAGGTGTTTTTCTTAAGAAAAAATGTGAAAACATTAATTTCACAGACATGTCATAGGTAGTGGCATTGGATTCTTGTGGGATAGATAACTCTAGAGTATACACAAGTCATGCAGTGTATCACACCATTTACTTTTTCAATGCTGTATTTTTCATTCTAATTTCCAGTGTTCATATTTGTTAACAGGGGCAGGGAAATAATTTAGCTTTCCAAAGCTTTAGAAAGCACCCTAAAGTTTAGCCTTTCTGGATGGCTGGTGGATTAAACTGGACTGAGATACTGCTCTTTTATCAAGTTTCTAGACTGAGCAGAGCCAGGGTTCTGTAGGGGCCCAGTCTGAGGATGGCAAGAACACCCTTAGTTCCCTGCGAGTCACAGCTTGTGTAACAGACACAGGTTGCTGTGCAACAACCTGGAAAGAAGTGGGAAGAGCTTGGAGTACCAGGAACAAATACCTGGTGTGCTGGTTTGTTTTCAAAGCCTCAGAGTTAAGTTAAAAGGTTTAGTGTTTGTTTTTTGGTATTGGGTTTTGGTGCAATTCATAGAAGGGCTCATGTAGTACATCTTTATTGTTGTTTGTGTTCCCATCCAATTTAGGGCAGACAAAAGAGCATTGGGTGAAAGTTCCAAAACTCTTTGTAGGGTTTTTAAGCAGTCAGTGGCTCACAAATGATTGGTTGCAGTAACTGCACGAGAACTTTCTCAAAAGCACTTGTATATCTGTTCCAGTCAAGCTGAGGGAATTTATGAAAAGATTTCTTAATTTGAATTAATATTTGCTTTTGGATGGTTGCTCAAGCATTCTACCAGTATCTTGGTTCATTCTGTTATTGCCATTATTCTGAGCTTACTAACTGTGGAAGAAAGCTTCCAGTTTTCTTTGTGGCCCTTCAGCATGACCTGCTCCTCCAAGCTAGCTACATACTTGCTGTGGTGGTCTGTTTCGGCATTGATTTTTAAATTAAAAGTAAAATGATCAATTGTTGGGCTCTGCTGAAGCTTTACTTGTGCAGTTTGAACTGTGAGGAGATTAATAAGCCATCAAAATTGTATGGCTTTTATTTGAAATTTTAATCTTTCCAATTTCTGAGTTCTGTGACTTTAATCTCTGAAGACTGTTTTAATCTTCACACTTACTGATCAGAAACTAACATCAGCTTGGCATCAGTTGCCTTCCACTAATGTTGCCTCTTGAAGTGTCTTCATCACCATCAGTATTATGTGGACAGACTGTCTGAAGTAGCATCACTTTCAAAGGAATTTATTGAAGAAGCTCATTTTTAAAGGGCATGTTGCTGGGCTTTCAATTGGTTGGTGAATTCCATAGGCAGCATTGAAATTGACAAGTTGCAAAAAGCATGAATGAAAATATTTGCAAGGGGGAAATAGTTGATGTGTTGCTCAGAGGGGAAGTGCATTGCAGGAGTGCCTTGTGGGTTAAGTTAAGCCAGATTCCAAAGACTGTGTTTTTCCTCTCAGGAGTCACTACCAAGTGACAAGTTTAAAACAGGAATGTACATTTTATAGCTGTTCAAAGTATTTGCTGAAGGAGCTAGACTCTACAGCTAGTAGAATATTTTGAGATTAAATCCTATTTTATTGTTTGTGACTAGAAAGAAAAGGAGGAACTTGGTATTTATTGGGATGGTGGGTATATCCTCTTATATAGGAAAATGTAGTTGTTGATGCGTTGTTATTTATGCATGATTTGTATCAAAATGAAATCTGCATTCACAAAGATGGACTGAAACTTAGATGTTATTGGTTTTCCAGGATGCCATGATTTGAGAATTGGTGAACCTTCAAAGCTTAATTATTTTATTAGGGAAACGTGAATGATTTTTTTCCATGCTGTGTTACAGTAACCATAAGTAACTGATGGTTACTTTTAATTATCTTGAAATAATGTTCCTCAGCAATAGCAGTTTTTCTCAGGCATCTGAGGTGTCCCACCTCCCCAGAGTCTTCTAAACAGCACTACTGAAGATTTTGGCAGAATGACTTTTTAATTCTGAATAATACAACTAGGCCTAATTTTTTTTCTATGTGCTCTGTAGTAATGAAGATCAAAACCTGAGACTATGACTATGCTTCCTCTCAAAGGAAGTTTAGATGCTGTTTATGAAATGCAGCTTGTGTTTCCAAGTTAGTGAAACTGTGGAGGATATTGCTCATGTCCTCAAGGCTCTTGAATTGCCTTGTAATTGAATTGCCCCTTCTGCTTGATAAATTGAACTGTGGAGGAAGTAGAAGGGGGAAGAGCTGAAATTCACTGGGTGACCTACTGGTGTTCTTAGTATCTCCAGGAAGCCAAGGTCCTGGCTCTTTATTTTTTCTGGATCTGTGAGTAATTTTGTTGAATCTAACAAAAACTTAACACAGGTGTGACTGATGGACAATCCTAGTTTACTTTGTGACCTGTCCCTATGAAGCAAATTGTTACTGAACCTGCTTTAAAATATTGTGTGCAGGTGTTCAAATGTGAAATACCTGCCCTGCTGTGAATGTAGGGGAGATGTGAAGAGCTCAGCAGCTTCTGCCAGTGCTCAGCTTCAGTTGCTGCAAGGCAATTGTTAGCGTAGTGTTGGCCTTCAGATACTTTTATTCCCCTTGTATGTATTCATCTCAGCTCTAGTTATTCTGAGTCAAGTGTGCCTCCTACTGTTGTCATTAGCACATCTCATAAATTGACTAAAATAGTAGTTAGGGTTACTAATTAAAGGGTTTTTAGGTAGGTAGACATTGACAAAAGGGATCTTTGTAAATGATGTTTGAGCAGTGAGTTTGTCTCCTCTGTACAGTTCAGGTAATGTTGTGGCTAAAATGTGATGCCTTCCACTGATGCCTGAAGTTTGCAAAGTAGTACTCACATGCCAGAAGTAGCAAGTCACACTGCTGGCTGCAAAAGCCAAATCTTAGTGCTGTTGTGTCATCCCTCTGAGCCCTGTGTGAGTGGTTTTAAATCAAAACTGTAATTTAACTGCTGATTTACAGAACAGACACTTGCTGGACTGCAAAATCTTCTCCCTAGAATTATTGCTCTGGATTATTCAAATTAGTAAGTTTTTATATAGGGATGTGCTTGATGATGTGGAGGTAACTTGGGCTCTTTTGAACGGTGTATTTGTGAGGCATTTGAAGATTTACCTTTCATTTGGGCAGTGTGCTCTCTGAAAGGAGGGTGCACCTTCCTGCTGATATGTTGCTTTGCCATTCTTACTCTGGATTCAGTGTTGTGTCAGGTTATTCTGCTTAACACCTGGGCTGCAGGAGGATTAGGAAGGAACTGGAGGGCTCTCCCTAAGGAACACAGTGTCCAGGGGTAAGAAATGAGTTGGACAGGTGATAATGGTGCACAAAGTTTGTTTTACTCATTACTGCTTTGAGGGAAAGCTGTCTGTGAATTTATCACATCTGAGTAATAAATTGGTGTAGGTTTCATGTGTGTGCTTCTCTAGCAGATGTCTAACTACAAACCAAGTGTAGTGTACAGACACTCCAGCTTGCAAATGCATTTTTCTTACATAGGAAATAGCAATGAAAAACTAGCTGGAACAAGCATAATGCCAGAATTGGATGTGAACCATGAGATTCTAGAGTGCACTCTGGTAAAAATGATAATTCAAGTGACACTTTGTAGCAGGAAACAGCGAGGTACTAAATAATATTTCCATCTGTCAGAGTTTTTCTGAGTCTAACAATGTTGACTTAAAACTCACAGTGCAGGAAGTAGATTGGATGTGATGTGTAGCTTCATTTTTACTGACACTTCAGATTTAATGATGCCTATCTTTATCTTGTGGTCTTAAAGCTATATTTAATGGTGATTTTTAGGTCAGCAGACAGCGATGGAATGCAGTTCCTGTACTCTGGAGTACAGACTCCACTGCAGACTTACCATGACAAATATCAGCTTGTTGAGGTCAATGTATAATTCTTAAAATTCTCTATTCTTTCTGGACTGGCAAAACTGAGAATGTTTCAGAAGTTGCACATTCGAGTCTGACAACCAAAAAAGGTCTTGTATCACATAACTGTGGCATCCTGTAGTCTTTTTTTTTTTTTTCCTTTTTAAAAAGCTGGTTGCATATTGCTCACTACGAGTGCTGACTGCAAAGATGCTGGCTCTGATGCACAATCATGTAACTACATTAAAGCAAAATGGAAAACCAGATCTAGACCTTTCTGCAGTGAGAGGAAGCTGAGAATTGTGGACCTGGAATTCATCTGTCAAGCACTGTTGGAAAACGATTACATTCTGTTAGTTCTGGAGAAATAGTCAATATCCCTAAACAAATATGCATTCTTTGAAAGCTCTGACTGTGATTTAATTCTGATTATTTAAAAAGACATTTTCTGAAACTTTTACTGGAAGATCAAGTCCAAGTCTAATGCAGTATGCTGGCTCCTGTGCCTCACATCAGTGTTGATAATGCTTTACTAGTTTGTGAGCAGTTGTGTGGCTGCAGCAGCAGCGTGCCTCCTGCTTGGGACTGCTTCTGGGCCAGCTGTGTCATTGTCACAGACGTAGATTAATCAAGGTATGTGACAATCTGTCAACGTCATGCTGTCCTTATTATCTCTTCTGTTTTCAGCTTTACAAATTGTGAAATACTGAAAGTAAAATCTGTAAAGCTGTAAGTATGCAGTGGGCTTATGGCACTTTCAGGATGCTGGATTTATAAGTGTGCATATGCAGGGAATTTGAAATTTTGTACAGCAAAGTCTAAATTTTTGCTGGTTTTCTATGTCATAGGGCACAACAAATTACTGGTACTTACTGTCTTCAAATCTCTGATGTGAAATCTTCTCCTTTAGCTAAAGATGACAACCCAGCCATATTCTTGAGTGTTTGTGCTGTAATTGATACAATTGACAGCTTGATAAATGACGTGGGAAAGGGGCCAGACTAATTACCTGCAGAAGTATAAACAGTGGTCAGGCTCCCTCAGACTTGACAAAGGTGACCCTGAAAGAGAGAAGAGAGCTTTTGAAGTACATTCTGGAGCTGCAGCTGTTAGGAGACCTCTACTTAAGAAAATAAGCTTACCTCAAAGGGATATCACTTTTGGAGATGGCTGTGGGTCAATTTGTAACTGTCTGGTTGTGAGGCAGTAAATATAATCCAGATAAGTACATTCTGAAAATGCAGCATTTCTTATGGAAATAAACAGGCTTTTATTTGTCAGTTTGTGTGGGTTTGAGAGGTGCAGAATTAAATCTCTTAAATGAGATTTGTTTTGGGCTGTTGTGGTTTAAAACACTTAGCTTCATAACGAAACTTTTGAGGGCTTTTGAGGAAAAGTACCAGGTCTATAATCTTTCTTTGTAAGGGAAAAAAACCCCACCTGATAAAAGCTCCCTGGAGATATCCTGTATAGAGCCCTTTGAGAGCTGTCGAGCAGAGTAATAAATAAAACAAGCAGTAATAGATCTGTGGTAGTCTCCATGGATGCAGTGCACAGTACAGTGCAGTTTTCAATACCTTTTGGTTAGCAACATCCCTCTAGGCCACGTGTTCTTTTTCTTATTTTGTCTTTGGTTTTGTTTCATGCAGCAGCTTGTTAAACATCACAGCTCTGACTGACACCCAGGTTCTCCATGCTGCATGTGACAAAGCTGGTGCTAAGCAGTGGCAGTCTTGATGCTTCCTGTCATGCATTTCCTGTAAAGATTACCAACCTTTTTTTGAGACTACAAATTGGTTCTTTCAAATCGTGGTTGAGTTGAAATAAAAGTTGGGTGGTTTTCTGTTTAGTTTGTCAGTGTACATATTGGATGTAACATTTAAGTTAAATGAAAGATAATAAATATCATGTGAATTTGCAGTGCTCCTGCAGCTGGGCATAGAACTTTCTCTTGACTTAGTATGTGCTTGTGGGTTTTGTTGGTGGTAGTGTTAATTTTTAATAGCAGATGGTAGGAAGTTATTGGTTTTGACTCTTGAAACTTCAGATAATGATACTGTGGTTTTAACTAGATCATGATGTGTGTACACCACACTTGGAAAAACACTCTTCCAGTACACTTGGAACTGTTTCTATTCTAAATAGCAGGATTTGTCATGCTGAAAATTGATTTCTTGGAGTAGTTAAAGGCTTTTATCTAATATGAACCATCTGCATATCTTTTAAAATCTGTTATTTAAATTCTTGTCCAAATGAACAGGACTCAATTTTTATGGCTTCACAAGTATTTTTGTGGAAGCTGCTTCCTTTCCCTAGGACTGCCTTGTAGGTCATTTTGAAAATCATTTAGGGTGTGTGTTGGACCTTAAACAGTGTTAGAATGTTTTTGGTCAAGATACCATGGCTGTCCTTCTTTCTACTCTATTTCCAGTTTCCTCAGTAGATTTACAAATTGTCATACCAACACGTCTCAATGTGTGGTTTTAGTTCCCCCCATTCCCTTTGGGAGAGCTGTGGGAAGTAGAGGGGTGATGAGGATTGAATCTGTGCCTCACCTGAGGTCATGTTAGGGAGCTTCCTCATGTCTTGTCTTGTGGGCACAACCTGCAGAATACCCCTTAACTCCATGCTGCAGAGGATAAACTTGGTGTTAATCATGTTTTGTGCTATGCTGTCCTCTTAACCCAAATGGACATCTGTGCAGCAAGTTCATCACAGGTGTTGGCAAATCTTTTTAGAAAAAAAGTTAGAATAAAGTAATGGGTGGAATGCAGTGACCAAAATTCAGATTTAGTTCTTAGACATACTTCTGGACTTCATCCCACTTGTCATTTTCACCTGGTGATGGCAGGTGCATTGCACATATCCAGATTATTCTGAGTGCTTCAAAGATTTGCTTGGGGAATTCCAAGCAGCGCTGTGTTACTTTGCCTGGCTCAGGAATAATTTAACATGTTCTCAGGTGATTTTTTGGCAAAGGAAATGGCAGCCTGATAAAAATGGGACTGGTAGTGTTATGTTGTTATATCATAGCCTTCCAGAGGCTATGTAAGTATTAATACCTATCTAAAGCAGTAAGCAGTTTTTACAAGGGTAGCTCGTTCTGAATCACATAGAGACAAACTGCTATGTTTGAATTTGTCATTTTAGGTCTAAGCAGAATCTTTAGGAATGCTGCCTATGCACTTAGACTCTAGAAGTCCTTTAGAAAGGATGTTGTATGCTTGATGGCCTTGTAACTAAAATATCTATGAGCTTTCCAAGTGATGTGTCAATGACACCAGAATAAATGTGTTTAAATGTAGGCGATGGTATTTTTTTCCATGATCTGTGTGCCCCAGAGCATGGTTCTGAAGTCACCTGGTTCATCTATTGGGAATCTAGGGGCAGCAGTTTTCTGGAGTCTCTGTTCTCAGGACAGGATCACTGTGGTGCATTTCAAGTCTAAGTTTGCAAGTGGTTAGCAGGACTCCTCAGATGTTACCAGTAAGATTAAAACAAAGAGGAAGCTTTGGAGATTCCAGTAGTATCCACATCACAAGTTGTGTTTGGAGCCATAGCCCAGAGTGCTTCTGGTCCTGTTGCCTTTGTTAGACAAGCAGTCACTGATAGAACCTTTCAAGGTCCCTGTTGAGCTGCTCTCCTCCTGCTTTTAACAGACACTGTGGGAAATGAGCTTTGTTAGACCTCTTATATGAGGTAGGAGTTATATTGTTTCGATTTAGCTGTTCTGGATCATCCCTTTCATCTGCATTTTTCAGCCATTTCTAGTTTCATTGCATCAGAAATTGAAGATAGTGGGTTCTGATAGCAGGTTTGGTGCTGGTGGCAGAAAGCAGAAAGGTCAAGATGGAAAAACCCAATTGTGCAATTGTGAGTTGAATGGCACCGTTTGGTAGAACGTGAAAAGCATAGGAATGGCAATCTCTTTGTATGTAACAGGAAAATCTGAGGTGAGTGAAAGGTAGTACAAAACTGATGCCAACAGCCATGTGCATTTTGTCTGGTTTTGGCCAGTTAATGTAGCCTTGTGATAGTTTAAAATACCCAGTTGATAGGGTTACCCTGCTTTCCTTGGACATTTTCCTCTCTTAGGAGGACTTGTGACTTGTTTGTCCTGTGCTGATTGTTGGTGGCAAGTTTGTGACCCCAGTCTGAGTATATTTTGACTGCTTCTATCCTGGGCTAGACTGATGACACGCAAACAATAACCCCCAAATATTACTATTAAAAGCTTCAGCAATCCAGGCTGATTATCTTAAGGATCTGGAAATCTATGTGAGCTTATGTAATATGCATCTGTTAATGGCAATTTCTGAACTGTTAGCAGGTTTTGCTTAAATGTTACAAAATGTTACCATGTCTGTTTTCAAATCTGCCTCTTTTTAAATGAGACTTCTATTCTAACAAATATTTTCCAACATAGAACTATTTTTGGTTTGTCTTGATCTTTATTCAGCTGCTTATGGTATGCTTTCATTTGGGAAATGTAGGTTATCCATGTAAAAATGCAAGATGTTAAGTTAACGTGCTTTGTTATAGCTAATTTGAACTTGGTCCACGAGTTCTCCTTAAATTAAAAATGTCATTATGAGGCTAAACTTGATGTAGAGAGTTCTTGAAGCAGTCCAGTCAGATAAATATCCTGCTGTAAGAAATACTGTCTGAGAAATGATTGATTTTTTTTTGTTTGTTTTTAAATATTGCCCCCTCTAGATGTAGACAAGTAGAGATTGACAGTATGTAGAATGGCTTTTGAGGGCAGGCTTTTTATTTGCATTTATCGTGATTTGGGGCTTAGTTTGGTTTGCCAGGAAGAGTATGCTGAAAAGGGAGAAACAACAGAAGTGTCTGATACAAAACCAAGACTTGAAGTTTAGTTTTAGAATTATTTTTTTTTTTCTTCCTGTGGCTTTCTCTGCTTCCTTTATGTGCAGCTTGAGCTTCTTTCTGCAGACTCAAAAGCAGAAATGAATTTTAGGTTGTGCCAGGAGGGGTGGTGGTGAATTACACAGGGTGTTTGAATTTGAAATGTTTTGCCTCTTGATGGCAACTGTGAGCCAGTTAAGGTGATGGTATGATTTCTTCTGCTGATGTCTTTATACAAGCCTGAACATATCTGAGAGGTTCAGTATTTACCCTCAGGAGTAAAAAAGGAAAAAATAAGAGCCTCAAGGTTGCTGCTGAAGACTTAAATGCTGTAGCACCCCCAGTGTATTGTGTGTGTTCTATACTTGAAGATTGGTCACAAATTGTCTTTCTTACTCAGGTTTCCTTCCAGCATTTCAGTGCAACTGAATGTGACTAACTGTGTATGATAACACATCAGATAGGAAAAACAGCCAGTTGCCTTGATTTTTATCTTGGGATTATGGTTCAAAAAAAGTGGTGTTCTTCTTCCCATCCAGTATGGAATCTTATTTCTGAAAGTTGGGCCAGTGGCAGAAAACCTAGCAGAACTGAAGTTTGATTTATTTGTGTTGGAGAGTCTGAAATCTGTTTTTATTGTTGACTTAAGTGTTTTATTTTTTTTCCCAACAAACTTTGAGAGTTAAATAGCATTTACAAGACAAAGGTGAGGAACAGCAGAAAACCTTGTTTCTTAGGATGTACATGACATTTCAAAGTTTTAGGACCAGGCAAGTTTAAAACTATGAATTGATTCCAAAAGTTCCTATTGCTATGAATGGCTAGTTCATGAAAGTATTATTTTAATACTTGTACTGAAGCTTGCGGATTTCTTGCCTGCTTTTTGCCAAAATGCTTCCTTTCATAGTAATCTTATTGAGTAAGCTACCTACTGTGGATATACATCAGTTGGTGTTTTCTTTACAGATTAAATATTTGTGTAACTTTCATGAACAGGTAAAATCATTTTATGGGTGCATTCAGGCTGTGAGCTCCATAAGCCCAGCAGCCTTTAAGGCTGAGCATTTTGTTGCTATTTCTTGTGGGTTTTTTAGTATTTTGTAGTTGATTGTGAATGTGCACATTTCGTCTTTGAAAAGCTTTGTGACCATAATTTAAGTGTTTGAAGGATTTTTTTTGAAACTGGAGAGGCATCTATCCCAAGCCAGCATCTGTGGCCTAGTTGGTGGGTAGATGACTAACTGCTCTGGAAGGTCTTCTGGGTCAGTTTTCTGAGATACACAGTTGAATTGATCTGAGTGTGAGAAAAACTTTATAGTCTTGCTGCTCCAAATATAGAGATTTTGTGAAAATTCCCAGTGTACCCAGGCTATAAATGGTTTCTGCTTGATAAACCTGTACTTTGTTGGCCTCTGGGAGAAGTCATCCTTAGATTCTAAACCATGTGAGTGATGGGGTTATGAATTGGAAATGGGTGATAAACTGATTTGGAATACAGGAAAACTAACACTAGTGTGAACAGTGATTATGTCAAATGGGAAGGAAAGAAATGGTTCAGTTTTATGAAGAAAGCTCAAGTAGCTTTAGATTAGGTTGGGCTAACCAAAGGAAGTAAGCCAGGATCAGCTGTGCTAAAGCAGTTGGCTGTACTTTCAACATCAGCAAAACAATTCCCCAAATTCTTTTGTGGAAGGCTCTGTTATTTACTATTACTGCAAATTGCTGGGTTTTGTTCTGAATTGTTCAGCTGAAGGTTTACTTTGCTTTGCTGAAGGTTTGCAGTGGCTTGACCTCTGTCAGAAACCAGTTGTGGCTTCTAATATGGCAGCTTATAAAATAATACCAAATTTCTGAAGTATGCTTGTGATGTGTGATTGTGCTGTTGTAGCATGTCCAAAACTGTGTATTGCTCAACTTCTGGTCTTGATAACTTTTTGCAACAAACCACATGGTTTGGGTAACTGTAAAATTTGGAGGAGTGCAGCTACTTTAAAGAAAGAGCTGATAACTAGCAGGTAATGACGCAACTGATAAGTGTTAACTAAGTCGGTGTGGGTGACTGCAGTTACAAAGCAGCAGGCTGTGAATGTGGCCATGTTTTAAGTATAATTTGTCACTTAAGAGGGGTATGAAATCTGAGGAAGTTGGCATTGGAATTTAGAATGGAAAGAATGGGTTGGTTGATGATGTAGAGAGCTATTTTCCACTTTCCCTTTGACTTCTGTCCTTATCTTCTCTGGCAATAATATTCAGGGAAATGGTATCTTTTGTTTCTCTTGTTCCTGTGTGGGAATGGTAATTGTTCTTGCTTTTTACCTGTTCAGGAAATATCCTCATTTCTCCCCCCTCCAACAAAACAGTGTATCAGTCATGTCATTGCCAATGTCATTTTTTGCTTTATTTTCTAACCTTGGCCTTCCTGAATCCTCCTATGGTCCCAGTATAAGCCATCTGGCAAAACAAGGATTTTATTTTCTCCCCCTGCTCCCTCTTGCACTCTGGAATGAAGCAGATTTTGTTATCTGTGTTCAGCTACCCTATGTAAAAGAAGAATGAGCATGTTTAAAACCCGCATCTAAGCTTTGACTCCTGCAACTGCCTCATCCAAACTTAGATTTTCCAGCTGGTAAGTCAATCTTATCCATGGAAATGTGCTTACTGTTCTCTTGGGAATTTGCTTTATGCTCTTGCCTTCTCCCTTCCCCCTTCTCAAGCCAAATTTCTTTCCAGGAAGGGAAAAAAATCCATGGGCTAGATTGAGCTTCAGCTGAATAGGGTGTCTCATTTCAGATATACTTTCTGCAGCTACTCAAATGAGCAAAACATAAGTGACAGCTGAGTTGTCTGTTTGTCATGGGTCAAGGGCAGTCCAGCTCAGCAGTTTCCCTTTCCTCTTCCCCAAGTTTTGTTTGGAAGCAGTAGTGATTTGCCATTCTGTATAGTCATCCTCTTGTCATAAAGACCAGATGGAAATACATCAGTTATTTCATGTATAAATATTCAGTCCAACAGCTGTGAGTTTATCAGGTGTCACTGGGATCACAAGTTGGTGACCAAATTGTTTGTTTAGAGGGCTGTGAGCATTACTCTCACTTGAAATAAACTTGTCCCATGAAAATGTTCGAAATAGTCCAAGGCCCACTTAAAGAAGAAAGAATGAAGGTGAACCATTTAAGTGCAAAATCCTTTTTTTTTGGATGAAGTTATAACTTTTTTCCAATTACAGATATTTTCCTAGGCTGATGAAAATGTTTCATCCAGTGATCCTGTACTCTACTGACACTGTTTCTAAAGTAGCTGAAGGATTGCTCTGAATTCTAAGTCTCCTTTCCTTTTGTGGTTTTACTAGGTAAGAACATTTATCCAGCATATCACCCCCTGTCTTTTGGCTGGTTGATAATCCTCAGTCTGTGCTTCAATACGTATTTCTGGCAGAAAAGCTGAGGTACCTGTGTGATTCTGGCTAGCAATGAATTGAGTGTAATGAAAGTTGTAATAAATCTACTTGACACAGATTATTAAGGGGGTTAACTTGGTTTTGCAGGTTGCAGAGGGTTTTTTGTGCAAATAAGGCTATTTGTTCCAATAATATTGAGAAAGGGAGGGGTGGGGAAATTTGCCAATGGCCATTGGCTATTTGGTTACAAAATGTCATGTGCTTCATGGGCTGCTGAGCATAATGTGAAACAAAGTGCCATAAAAAAAATGTTGAGTGCTAAGTCCATGAGTGAAAAAGCACTTTAATGGGAGAATGGGCACAGTCATTAACTTAAAATAGCTTCTCTGCAGAAAACTATTGTAAAGCAAGATTGTAGTTCTTGACTAATGAAGACTGCGTAGGACTGAAACTGAATTAGAAAGGAAACAAAAATTTGCAGTAACTACAGACTGTTGAAAACCATAAACAAACGGAGAAATTGACCATGATTTAGTGAAACCACCTGTTGCTCAAACCTTGAGAGGAATTCTGCCTGTTGCTCTGAAAAGCCTTCTTGTTCAAAGGGGTAGCTAAGACATTTTTCATGTCTATGCTTTTAGACAACAGAACAATAAATACAATTGACCACACTGCTACTTCCCAGTCTCTGCAGGGCTTCAAGAAATAACCCCTTGAAACAACCCATCAAAAAAAAAAAAGAAAAAAGAAAAAAAATAAAAGAAAATGTTAAAATACTATCTGGTTAAGTTGCTGCATAGATCTGACTTTTGCTTCCCAGTACATTGTGTTTCAGAAATGGTTTCCAGCTTGAATTCATTAATTCAGTGCCTCTGCAATAGAAGCCCATGCAGCCACTCTAAAACAAGTGATTGCAGCTCTACAGATTTGGGGAGTCTAGTGGGAATTAGGGAGGCTGAAGCTGTGCTGGAGTCTTTTAATGTGGATTTTGTGGCCTTTGAAGTGCATGCCTTTTTCAGTGGAAAACTCCTCTTGTGTTTGAATCCATACAGTTGGCCTGGATTCCAGGAACAGAAAGCATACACCTTGTAAAAAGTGTGGGCTTTTTCTTCAAGATCATGAGGGACTTCAGTTTTCCCTGTTCTCTGACTTTCTAGTAAATAACTTGACTGGAATAGTCCATATTCTGATAAATGTTGGTGTTTTTTCAGCTGTATATTGGCATGTGATCTCTTGCTTTGGTGACAGCAAGCTAGGAAGTCTTTTATCTGGAGCCTCCTGTGAGTGGTTATTTTGTAGCTTCGTGCCAGGTTTACAGTTTGAGAATCTGGGAGTCATCAGTGTGTGCTCTCAAAAGCAGCAAGTACAGCAGTTGGCCTGGCTGTGTTTTGTGGGGTTTGAGCAGTCTGTCACACATACTGGGATAGCAAAATATCTTGAGCCTTGAATGATGACTTGTGTCAAGCAGAGATCAAGGGTCGTGGTGCTGTGCACTTTGGCACATCCTGGGACGCATTCATCAAAGATAAGAGGGGTTGAGTGTCTTATTGGGGAAACAGAGCTGAATTAATTTCCCTTTTTATCAGTTTAATTTCACTTTATTGTAGGCATCTGTGGCTGTTGCATTGTTAGATTTTTAGTTCTTCCCGAATGGTAGTAGTACAGAGATTGCTTGTATCCAGCCACATGCCCCACATTAGCCCAGAGTATCCACTAGGACCATGACTGGTGATGGTATACCTTGGAGACTCCAAATAATCACACTTTGGTTTTTTGTTTGTTTGGTTTTTTATCCTTTTCCTATTGAAATCCTTGTCATGAGTTTTGTTTACTCCTGTGTTCCTAGCGATTCCTGCCATAGCATGGATCGAAAAAAAGTTTGACTGGATGAGGAATCTTGGTTTACCTGCTTTGTAACTCTGTTTGTAATTCAGTGTCTGACTAGCACTGATGATATTGTGTAAGTTAACTCTGGGGAACTATCTGATTATTCCCTGACAAGTATGCCAGTTTCCCTGAAAAAAGGGATGCAGAGTAAACTTAGGAAGGCTTCCCAGAAGAGAAGCACTGCAGTCACTTTGTGTAGTTATTACTCATTTGGGACAACATTAGGTTGTTATGCCTTATAGGTTGTGGATGTTGTATGGTTTTCTTTGTGAGGTTTGAGGAGATGATATGTGTTGTCAAGTTTCCCACCTCGCTGTTTCCTCATCTTCTAAGCAGTGAACTTTTCTTTCTGGATCACTTGTGGATCCAGTTTGGATGTTGCAGCTGTGGAGCTTTGGATGGAAAGCACCTTCTGGAGGTCCTAGAGGGTACTTCAAAGCACAGAACTTCACATGCTGTGTTTGGAGTGTTGGGCTTTAGAATAGGCAAATTAAGTGCATCAGTAGTTTTCTGTTTTCGCTCACAAAAGGATCTGCAAGTGAAGCAATAGTTGCTGTTAGGTCTTTTTAGTATAAATGTTAGAGAGGTGTGCTCTCGTGCTGAGTAACTGGAAATCCAAGCATTGGTTGTGGTGAGATGAAGCTGCCAAAAGGAAGTTTTCTGGGGACTTCCTTGGGTGAAGTGATATGAGGAGACACCTTGCTTACTTTTGCAGCCCCTCTGTGTGTTGCTGTCAAAAATCATGCTACAACAATTTAATATTTGAATGTTCAGTCTGAGACTTTGTGACAGTGCCTAAAATGTTGGTTAAAATTATTGATAAACTCCCTGTGACTGAATTTCTTTGCATTACCACCCATCAATTGGCATAATGTGTCAGTTGATACTCACTTTACTTCTCCTGAAAGTATGAAAATTAGCATTTGTCTTTCATGTTCATTCTGCAGTTTAGCTCTGTAATGGTCTGTAATTTTTCAAGCTGTCTTTGGAAGCAGTGTGTTGGTAATGCTCTATATTTACACAGTGGTCATCTGCTTTTAAATTCTTTATTGGTACACATGGGGCTAATACATTAGGCAGCACCACTTCAGATTGAGTCCTGTCACAAGAGCCTGTTCTCAGTTGCCCAGCTGGTGTGTACCTTCACTGCCTGGGCTGCAAATTTTCAAGCCAAGTGCCTGTCTTAAGTTTAATTGTGTTTGAGAAGCTTCAGCCAAGCTGTTACAGGTGCTTCAGAGAGAAATGCTTTCTTTATTGCATCCACTGGCACCTTAAATTTTTGCACTTGAGAGCTGTAAATCAGGGACCTAAAAGCAGTGTTGAGACAAGTGTGCTGTCTCTGTGCTGAGGAAGTACTTCCAAGTAGAGTTTCCAGATCAAAAAACTTTGAAAGGAGTGACATTTTTCTAGATTAGACTTACTTGGAAACTACCTTTTTGAAACTGAAGACTTGATCCGTGTTCTAGCCTGTGAATAATCTGTGTCACCATCTGTATGATGCTGTATGAAGCAGTTTGTTGAACTTACTCAATGTGTTGGCTTTGTTTCACAAATATATAATTACCTTTTGTACAGGATGTGGCAGTCAACCCCTCAGGATGGGAAATGCAGGGTACAAAGCTGTACAATGTAATTCAGTTCACTTCTTTGTGTTGCAACTGTTTAAGCTGGGAAATTTTAATATCCTCAGAAATGGCTTGCTTCATCATGTTGTAAGTTTCTCTGGAGAAATAGGAATTGAAGTTTTCAAGCAGAAAGCCTTTTGTGGAACAGCAGCCTCTTTATTTGTACAAGCAGCAGACTGTGCAGCTGTTAATCTCAGTAGTCAGATATGGAGAAGCAGCTTTGGTACCAACATGTTGTAATTTGTCTTAAGGAAGCATCTGTAAAATTACACTGCTCGAATTATTTTAGCTGTAGTCAATTCAGATCTTGAAAGATGAATTTTGTATTATTTTAAAAGCAAATGCCCTAATCAAACTGTCTGCTTTCCCATGAGCTTTGAGGGGAGAAATGGCATAGAAAGAATGGAATATATAACTTTGATTCTTACCAGATTTGGTAAAAATCCTGTTTTATTCTTTTTTTTGTCCAATGTATTCTAAACTGTAGAAGTTTGTCTATTTACACTTTGTTCTTTTAAATGCCTTTTGGATTTTTCACCTTAAACTGGACTCCTGATGTTCAGGATTTAAGTAAAACAGCTACCAGCAAACAGTGTTGTTACACAGATGGCTGAGTTAGAGAATTGTTTGTGGTATGTTATTTTTTCCCTTTTTTTATGCTAGAAGTCATGATTGTACAGAAGGAAAGGAAGATCAAGTCCAAAGAAATGTATATAAACGAAACAAGTGAAAAAGTCTATTAATAATCTGAACATAACTATAATCAGCATAGTACTTGACTGCTTTTAGTTTTGTTTTAGTGTTTAGTGTCTAAAACATTGGATGGGAATTCCTTTTTAATTAGCTCAGAGCCTGGTCTGTGCTTTGTCTAATGTTGTTTGCCTTTCCTGGGAAGTGAAAACTTGAAATTGTGTTCTGGAAGGAAGGAGTGGCAGGAGGGCATAATAGGAAGAGGCAGTTATCCCCTGGGTTGTCTGAGTATTATCTTTAATTTTAAAAATGAAATTCTGGGTATAACTCTGATAATTTTGGTATGAAGCTATAATCTCTTCTATGGTCTTAAGGTTTCAGTGTGCTCTGACAATACCATTCCATTCCACTGCCTGTCATGGAAAAGCATCCTGTTTCCACAAGCCTGATGATGATTGCCAGTAGATCTCTTGTGAAATCCTTATTTAGGCACAAGCATACTGAAGTCGTTGAGATAAGAAGAGTTCATGGTGGCATAAATTTCAGTTTCCACCTCGCATACTCACATGTGTGACTAATTCTGAAATGGAGTCATTTGCACTGAGTCAGCAGTTCAGGATGGTGAATGTGCTCAAGCTATCTCAGTTTGGTCTGTATTGAGCATTCATTTGCTCTGCAGACAGAGCCAAACCAAATGGCTGTGGGAAACTTCAGCAAAAGGTGCCTGGAGTATGGACCAGGTCTCTCTGAGAGAGTGTGCTTTGAAATAGGAAATTACAAGAAAGATCTGTGTGATCCAGTGTGTGTTGGAAGCACAGGAGAGATTAAAATAGCATCAAAACCCTGTCAGCCTCCGTAGCCAGAGTGCTCAGGGCAAGAGCAGGCGAGGGGGGGAACTGCAGTTCTTTGCAGTGCAGTCTGGATTTTATTACTTGCAAAGTGAAATCACAAGGAGGAATGTCTGCTTCTGATGGACAGATATGTTGCAACTCATTCTGAAGATGCCTGTTCATAAATTTTTCAGCCTGCTAACAGCTTTGAAGATAGGACTGTAACTCTGAGACTGTGATTCATCTATCCAGCTCCTCCTTGTTGGTTTTGTCCTTCTTTCACAATTCTATTGAAGATGGTGCTGTTAATTATAAATTTGGAGTTTTGACACTTGCTGCTCTGTACTGCAGTATTATTTGCTGCCTACTGAAGCCTCTTTCCAATAATTCTGAGGTGCTGTAACCACAGGTTCTTCCATTTGGCCCTCACTTTTATTAAACAATTAGCAAACAAGGATTAAAAGGTCCTTGTCTTCCCTCTGTTTCCTTTGAAATAATTCAGTTTCAGGGGCCCAGCCTAAGAAACAAGATACAAACAAAACCCCCTGTGGTAATAGCAAGGAGATTATCTTAGAAATGTTCTGAAGTTTTGAGGATTTTAAAACTACTTAATGACACTTCCACCTTTCGAGCCCCTATGAGAAGAGGTTTTAGAATTGAGCTCTCAAGAGATTTTCACACAGCTGTCCCTCCAAAGTACTGAGATCTGTGTTTGGATCACAGCCATTCTGTGGAAAAATCATTTTATATTGATAGGGTCTTCAGGAGGAAACAATTACAAAGCTACCTGATAGTCTTTAAAAGGAATTGGTGAGGTTGTCATCAGTGTCTCTAATAATAAGCATTCAAGCATTAGAATTTTTTTTGTAAAGTTTGTTTTGGCACTAGGATTGTTTTTGAGTTAATTGGAGAAAATGCTTCAGTAGTAACAGAACTGCAGAAGAATTATTTCTCAGGTGCTTCCAGTCTGCTGCTTATGTGAACCTCTGTTCACATCCTGTTTGCTGGTAGTTGGACAGGAGGCTCTTATTCTGAAAATGAATATGGCTGCTCTGTGAGACATCTGTTCAGAGATCTGTGTCCTGTCTCTGCCTGTGAAAAAGGGGGCTTGTGTGGCCTTTGTTATCTCCAGACTGGGGGCTGACTCTTTGTAGCAAGAGCAGGCCTGTGTACTTGTTAAAGTACTATTTAGTGGATTCAGGCTAAAACCAGATCCAAGTGTCTGTTACCTTTATGATACTGTCTTTAGCTTAATTAAAATGGTTTTACTGGGATGTTGTTGAGGGTTGTATGGCAGGGCAAGGCATTTAAATGAAACAGAAATACGGAATATCTTCAATCTACTTACCCACTCTTATCCCCACAGAAATGTAGTTGTTGCCAGTGAAAGAAGGGATGCAGTACCAGAACAGCTTTTCTCACAAACTGCTTTTCTTTGAAGTCCAGCTTCCATAGTTTTTTGTGTGTGCATACTGGCTGAACACATTGAGTGTGTCTCAGACAGAGCCATTTTGCTAAAAATGTTTTCAGATACCTTTTTGGCTAAGGGAACTTGTTCAATGTTAAACATGATCACTAGTTGGTAGTTTTTGTATATGATGTACAGAATATTAGATATTTCAATCTATGGATACATTATTTGAATATTTTGAATGGTTTTTGGTGGTTTTTTGGATAAAGCGCTTTAGTTCACAATTAAACTGAATTTTGAACTGCGTGTAGAATTCTTCAGTAGAACGAAGTAGGAGGTAAATTGAAAACAAAGAAGCCTGTTTACAGGTTGTGATGACCCATTTAAGGCAGGCCCCTTGAACCATGGCATGCACAGGCATTATAGTTTGTCTTCAAGAAATTCCTTCCAGTGTTCCTGTTCAAACAATTGAAATGAAGTGGCACCAGACCAAGGACAGACAGTATGTGACTAAAGCACAATGTAATGAGAAACAGACTTTTTGGATAAGCTGTAGCATTTTGAATAGCTGATTCATAGATAACGTGTTGAGTATCTGAGGCCTTCTAGGTCATGGTTGGTCTTCTGGCAGTGTGGGATATTCCCAGTAGTATTCTTTGGAAAAAATGCTTGGATGAATACAGGATAGCCTTGCCAGTGGGAATGTGTATGTAGTTCGCAAATTCAAAGGGAAAAGAAGTCTT
This sequence comes from Geospiza fortis, assembly GCF_000277835.1. Lineage (NCBI taxonomy): Eukaryota > Metazoa > Chordata > Aves > Passeriformes > Thraupidae > Geospiza > Geospiza fortis. The sequence goes on along the minus strand of NW_005054326.1, from coordinate 749,440 downwards.
AAACTTCATCTAGTTCATCTTAAACTTTATCTAGTGCTTTTTTCCTAGCTGTGTGTTTTGTCTCCCTTTCAAGGTTACTCTCCTGATACTTTGATCTCACCTGTTTGACAACACTGAATTTTAGTTGCCAATGACTTTTCTTGCAGGTCAATCCAACACTTCAAGGGCTTGTGTGGATTTGTTTTTTTCCCCCTTTCATCCTCTGTAAAAATAGTACTTCTGTGTCCAAGTTGTGCATGTTATTGCTTCCATTCAGAGTACAGCAAAAGCCTGGCTGTTTTTATGTATTGTATCCTGTATTTCATTAGATAATAGGAGCTAAGTGATCCCTGCAACTGCATTTCAATTACACCTCGTTTTCTCTTATATTTTAATGTGTTTTAAAATCATTCAGGATTGAATTGCAAAGCAAGTTAAGCTTCTGGATGCAGAGTATGCTTCATCATGCCAGTTTTCTTAATTGTTCATCCTACCACTATTCACTGTTAAAAATTTGAGTGTTGTCTCTCCTGACTCAACTCTACTCAAATTCCTTGCTCTGTGAAAGATAATATGCATATTTTAAAATTTACATATTAGTAAATTAAAATATTAGTGGTTCATTTGGTACTGCCTGAAATACTTGTGACTTTATGAGTAACTTTTCGATGCAGATCGTGTGTGGTGTTAGCCAAGAAAGACGTACAGTGTGCTGGTGGAACAAGTGTCTCTGATGTATATGGTATTATTGTGGAAGTCTATAGTAAACATGCAAGTGATGCAAGAAACTGATTTCATAAGTCAACCTTTTGGGTAAGCATGGAAGAATTATTAATGCTTCCCTTTATGAGAACTTTGAGGTGAAGATGGGCATTCTGTAGATCACAGGAAACTTACATCAGTTGTGCTTAAAAAATCTTGAAAGTGCTTCTCCAGTGTGTTTTAGGACTTTGGTGTTTGTGAAATGCTAGTACTAATACTGGTATTTGTGGAAAGTAGTTTTGAATTCTCATCTAGAACACAAACTTTGGTCACCCCTTAA
>NW_005054326.1:727263-748387 GCF_000277835.1 Geospiza fortis | reverse complement strand
AGATCCCTTTTTGATTTCTTTTGTTTTGCAAGAACGTGCAGAACACCTGGCAATTATTTGTGGTTTTTTAATGGATCCCTGAAGGATCTCTGAATGAGAGATCTGTCTCTGAATGAGAGGTGTCTGGCATGGAGTTCTCTGGTGATTGTTGTAAGGATTTTCTCTTGGCTGCCAGTACTTGGCCTACACTTCATATGTCATCCTGTCATAACTGATAGTAATCCACAGTTTTGTAAATTAAATGAAGTACTTTTTTTGGATGTGTTTGCAGGAAAAGGAGGAAAGCTGGGCAGAGTAACTGCTGTAGGGTAACCAGGCTGCAAACACAGTGTGTATACCAGTGTTAAAGCCAAGGTGTACTGTAGGCTGATGAGAGTTTTACCACTGGAGGAGTGTGGGGAGCAGGGAAGGCTGATCTGATACTTGTCTCTAGGCTTTATGCTGAGATTTTTGCAAGGGAGCTGCTTAGAGGCACAAGAACATTCCTAGTTCTTCTGAACCCTTATTGTGCTCATTATTAGTGAATCCTTGCAGTCATCTTGAGACTCCTGAAGGTTTTCCAGCCAGCATATTGATGCAACTTTCCAGTGTGCTGAAAAGTGACTGTAGCTACCTTTTCCTGTTTGCCATTAGCTTTGTGAAGAATATGAGATGAGGAATTGTAATATGTGCTTTATTTTCTCAATTGAAGCAGTTAAGGGTTTACCCTAATGTTCTAGACATGCAGCTGCTCATAAAAGGACTTTGAGCCTTACAGAAATACATGAAACAAAAAACTACAATTGCATTTCTAATGCATTGAATTAATAAATCTGTGAGGTCACCAGAATGAACTGTGGAAAAGGCTTTTTTTACTGAAGTATTGTCACCCCTGAGTGGAGAACTGGGTTTTCATAGTAAAATAAAACTGAGGCAATTGGATGTACCTTACTTCTCACTGATAAAACCATCAGTTCAGTGCAAAATGTGAACTGACACACACTTTGAAACTTTTAATGAGGCATCTGAGCCAAGTGACGTGATGGTCCAGCTGGTTAATAGCTCATCAAGGATTCAGTTCAGCCAACACTTCAGTTCTCTAATAAGCTGTATGTAATAAACATAAGCCTTGTTGAGAGCTGCTATCAGAAAGCAAACTTATTCATTTATCTTTCATGGATCAAATAACAATTTAAAAGTGAAAATAGTGAAAATAAATAGATGAGCTCTCTGTTCTTTTACTGATTATTTTTGTATAGTCCAGCATTTTGATTACTGCCCCTTAATGTTCAGCCTCTCAGAATGGATAAATTGAATACATCTTTTAGCCATCTTTTTTTTCCCCTCAAGACTTCTACGTAAGGAAACACAAATGCTGCCTAGAGCAACCCTAGAATAGAAATGACTGAAGCCTAAACAGTTGCTTGCCATTCTTAGTCCAGATTCTTGAGGACCTGGAACATTCCAGAAGAGGTCATGTCTAAGCTTTAGGTTTCATATCTACTGTTTAATTTTTTTTTTGCTTTCTGATTTTGTGGAGAGCAAAGGAAAATATGTAATTGATTTGGTAAAGTAAGGGTATGGTATTTAATGTACTCTGATTAGATGATGTACAGCTCAGGCATTGTTTTCTTTGGAAGGGGTATTTGGCTCAGGTTTGAGTTCAGCCAACTTGTTTTGCCTAAGGATGATGCTGCTGATGTGAGACTGGGGAGAGGAGCAGTACAGAGGTGTATTAATGTGTATTTTCACACATAACCCAGCTCTGGAAAGCAAGCATCCAATAGAGACTTTGTTTGTACAAATTATGAATGCTTCTTAAAATTTTAGTAATAACCTAAAAATCTACACTGGCTGAATTTTTGGAAGCTGTGTGTTTGCACTTCTCTGTCTCTGGTGAGCACTGGCCATGAGCCTTCCATCTAATACTGCAAATGGTATCCAAGTGCAGTATCCCAGCAGTGTGCTCACCTTTGGCATTGCTGAAAATAAAAAATTCCCATGCTGCTACTGTAACAAAAGATAAACTTTGTTATTGGGAAGTGTACTCTCAAGACTCTGGTGACCTTATATAAAGAAGAAACATTCTTATCTACTGTTAGTGGTTTTCTGCTGTTGTGTTTGTGATGGAGATTGTATTTGCAACGATGCCAGAACTTGGTGCAAGCAGGCAGAGACATCAGTTCTGATACGTTTTCTGTTCCCAGGAGACTCTTGCTGAGGATGTCTCTTCAAGCGTAGGTTAAAAGTCCATGACATTACTGCCACCAGGTGTCTTAGATGCTGCTACTGCTACTGGTGGCACAGGGGCTACTGCAAGTGTAAAAGCAGGGAAGTGAGCACAGAGGAACAGAATTCTTGGTGTTCTGCCCCCTTGGCCTGTGGTGGTGAGTCACAGCTTCATCAAAACGGAGACAATCACAGGATAAAATGGGGAGTGGTGCTGGAATCTTTTGGTCACATATGTGGGCTGTAATTTGCAGATATTTCCCCTTCAGTGTTGAGACAAAGATGAAGTACAAGTTCCTTCAGGATATGTATAATTGACTTACTCAGACTGAATGGTGACTGATGAAGACTTCTGGCCTCCTTTTGTTTGATCATTTAGAGTTTAATTTCCCTCCTTTCCCTCCTCCTACCATCAGTTATCTGTCAGATTATGTTTGTTTCTTAATTTCTAACATTTGAGCAGCATAAGGAAAGTTGTGTACATTTGCTGTATCATTTAACTGCAACAATTCTAAAGGAAAGAACAAGAAGCACTTGTATTTTTTATGTTTTTAACAAATTACTTCATCTTCCAGTGAATTTTCTATTTAGTTGCTATTGCAGTGCATTGAAATGCCAGAAATTAAAACACAGAAGAGAAATATCAAATCAATTACCCATTTTCCTTTGCCTTCCACATAACTAGTGGTGAAAAATTTAGAAGGCAGGTGCTTTTCACCAGGAAACTGATGAACAATGGGAATAATCACTCAGTGTCTCACTTAGGTTGACTACTTTCGTACTTTCCTGAAACTTAGTGTTTTTAATACCTTGTATAAGAGGAAACCTACAGCAAATACTTACCTTTAATCAGGAACCTTAAAATGTGTAACTGTTTCAAGCCTATTCTCTTCTATTGTGCTAGGTTTGTATTTTACATTTAGTGTTATCTTTCTTCAGGATGTTTGCATGCTCCATGAAGATTGTCTGTAGCTTATATAAAATTGATTCTTCTTGTGGAGACTTGCCAAGGAGCAAAGTGAAATCATTCTTTCAGTAAACATTAACTTTGCCTGGCATGGTATTTTGCTACCTGTCAGAGGCTTTGTCTTCTATCTTTAAAGTAAGGGGAGCAGGAAAGTGGCTGGAAAGTTCTGTGCCTCTCACTAAGAGAAGAGCAGTGAGGTGCTGGAGCATGTCAAATGAAGAGCAGCAAAGCTGGCAATGGGTCCAAAGCACAAGCCTTATGAGGAGTGGCTGGGATGTTTTTTAGCCTGGATATGTACTTTTGGAACAGCTGCTGTTCAGCTCTGTTTAACCAGTTCTTTGTGTTCAGTGGTTTGTAGACAGTAGAGTGATGGAAGGATCTGTACAGATCTTTGATCAATGTTTTTTGTCTGTTGCTGTGCAGGGATGCATTTTGAACAGTCTCTTTCACTTCCCTTTTATCTCTCTACCTGGTCTTTAATGCTGGAAAGTATTAAGTGGTTTATGTGTTGATGCAGAAAAGTAGATGCAGTGCTTGTGCACTGAGACGTCCATTTCTAGGCACCAACTGTGTAATGCTGGGTGATTTTTAAGCTCAGTGGACTCTTTGTTGATATTTTGTTAATCTAGCTCAGTGGTTACTGTGCTCTTTTTTCCTCTTAACTCTTAGATTTTTTCAGGATGAGAACACTGCAGCCCACAAAGCCTCAGTTCCATTAACAGTGCTGAATATCAGAACACAGTCTTGCTAGCTTCTCCTCTGATGACCCCTCATTAACCTTGCTTAAAGGCTTGCAAAGCCTTTCTCATATGCTGCAGAAATGCACACAGAAGAACATTTGTCTGTTCTCTATGCTACTTCTTCCTCCAAATAATAGGCTGGGAGCTGCAGTGTCTTCACTTGGATTTTCAGACATTTGAATGCCTGACAAAATGCTGCTCAGTGTAACCCCAGCAGAGATAGATAATTCACCTTGCTTGTGATTCAGACTATCTATAATTCAACAGCACTTTGAAGTCTCTCATGGCTGTACATTTACAGATCACATCACTTGAAGACAGTTCATTGCTGCTAATTTTTCTACTGCATGTCTGGATGAAAACTACATACTGTTGCTGTAGTCTAGTTAACCCTCCCTGTAAATCAACCCACTAACTCTCCCTGCACTATAGCTGTGTATCACTTCTGGATCTAGTGGTATGATATGCAGAAAGCTAGTAAAACCTGTCTTTACTATATGAAGTGTCCAGTCTTTCTCTGTTTACTGCTTATCTTCCTAATATTTGTGGAAGATGAAAGAGCTCTAAATAGTGTAGCAGCTCATCACTGAGTTTTTTTTGGTTTTTTTTTTTAAATCAAAACCCAAACAGTTTGAAGTTGACCTGTATTGCTTATGAGTCTGCTTATTTGTAGATGGAGATCATGGGAAGTTTTCTGAGTCTGGTTCATTCTGCTGTGCATGAAGCTTCCCCAGCACTTCAGCGATGTAAATTGTCCTTGATGTTAAGGAAGTGAAAATCACCTTGGAGCATGTATAGCAGGAGTTGGCAGGTGTAGTTCCTTTCATGTAGAGTATTTCTCTTGGTGGCCACTTGCTTGGTATCCTGCAGTATGTGTTGGAGGGTGAGGTGCACTGTGCCACCAGTGCAGAACTGTGTCTGTTTAATGCCACTGAATTGTCCCAGACTTCAGCTCAGGCCTTTTGGTGTCAGTCAGGAAAAATAGTGGGAGCCTTGCTTGAGCTTGGGCTGCCTGAAGAGACTCAAGGGATGTGAGCAGAGTGCAATGCCTTGATGAGGAGGCTCCCCTGCTGCCTCTGCTGTCTGGATTGGGCCCTGTGACTGCTCTGGGCACTGGGATGTGTTCTGCAGATGTGGGATTTCTTGTCCTGGTGTGAACAGGACAGAACTCAGAAAGACTGTGGACAGATAGAAAGGAAAACACGTGGGAAATTACTCCATAGGCTCAATGACTGTGTGAATCTCCCAGTTGAAATTTAAGATTAATTTAGGTGCCAGAAATGTATTTTTTTTCCTTATTAAGGATGCTGAATAGATAGTAAGTCTTGGCTGAAACAAACCACCAGAGGACTATAGGCATTTTTTTGCTTATGAGCTTTGTTGTGGCTTGGTACAATAGCTAATCTTAGGGGAAAAAGGGAGTTGGTTTTGGTTGGTTTTTTATTTATATAAGGCATGTAGGTACAGGGTAACAATGCTGCATGTAATTCATGCTGCTGTACATTAAAAAAATTAGTGGAAGAGTAAACCTGTACCTGGTTTATCATGAAGGCCCAAGATCCCTGTTTTACATTGAAAAATGTAAACACCTCTGATAGCTCTTTCCTGACCAAAACAAATCTGATGGGAAGGACCTGGATAAGTGGAAACAGCCAAGAAAAAGCTTATTGAATTCTCTGAACTGAACAATGTTTCATTTGCTGCTCGTCTCCTTTCAGGCCCCTGGCACTGCAGACCCACAAATCACGTGCTGGGACGCCTTGCTGTGTGTCCTGGCTTGTCAAAACAATTTAATGTAGGTGGAAAGGAATGAATGAAATGAACAGAGTAGGCTTGATGCATCTGTTTCAGTTTGTTCAAAGGGCAGCCCAGTGATTGGGATGTGACACTTAGGTCCTCCAGGGAAGCTATCAGTTTAGGAAGAACAATGCTGTCTATTTTATAAGGTAGTTAAATCCGTTTTAGGAAGCAAGCTCTCCTATAGTTTGACAGCTTTGTGTATTTTTAAAAATATTTGGGCTATATCTGCTCAGCATGTGCCAGCTGAGCTACTACAAGAATGTGATTTGCTAACTTCTAGGTTTAGGACTTTGTCTTGTCTGCCTAAGGTTGCTTATGGTAAAAAAAGAGCAAGAAAGGAGAGAGTATGTCCATTTTTAAATCTTATTAGTGGGAATTCCAAAATGATTTGGTCCTTGAAGGATAGGATATCAAGCTGTATATTACTAACTGTTCTTAAAGTGCTGGCTTTTTTATAAAATTGTTTAAGTTTCCTAGGCTTATGGAAAACTGCTCGTGAGTCTTTCTACTTTGTTTAGTTTTTGGCTGTTTGATTAAAAAAAAATCAACACAAATATTAAAATTGTTTAACTGATCTTGTACTTGGTGAAACTGGAATGTTAATCTGTGAAACTTATATTTTTGCTTTCAAATGAAAACAACAAATACTTGTGGAAATGATCCATCTATGTACATATTTGGGCCATGAATTATAGGAAAAAGGCTGCAGGGGATAAATCTGCTTATCTGATTCACACTTCCAATAATTTAAGCCAAAGGAGGGCATATTTTGGGTGATAGGCCACAGATTTCTTTACATCTTTAGAAGTGGAGATATAGCTGAGGGTCCTGCAATTCTGCAGGGTCCTGCTCAGAGGCCACGATGGATTCTGAGTACTGCCCCCAGGAGCTGCCTTGTTGGGAAAACTCATCTGGACTTGAGTCTTTTGGTCTATGCAGTTATAACTAAGGATGGTGGAAACTGTTCCTTTCCCAAAAGAGTGTGCAAAACACTCTTTTTAATTTTCACTAAATGATGATGGCTTCTTTCTCTCTGCCACAGCTATGCTCTACAGCTACTTTCTGCATTCCATGTGATGCCAAGATACTTTCATTCCCCTGCTTTTCCTGAGCTATTTATACCAAACGTGGCTGGTAACAGCTCAGTCTCCCAAGTTACATACAGTGCTCTATTTTACTTGCTTATTTCAATATTTTAGTAGCTGCAGCTGCTTAAGTTGCATTTTTTGTACAAGAACAAGCATGAGGTGAAGTTGTCACTTTTGCCCATACTAATAGCTCAAAGGATGCCAACATGCATTTGGGATAGGCTCTATTTTAGTCTGTGTCTATGCAGCCTGGGAGATCTTGCTGTCTAATACTTTTAATTAGTCAGGTTTTGAAAATGAACTTGTCATTTTAAATTGTATGTTGGCCTGCAGGCCAACTGTTTGCAAGTTGCATTAGAATGTAATTTGTACAGCTAAAACCAGTCATTGTGTGTACAGACTTTGTTGGTATAATTGTACAGGAGACTCAGTATTTTCCTGAATGTTTGGGTTGTGGGTTCTTTTAAAGTATATTGGCAGTCTTCTGTAACCTAGCATTAGTGTTCCTTTAGGAGAAGAATATAAAAACCTGTTACAGATGAGGGTGTGGGTTGTGTGTCCAAGGAAATGAGGGTAGTAAAAGGTAGTATGCACTGCTGGGCTTAGGGAACAAGTGGCCTCTCTGTCTTTTTCTTCCAGCTCTGTTTAATGTTCCCTTTTGCTGCTGCAGTTATGTACTGAAGGGTGCAGGGTTTCCTTGGTTGCAAAAACATAGCTGTGTTCCTGGGTGAAAGTTTTTGGCCTGTGCTTTGTCCAAACTTGTCCCAGATCACTGGGGCGCTGTGACTTTTAAAGCAGTGTTGTTTTACTTAGTCTATTGCATGGTCTTGGTGGGTTTTTAATGCCAGCACTGAAGTGTTGAGTGTCTGTGCTGAGCGTCACAGCTGTGTTTGCAGGAACATGATGCTGCCGTGGATGTGACCAGAGAGAGAAATGAGTCCAAATGTGAGTGAGTGCCTCTTAGGAGTCTGTTCATTGATAAGGATGATTAGCACTTGTTAGTTTCTATTTGAGGACACTTGAATGGGGGCAGGGAAAACTGAATAAAGCCCTGAAGGGAGATTGGGTTACGTGGGTTAAAATGAGAATGAAATGACATAGCCTTGACTTGATATTAAGTGTAGGTCTAAAACTGGTAACAGTGTTTGTGGTAGATAACTTGTTAGTATGCACACAATAAAGGAAATGTAATCCAAATGTGTATCAAAAATCTTGGGTTTGGACAAAAATGAATGCAGATTTTCATATTGACTATTTAAAAGTAATAGAAAAATAATTATTGCAGCCTTTTTTGTATAATGACCGTATATAGTAGCTGAATTTACAGCTAAGTACAGTGGCTTAAAAAAGTCAATTATGAGGGTCAAGAGCAGAGGCTGAGAATACTGCTTTATTTTCCTGTAAGAAAGATGATATTGTGATTGTGTTGTTTGAAGCACTGGTACATGTGTGTATGATCAGCTGTACCTCTTGCAGATCACTGCTTTTCTGTCTCAGCAGTTGGAATTTGTTAAGATTGAGGTTTGAAACAGAACTTGTGCTGCCTTGTTCATTATACTGAAAGGAAGGCTATTAGAGGGGTAAGACAGCTCAAATTAGAGTACTAATTACATATAAAAACTGCAACACCTAAACAGACATGAATGCTCAGTTGTTAGTGGAGTGTTCCTTCAAATGTTATATCAAAACTTGTGCAAGTGTGCTTATGAAACAATGGGAAGAGGTAGTAATGCTGATTTCTGCAGAGTGAAGTAGTTGTAGGATTGAATGATTTTTGATGTCTGTAGATTAAATTAGTCATACATAAGGATTTTGCATTTTCCTAAGAATTGTAAAGGTGAGTGACATTCTAAACACCAGCAGGAAACTGATCCCTGAGGTGATTTCAAACCTGTTTTCAGACACTTACCCGGGGAAATTGTATATTCTGAAAATTGGAGCTTCATCTGAAAAAGAAGTTTGTCCATGCCTGAAGATACTTTGTGAACCTTTTAGAAAATGTTGATGGCCTTAGTGAATGTAGGATGGTTTAGATATTACATGGCTGAATTATACTGAGAAAACACATGACCTGTAAACAAAGGAAGAGGAATTACTGTCTGGAGCACAATCGGAGTATAAGTAAATCCTGTGTGTTTTTACTGCCTCCTTTTAGTGGAAAAGACAATGTGAAATCAAGTGACTTAAAATTGTTACTCAGATCTGACAAATAGGTCTTCAGTTATTGCTAAATAACTTAAAAACAATGCTTCTGAAATTCTTGGCTATAAGTATATCCTGAAATATTTTGGTTTTTTAATGCAAACTGCATATGGACCCAGTTTGTGCCAGTCAGTCTGACTGATGTGAGCAGTGCAATGGTCATGCCTTGGCAAGCTGACAACACTGCGTGGCACAAGGAGACATCTTCTCTTTGAGATGTGCTGCTCATTCAGATAATAGCTGCTCCAAGTCTTGGTGGTAGCTGACAGCCAGCTGCAGCACAACAGTCCAGGAATGCTGTTTTGTGTTCTGCCTCTGGCCAAAAGATTGCTTTCTGTCTCTACTGGGAGTTACAAGAGTAACTTTTTGGTTTTGTTGACATGAGATTTCAGGAAACTTGCTCAATCATGAGGTTCTGCATTTAATCAGAGAAAATCCAATTCATTCACTTGATGGTCTACAGCTACAGGAACATACTGTATGTTAACAGAGGTTTGATGCTTAACCCCCTCTATGGGTGGCTAATCCCATCTGTTAACCAGTGGTCTGGATAGACATGTAGGAATAATGAAAGGTTATTGTAATGTACAACATGAGGGGGGTTAAATGATCTGATTTCACTCACAAACACTGAAGTGTTCAAGATATTATATCCCCTTTCCACCCCCAAGTCAGGCAACAGCTAAATTTATTAAGAGTAGTAAAAGCAGGAGAAAGCAGAAAGAGGAGTTTATCTGCAGCTGTGCAGTTTTTAACCCTGAGAGCAATAGAATTATACAGAGCAACATATTATAGAAAGACTGTAATAGAATGTGTTCAAAACAGACTATTTAAAGGTAATTGCAAACCAAATGGCATTTAGGACACGTGATTCTTGTGTGTACTAACTGTTTTCAAGTTGCTGCCTCTCAATAAGAAAATGAAGCAAAACTTTCTGATGCACCTTTTCTTTTTCATTAGGATCGGAAGCTGTCCAAGTCAGAGCGACAAAGGTTTAAAGAGGAAGCTGGGATGCTGAAAGGGCTTCAGCATCCCAATATTGTCAGGTTCTATGATTCCTGGGAGTCTACAGTCAAAGGAAAAAAGTGTATTGTTCTTGTGACAGAACTCATGACGTCTGGAACATTAAAAACGTAAGTAAATTAAGACAAGTCACAGCGTTTCAATTTCATTAGCACAACACAAGAGCACTAGAAGAAGGTGATATTGAGATGAAAACAGAGCCCTTCTGCTGAGGGATAACCTACTGTAGGAACATTCTTGTTTAAGAGGAGCATTACTAGCATTGCAGGGCATGGTAGAACATCTTTTAAGTTAGCAAGCTTGTCAGTTCTTACCTGTGATATCCCAGTAAGCACGTGTACAAGACTTTCGGGTTCTAAGAGCTCAGGAAGGCAATACTTAGAAATTCTGAGAAGTGAAAACTTGAGGTTTTTTTTCTCCAGCTGCTTTCCATTTAGGATAAGCTAGTTCATAAAGTTCAAAGCTCAAATTAAGTCACCTCTTTTGGGAGGTTTTGGCTGTTACCACAATGCAAATAACAGGTAAAAAAGAAAAAAAATCACCACCTATTGGTTTATCTGAAACTTGCTGAAGCTTCAGATAAAAATCCTGCAGCTTGGACCTATGAGGCAGCAGAGTGCACCTCGTGCTGTGCTGAAGGCTGACTTAAAAGCAGAGAGCTGGGGCTGCTGCGAGGGCCTCTAGTGGTGTGAGGGGCTCGTGGGGCTCTGCTCTGTGCCCCGATGGGAGTGTGTCCTGAGCTCCAGCCACCATCCCTCTGCTAGAAGTAAAGCTGCCAGCTCTGCAATAAAGGGGTTCTGAGCTCCAGCCACCATCCCTCTGCTAGGAGTAAAGCTGCCAGCTCTGGAATAAAAGGGTTCTGCTCCTCTCTGGGAGTGTGTCCTGAGCTCCAGCCACCATCCTTCTGCTGGGCATAAAGCTGCCAGCTCTGGAATAAAGGGGCTCTGCATCCCTCCCTTTGTTCAGTGCCCATTTCACTCTTGGAGAGGCATTCACACCCTACATGTGTAAGCAGGCTGCAGGAGCTGGAAACAGTTTGCCTTTGGCTGAAATAGCCTGTGAATGTCTTGTGTTTTTTACCATGCTTATTGATAGCTACAAATAGACATTGTTAAGAAGAAAAATGGCTCTCTGGGAGTCTGGGCTGCAGTTACAGGGAAGTGTTTGTCTCTTGAAATAGAACTGGATGGCTAAGGATATGACCACATTCTTTAGGTGTATGTTCAGTGGAGACATTTCTCAGGTTGGTGAAGGTATTTCAGGTAAAATAATAATCTGGTGCTTCATGTGCTGTTTTCAGACAAGTAGTAAGTTAATGGTTTTGCACCTCTGTACTGATGCCTTTAAATAAAGTTTACCTACTTTTCTGCTAAATGTGTAGTGCTAAATTTTTTTTTTTTCTCCCTTTTTTACTCCTTTATCCCTCCCTCTCAGATTTTAATATTTGGATTGGCTTATATGGTGTCATAAACAAGATGATGAAGTAATAATAGACAATTATAATGTAGGGTGTTGGTAGGAGAAATACCCCAGATTTTCTGTCTGTGGGATTATTTTGTATCTTGAAATAAGAAAGTATTTTTATTTAATCCAGAGAAAGTAATAGGCTTTTTAATTGAAAATCCTTTAAACTTAAGAGTTCTGGCTAGGGTTTTTCTCTTGTATAGCTGGTGTTATAACTGGGATGTAGTTTATTCTAGTCCACTTTGCTTGAGACTTGACAGGTGAACTGTATGGGACATTTCAGGTGTGCCTTAAGTAAGTACTTCATGTGCTTGTGGCATTTTCCTAGATTTACACTGTACACTTGTGTTTGCATATATTTGACTATTACTTCCATATCTTTTTTCAATATGTTTACCTTACCTGAATTTGATAAAAGTGATGCCTTTCTTTTGGTACCTGGGACATAGACGTACTTGTCACTTAATGTAAAAAAGTTAACAGAAGATAAATGTGATGGTATCTTAAAGGAAATTTTCTCATGTTTTATTTTAGTAAGGATTCCTATAGCTCCTTGAGCTCTGTGTAATTGTAATTACAGAAACTTAGACTGGAAACCTCCTGAGGTCTCTTCAAGCCCAAGTTCTTCTATGATAGTAGGAAAAGTGAAAACATACTGGCTAGTAGGCTTGTCTGTTTTGTTTATTTGTATGTGCTTCCATTTTAAAGTGTTTTCTGCATGAAGTGACATGTGACTTAATTCAGGTTAGTGTTATGGAACAGTGACAGCCACACTGCACAGTGTTGGGTGATGGCTGGATCCAGGTCCTTTAGCAGTGAAAAGCTGGCAGTGGACTAGCATATTTGTAACCAAGAATGTAATTAGGGATTCCAGATGCTGAACTGAAGTGCCCCCTACCATGTGATCTTTGGAACAGGCTCAAGAGAGATGAATGAGGGTTGTGTCAATAGCAGGAATTCAAGTGGTAGCTGATGCGATTCAGAACCTCCTTCAGTTTGTCTCCTTCCTTGGCTTGGCTTTTTCCCCTGCCTTCCTTTACATTCTGACACCTGATTTCCTCTGCAACTGACTCAATTGCTTTTACAGACTTATTTTCACAGCAGGATCATTGCTAGCAACTTCATTTTCCAGGTCTTGTTTTGAACTGGAGAAATTCAAGGGATGAATACACTGCATTTCTGTGTTGGAGCTGATTGAAGTGATTTCATCGGGACTGTATCTCCTAGTTAAGTGAATCTGCAGAAGAGACTGACCACTACCATGGAATAATTGAACACAACTTGCTTTTAGTTTTCAGATTGCAGTGGCTAGACTCCATGCTTGTCGCAGAATTTACTAGCAGTCTTTGTGTAGTGTGAAACTGATCTTTATCTGAGACTCTGACTGAACAAGAATAAAGTCCTTGCTCTACAGAGCATGCTAGGTCCTTTCTCTACATGCAGTCTGGCCTGTACTTTTTCAGAAGGAGCAAAACAGCTCTTTGCTTCAAATTGTGTTGCCCAAATAGAGATGGAGAGAAAACCCTCCTGGAAAGCACTTGAAAACTGTCAGAGGTTATTCACCTTGTGGCATCTCTAATCTGCTGAAGTTAAGTAACAGAATAGGATCTTAGTCTTAGGTCATGCTCATTGAAAAATATTTTTGGTATGAAATTTGACTCTTCCTACATGGGGTTTCAAGGCATGGCAAGGATAGAACAGTTACGGTTGGATTGCATTCTACCTGCAAAAGGATACAGACTTATGTATGAACTCTTCCACCTCAATTATTTGACAGAGCCTTTTGAAAGATTTCTCTGCCCTGTCTCTATCTGTCCATAGTTTTGAAGTAATGAGTAGTACCAGTTGGATTCAGGTGGTGAAACCCTGTCCTGCACCAGGGAGGGGATCTCTAAGAATTTCTAATTATCTTGCTAACTCCACAGGTAAATTTGAAGCAGATTTATAACATAATGTGGAAACCTTGAACAGAGTGCTTGATTACTTTGGAAACGAGGGACTAATGATTTCAGAGCTCTTGCAGTTTTCCGCAGCTCTGTACTTTGTTGGTTATTAACATTTTGGATCTAGTGACCCACCTTCCCACCCAGTTACAATTAAGCAAGGTAGAGGTTGTAAGTGTTTGAGAAGTTAAATAGATAAAGAACTGTAATTAATGAGCCTTGAATTATTTGTCATTGAAGCGGTGCCTTGAAATTTAGCAATCCAGCTGTCTAATTACTGTAGAATGATTCTCTATGCAGAGATGTTATCAGCTATGTACACCAAGTTTTCACATTTTTGTTTCATCATTATAGTCTGCTGGCTAGAAGAAAGGGGGATAGGTTTTGTACAGGGCAATCATCTCTAGCTCCTCTGAAGTAATGAAATGATCAGGTAGATTTTAAAATAGAAGTTTAAGTTGATACAAGTCTTTAATTACTGTTTCTTTGCTTCCAAACAGCAAATGGTATCATGTAATCTACTGTTTGTTAGCAGAATCTGTTTAACCTATTGTTACTTTTTTCATTAGGTATTTGAAAAGATTTAAAGTGATGAAAATTAAAGTACTACGAAGCTGGTGCCGTCAGATCCTGAAAGGCTTACAATTTCTGCACACACGTACTCCTCCCATCATTCATAGAGACTTAAAATGTGACAACATCTTCATTACTGGCCCCACTGGATCAGTCAAGATCGGAGACCTTGGTCTGGCAACCCTGAAACGAGCTTCTTTTGCCAAAAGTGTGATAGGTAAGCCTCTCCTGTTTTGGAGGCTGCTAAGCCAGTCTACCTCTTTGGAGACTTAAGCATTTTAAGAACTTTCCTAAAAAATGTGCTTACAAAGGTACATGGTCGAAGCCTGAAAATATGTAGGCTTTGTCTCTTGCTTGCTGAGGTCATTCTGTGTTCTTAATGCAAAGACATGTTGAAATTTTGGTTGTGCTTTTGTTATTTATATATTAACATCAGCTAATTCAGAATATAGAGTTCTTGTCCGGCCCAACAATCTAGTGCAACATTGTTGATAAAACCACTCTTCACTGCATAAAAATCTTACCTTTGATGGTGGTGCTGCTTCAGGAAATGTGTAAATGCATTTTGGTGACCAAACAACATTTTGATATTTACTGTAGCATTAGTTCACACAGTCAAATTATGTTTTCATTGTCACCAGGGGTTAATGTTGAATCTCTTGCAGCTTGTGAGTAATCAGAAACTGAGGTATACCAAAGAAAGTCAATATTTTGCATATGTATTTAAATAATAACATAGGCTGTAGTATAATGCCTTACTCAGGGAAGTATACTACTCTACTTCACTGTAGAATGTGGATTTTTGTGAGTTGGGAGGGTACACTGGGAAATAGTGCTTTATTCTGGCTCTGTCCCTGTGTATCCATTCATAACTCTTTCAGAAATTGGTTTGGTGGAACTAGTGTAATCTTTCTTGTGAATTCTTGAAAGAACTGGTTTTATCAGCTTTGTTTTTATAGTTGGGTCAATAGACTGCAGGAAATGAAGTTTCTTTCACTCGCAGTATTTAGAGCTTGCTAAAATTCAGCATTACTCAACAGTCCTGTGCCAGATTCCTAGCTGGGATCAATGGCATATACCTATAAATTTTCTTGCAAGCTGTCACTGAAATATTTCCTGCTTCTTAACCAGGTCAAAATATTAATAGGGAAGAAAAGAATGGTGTTAAAAACCGTAATTTCTTAAGCATATTTGTCATATCTTCAAATTTATCACTGGAAAATTACCATCTGTTACATAGTTATTTGTTAATGATTAGCCTTTGGATAAATGACTGCAATTACATTCTTTTTGGTTTAGCATGGTGAAAACAAGCAATGGGCTGTAGAATGATCTGTAAATTGTCTGGAATCTGGTGTCTGCAGGAAATAATTCTGTGTTTAAATTTACAAAAAGCAAACTTGCATCTCTGGCTTGAAGTGAATCAGATCATACAATGCAGTCCCTTTGTTTGCAGAGGGGATCTGTGATGCTTGACTGGGCAATAATTTTCTGCACACTATTTAAATGGGACTTGTTGAATCTCACGCTCTATGCCTGTAACTCAATCTCTCTGTATTTCTGAGTATTTTTGACTGTAGGATGTCCCTCACTAATGCCTGTATCTGCAGTAGGCCTATAAATATACTGCAGGTGGGAAGGTAAGTATATGAAGAAAAGGGCTCTGGTGAGTGGCCTTTGCAGAAAATTACCTCTTATCCTCTTCACGGAGATTTTTGTTTGTAACAACAGAGCTTTTCATTGCAAGGCCTTACCTGAACCATTCTACTTGAGCAAGTAGATGGAGAGCAGCAGGTCAGAGACTAGCTATGGGCTCTTACCAGTACTACTTCTTTTGCAGCAGAGGGCAGTCAGGTAATTTATGAAACAAAGTTTAATGTGCCTCTTTCCTTACAGGGAGAAAAGGTAAGTGCCTTAACTCTCCTTAGTATTTGGTTTGCAGCCTATGGCTAGTCTACAGTATTTCCCTCTTCTTATCCCCTCCCCTCCTGTTTGATTTCAGGCTAATCCAGTCTGTTCTGACATTTGTATCAACTAACATACCTAAACAGGGAATTGCATCACTTTTCACTTGCCATTATTATTCCATAAAGGCCTTGCAATGGAAGACTCACAAATTACATTGGTGCAACAGAGTCACTAAGGGTTTCCTCCCTCTTCTTTTTGCCTCCACTTTCTCTTGTCTCACAGGTTTGCCCAGCTTGCCCCTGCGGTGAGTAACGCCAGCAGCCTCTGCTCGCTTTGAGACATTTAGAGTCTGAATCGTTCTTTTAATTTAAGGTACCCCAGAGTTCATGGCCCCCGAGATGTATGAGGAGAAATATGATGAGTCCGTTGATGTTTATGCTTTTGGGATGTGTATGCTAGAGATGGCCACGTCTGAGTATCCTTATTCCGAGTGCCAAAATGCCGCGCAGATCTACCGGCGAGTGACCAGTGTAAGTGCCTCCTCACTGCTGAGCCTAAAGCTCCTGCTGTTAGCAGCAAAGGACTACACCTGGGTAGCACCAGTGCTGTGGGGGGGAAAGCCTGAAAAGAGATGATTTTGGGATGAGTGCAAAGTTACAGGGTGGTCGAACTCGGTAGCACCAGTGCTGTGTGGGGGAAAAAAGCCTGAAAAGAGATGATTTTGGGATAAATGCGAAGTTACAGGGTGGTCAAACTCATTGAACAACTGTCAGAAGCTTGTAAAATATATGAATGGAAACAAAATTTTGTTTCTATTAGGGTAACACCATCCTGGGCCTTGAAAAGAGGCATGGTACCCCTGAGAGGATTGAGTCAGACAGTGGGACTCATTTCAGGAACAGCCTTATCAATACCTTAGCTAGGGAACGTGGCATTGAGTGGGTGTGCCATATCCCCTACCATGCAGGCAAAGTGGAGAGGTACAATGGACTGTTAAGAAACACCTTGAAAGCATTGGGTGGGAGATCTTTCAAACATTGGGAGCAGCATTTAGCAAAAGCATCCTGGTTATTTCACACCCAAGGCTCTACTAACTGAGTGGGCCCTGCTCAGTCTGAGCCTTTGCATACAGTAGATGCAGTCCCAGTGGTACATGTCAGAGGTTTGTTGGGGAAGGCAGTGGGGAGCAATTCTGCCTTGAGTTCATGTTCTTCTGTCAGTATATAAGAAAAAAATATGAAGAAACAAACCCCCAAACCAAACTAGAGAAAATGAATGCACTAGAATAATAACAGATTATTTTCTAAGCCACTTGGGTGATGGTGGAAGTAGTTCTGTCTTGAAGAGGAGCTGGTAACCTTGTTCTCTGCAATAAAGCTGGATAACAGATTTGAGCACTGGCTTAGCTGCCTGCCAGTTGCCTGGAGTGATTTTAATAGTTTATTGAATTCTGAATGGCCCTTAGCTCCTGTGTTTTGGGGGCACTTCTTATAATGATGAAGTGGGAACACTTGATAAATAGCAGGAAGCTATTCCACCCTGGTAAGTACTGGGCAAGTGTAGTGGTGGAGATGGAGGCATTGAGGGAGAAAACAAATAAGGCTGAGAAGGCAATCAAGAGATTAGAGCTGGCCCATCTGACCAGACTGAGGGGAACAGGCAGGCCCTGAGTGCAGGAAGCAGAACTGCAGTGCTAGAAATGAGCAGTAGGGTGTGGCTAGATTTGATCTGTGATATCTGTTGTGAAGACTGTACCAGTACAGTGAAACAGACAGGTTCAACCTTGTGACCTAAGCATTCAGAAAGAATAGTGAGGTGGCTGCTTGGGGAAGTGAAAACTTGCATTGGATTTCTCAGAATACCTGTCATATGTGCAAAGGAGAAAAAAAAAAAACCCAGACTTACCTCTTTGTCCATAAACAGATGAGTTCCTGGTAATTTTTTTTGAGCATGTTGTCTCAGAGAAGTTGCAGATTTAATAAACAACTTGCCTAGCTTTGGGAAATAAAACACTCTTATTCCTGATGCCTCACACTGCAAAAGGCAGATATAATTCCTGATTTAGATTTGGAGAAGAGTCTTCATGTCAGAAGCAACAGATTCGGAAGAGAGGCTTAGTGAAATAAGACTATCCCTTTTTTTCAGGGAAATATTGGAGGGGCACAGAAGAAGGGAAAAAAAGGCATAAGTGGTCACATCAGTGTTTTGCACAGATGCTAGAATAACTTTTTATATACATTTATATACATACAGAGTTGAGGTTTTTTGGTTTAATTTTTTTTTTTTGGCAACCTTACCTGTAATTTTCTAAATAGACTTTAAGAACTAGGCTAAAGTCTAGTCCTTACTCTGTGTACAGCATAATCTGTCCTGGAAGCAGTTGGGATCAATGAAAGAAAGCTATGTATCTTACTAGAACAGTCTCAGTGGTGCCTTTTACTGTGTTTATCAGTGTGTCTTGGACAGAGCCAAAGCAGCAAAACTTGGATGGACATTGCCTAATGTAACTGTCCTGCCTGTTCCTTAAGGACCCTGCTAGGAACTGGGATGTTGGTGAGAATCAGCTGTTGAGACAACCTCAGGCTTGTAAATCCCCAGGTCTTTGAAGTACTGAAAGCTTTGTAGGGACTTGCAGCAGCAAAAGTTACCTAGAGACTTACCAGGGTTTCACTTACCACTTGTTTTTTGTGTGTGGTGCTCCTTTCTCCCCATTGTTATTGGCTGACAGTGGAAATTCTAAGTGGATGAGAAACACTGGCAATTTTTTGGTCTGTCCGACACCACCTTCTCTTCTACTCTACTGATGGTTCACAATAAAGTTTATAGATTGATTTTTTTTCCCCCCAACTATTTAATTTACTGCTTGAGAGCTCTTAAGATACAGTTTGATATAAAATCCAGCAAATCTTGTTTTATTTCAGAAGTAGCAAAGGACAGGAAGGTAAAGAAAGTGAAATGTACATTTGTCTGCTTTGAAAGTCTGTGTGCTTTGGTATTTTTGGGGTTGTTCATTTCAGTGTAGCTGCAAAGCAGTCTGTTCAAAACAAAACCAACCAGAAACAAAATGTGAAGAATTTTTAAGGAAAGCTTTCAATGAAGGCAAGACAACATTATCTGGAAATAAAACACAATCCTGTCTTAGCTGATAATGGAGGATTTGGTGTTCTATAATGTGGAAAGAGATCTGTGTTATGAAAGAGAAATTAAATACTCCTGGCATTCTTTCTACCACTCCATGAAAGTTCTGTGAACCAATGTGAAGAAGAGCCAGGTAGTTTTATATTTAGAAGATTTTAGAGATTTTAGAAGTTTAGACCACGTGTGCAGTTGTGGGGTGAACCATTTGCCAAATTCAGTACTTGAGAGGATTGAAAGGACAGTCTGTGAACTGTCAATAACAGAGTGGAGGCAGAAAACCCCCTCCTGCCAAAGTGACTTGAGCAGTTACCAGCACATCTCTTCTAATGTATGTTGGAAGGTGTGAGTGTGTTTTGTGGAAGGTGTTTAGCATCTCAATTTCAACCCCCTCATTGCTACCTCCCTGGACATGTTTAGGAGTGTTTTGAGGTAGCAGCTACAGTCCTGCTGTGCCTTAAATTGAAAGGATTATTTTATCTAGGTGCGTACAGAGAGCAAGATAAAGGACAATGGGAATGGTCTGCTGTGAAAGTCATGAAAGGTCATACCATGTTGGAGCTTAAAAACTACTGAAACTCCAAAGGCAATAAGATCAAAATGTGCAGCCACTCACTGCAGGCCATATGTATTTAAATTAATTAATTTCCCTCACCCTCTTTGCAGGAACTATTAGGCTTAGTAAAAAGCCAAGTTGCTCCATTATCCTAAATCCTTGCTATTGCTTAGGACAGAGTGCTGTAAAATGTCTCTTTAAATGTCCAGGGTGTCCTCTCAGAACCTCTTGGCAATAACAGCTTATGTTCTTTTCTCCCATTTTGGCTGTGCATTGCTCTCTTTTTTAGGGGGCCTTCAGCTGCATTGAGTTTTGACCTGACATGTTTTGTGATAAGGATGGTATCTGATGCCCAGATACTGCAGCTTTGCAGTACTGCTCAGAGTACTCAGTCCTGTCTTTCCTCATGGTTGGAAGCAGTTTTTTGTTAAATAATACACCTTGGCAAGCACAGATCTAGAATTTGGATCTAAAAGCTGAAATTCCTCTCACAGATGAGATATTTTTTGGCCCAGGCAGAAATTGTTTCTTCACATCTTGGACAATAGCATTGCTACATAAGCCTGATGTTCCTAAGATGCTCATTTATACTGTCTACATTCTCTCACTGGGAAGTTCCTGTAGTTCCTTAAAACAGTCCTAGGATAAAGTTCTTGAATTTTCTCTGGCCCAAGACACACAAGTGCAGTTAAATTGTTATTCTGGATTACTTTATCTAGAAGAATTCTTTTAACAGAGTAACCTGGCTATATACCTGGCTTAAAAAACACAACTGTGAAGAATCTCTAGGGCTCAAGGTGTTATGCCAAACTTTATTTCACCATTCTGATAAGGAAATCAGCAGTTTAACGCAGGATATTGACCTCTGTTTGTACTTGCACCCTTTAGCATATTCAGTCCAGACCCTTTCACTAGCAGTTTCTTTAGAAAGGAAAGACATCTGCTTGGCTTGTCACTCAAGCATAAAGGAATCTAGCCTTTATCTTTGTTTTCATTAAATCATAATGTTGCAATTTTGTCTCAAAACCCTGTTTTCTTTATTAAAGCCATCCTCTGCTGTTCTTTGGAAATGGTTCCAAATAAATTAGTAGTCAGTGCTTAAAAATTCACAGCTCTTTGGATTTTTAGCTTCCTGTGGGATGGGGAAATCTCTGAGGTTTAAGCAGTATGTCTCCTCAGCTGGGACTGAATGCATCCAGTGAGCACTTACTGATGACTGGTTGGCCTCAGAAAAGAAATAATCTAAACCTGCAATGAATTAATAACAAGCTGTACTATAGTTAAAGTACCGATTTCCTCTCCTTTGGTTCATTTTTTCTCCTCTGCCTTCTCGTGCAAGCTCAGCTCTCTGTGTGGAATGCTACTAGATTAGGGAATGGATCCTCTTTTTTTTGTGGTTTTGCTTTTTTTGGGTTTTTTTCTTTCTTTTTTTTTTTTTGCAATTCTGCCCTGTATCCAAGTAATGCAGAGAGTTACAATGCAAAATGAAATCAAGATATATAATTCTTTCATGTACT
>NW_005054326.1:691412-727234 GCF_000277835.1 Geospiza fortis | reverse complement strand
CTTGGTAAAATTCAGGAGGGTTTCCCTGTCTGACTTTGTTTTTCTCAGGAGATGGGTATGTTTTCTTTGACCTGTTCCATGCATATTGCAATTAAACACTTTGTCACAGGAGATACTTCAAATGGACTACACGTGCATTTAAATGGAAAAAGAGATATTTATAGAACAAACATCTTAAGTATGATTTCTTAATTTAGTCTGTTTGGGCATCAGTGCAGTGAAGGCATAACTAACTGCAGTAACTGCAGCTGCTTTGCCTCAGCCTCTGGTGGGACTGTGGAAACCCAAGCTGTTGCCTCAAAATCTAGGTTTCTACTACTTGGATGTCCCAAGGCTTAAATTTGCTAGGTGATTGACTAGTCCCAGGACTAGTAAAAAGATAATATGTTTATTATGCAGATTTTTCTCCTTCTTGCATAGATACCACTAACATAAAAATCCAAATATGTTCATTGCAAAAAAGTTAATAAAACCATCCTCAGTTTCAAATGTACTAATCATCTGAGTATGAGCAGAAAACCCCCTTGTTCTTTCTCCCCCTCCCATCATATAAACTTACCTTTTAAATTTTCCTGATGGACTTGTGCTCTGTACTTGATTTTCTCCATGCTTACTTTGACAAAGTGAAGTTTTGTATTTGTCATTCCTTTCACCAGAAGTCCAGTCTGTTCTCTCTAAACAAATGTCTGTTGTCTGAGCTGGCCTTAAGATGAGAAGGGGGGTAAAAAAAGCATTTTGCATTTTTTGAGTTTAAAAAAAAAAGGTTGTTCAGTACTAAAATGTTCCACAGCAGGCATAACATTTTTCTTCTCTGTTCTCCAGAGCTTAAAAAAGGGCCTAAGGGAACAAGGCACATAATGAGTAACCTGACTAGGCAGTGTCTAACTGGTTTAAAACTCCTTAATCTCCCTAACTGGTGGGAACTGGAATTCACTGGTTAGGGTAAAGGTCATTCTCTTTGTTGGAAACAAGGCAGCTACAAAGTGCTGTGGTTTGGTCAGTTGAGGTAAAATGAATCTTCTCTTTAGTGTCCTGAAAGTTAGGTGTCATAGGTGTCTAGACCAGTCAACTGCTTCATTTTCACTAGAGGTGCAGTGGACAAAGCGTTGCAGCTCTTATTTTCTTCTTCTTCCTTGAGGGATCTCAAGTAGCAAATTAAAAGTACTAAACCTTTAGACATATGATTAATTTTACTTGCAGTACTTAATGAGTGATGATTAATTTCTTCTTCTACTTCCTGGAAGCAATATCTGGCATTTTTTAGGCATGAATAAAACTGTTTTATTTACCTAGCATGACTTGGTTTCTTGACCTGGTTTAAATAGATATGGAGATCTTTCCTATCAACCTTTCTAGTGAAAAAAGCATTGGAAAAAATGTCAGTGGAGAAGTAGGGGAAGAAACCCTCCAACAGAGAAGGAGATATTTTGTTAAAGCAGGTATTGAAAGGCTGCAAACCTTCAACCAAGCCCAGGAAACATTAATTGGAAGAAAGGGTAAACTCTTGTATTCTTTCAAAGAAGAAACTTCGGGCAGTAAAGTATGAAATGTAAAAGAAAATTGCATATCATGTGCAATTCTTTTGCCTCACACTGACTGAACTAAAGAATGCTTAAACTTCTAGCACTTGCCTCTTGTAGCTGTTCACCTCAGTCACAAGCATTATGCTGTAACAGCTTTAAGAGTGCAGAATCTTCCTGTGTGGGGATTCAGTCGCTGACTCATCAATTCTGAAACATAGAGCCTTAGAAGTGGAAGGTGGGAATTCGAGGATTTGAAGCATTAATATCTTAAGCAGTCTTGCATGTTACTTTAGGAGTCTTCTCTAACAAGTTACAATGATCCAAGTAAGGAAAAGCAGTGATCAGCTTGAGCCTGTCAGTCAGGCAACAAATTGATGAAGGAACTGGAACATCTTTGTCCTCAGGACTGGCTCAGGGTGCTGGACCTGTTCAGCCTTGACAAGACTGAGAGGACCTTATCAATGTCTGAGGATCTGAAGGGAGGGTGTCAGAGGATGGAGGCAGGTTTTTGGTGATGCCAGGCAATAGGACAAGAGGCCATGGGCAGACACTGATGCACAGAAGTTTCACTTGAACATGAGGAAGAACTTCTTTCCTGTGCTGGTGACCAAGCCCTGGAACAGATTGTCCAGAGAGGGTGTGGAGTCTCCCTCACTGGGGATATTTCAGAACCCTCTGGAGGCAATCCTGTGCTCTGGGATGGCCCTGCATGGCCCTGCTTGAGCAGGGAGGTGGGAGCAGATGACCCACTGTGGTCGCTTCCAGCCTGACCCAGTGTGTGATTCTGTGTTGTTTGCGCAGCAAAGTCAGGTGATGCCTGAGTTTGGAAGGGAAAAGACTTATTCAACTGAATTATTTTCTAAAAGTAGCTCACTGTTCAGCATCAAAAGCTTTAAGATCATAGCTTTTTTTTTTTGTCAATATTGATGTGAAACAGACTTGGTTTGAAGTAAAGGGAGCTATTTCTTTCTTCCATTGCTCACTGATGAGCCTCGGTTGTGTCTTTTGGCAGTTTTGAACAGGATATGGTTTTAAGATCATCAGGAATTGAAAGGAGTGGAGGATTGTGAACATTGTTTGAGCTGCATAAAATCAAGTGTAATTTAATTTCTGAAATGCAGTAGTAATGCAGAGCTTCTAGATGTATTTTTAGAAACCTAAGTTCAGAGAATGTGAGTGAAACAATGCATCTTTAAAATTCGGAAAGTTTAAAAAGTATCTTTTAAGGATCAGATCTCTTAAAGCTATGATCCTAGTATTTAATAGTCTATCCTGTACTGACATCCATTTAGTTCTTACGTTAACTGAGGTTAATTTAACAAGAGATGGGAAGGTGGCTCTTATGAACAAGGAGGTGATAAGTGTTTTTAAGATGCCTGGCTCTGCAGTGGGATGAGAACCATTATAATTCTGTGATTGGTGAATCACTGAAACATTCCTGTGGGGAGACTGATGGTTCAATGCTATTTGTCATAGAGTGCCACTGGTTAAAAATACTGACACTAAGAATGCATAGGCTGCTATTTCTTGTCCTGCCAGCTGTACTGCTGTAGTTGCTAGGGGTAGGAATGGGATAACTCCAGGAAAGTCTTCGCTCCTATTACAATAAGTCTGAAAATAAAAGGCACGGTGACTTTTGGTGCATTGTTGGAATTGTGCACTATTTTTGGTGTGTGCAGCATTACCTTAGGCCTTTTAAGTAGATGATCCTTTCTAAAGGCTAGTTCTGGTACCAGATGGGTTTTATGGCCCATGTTACGTCATTATTTAAATTCAGTTTGAAGTCCAGTGGAACTAATCTCTGGCTTTTGAGTTACTGTACATGAACTTAGAAATGAGTGCAGAACAATGATTTTCTACCAGAGTGGGAGCAGATTAAAGCAGAGGGTGCAACTAATACAATTTTATTTTTCAAAAACATGTTTTCCATACTGAAAATAGAAGACAGACACTTCTGACAGCCACTTCAGTATTGTGTCACTGTGGCATTTCTAAATTTATATAACTGAAATGTGTGTCTAGGCATGTCTGGTTTTGGTTTTTTTGAAAGCCATTTTCAAGCTGAAGTCCCAATAAAGCAAAGGGCCATTGAGCTAGCTGGAGGTGATCATATTGAAGGCAGCATCTCTGCTTCAAAGGGTGAGGTTAAAGAACTATGTGGGATAGGTGCAACTGATCTTACCTTTATGCTTTTGTGCAAGAGTAAAAGAGGTAATACCCAATTTACTTGTCCAGTCAGACTTTATTGTTTCAGAAGAACCTCTGCCCTCACACTGCATGTTTCTAAACAAGGCCCTTTTCACTGTTCTGTGTGCCAATATGCTAATTGTTAGCCAGATGTGCACTAAGAAACTCTGTTCTGGTTACAAAATTTCCTGTTCTGGAGCTTGATTAATTTATTCTACACATTAGAATTGCTGCAATTACAGCAGCTGTTGTAATTGATCAATAACTTTTTAAAAAACTCAGACAATATTCTTAGCTTCAGATTCTTTAGACTTCTAAAATAAATGAATACTTTATTTACCTGGTGGTTCTGAAGAGCAGTGGACTTCCATGTCTTGAGTAAAAACTTAAAATAATTTTTTTGCTGGGCTGGATCACTTATCAGTGGGGTAGCTCTGAGTAGTTTATATTCTGCAATAGTAGTATATATTCTGAGTAGTACATATTCTGCAGTAGTGCATAGCATTTTATTATCATCACAAATACAGTGGGTTTTGACTTCAGTTCCTGCCTTTTCCTTGAGAGTGCTGGAAAGACTTGCAGCCAGGAATTTCTAAGAAGAGTTATGACTAGTTCCTGTTCAAACTTAAGCATGTGTGAGTGAAGTAACAGAACTGTACCCTACTAGAGCAGTCTTGGAAGGCTTTGAATGCTGTAGAGTCTCTGGCTTTAGTAGATCAAAGTACAGCATTGAGACACTGACAGGGAAGTTGGTTGAGTAGGCAGTGTCAGTGTTCTCCAGCTCTTGGGCTTGCTGATCTCCTGTAGGATATGTTTATAAGGTGATAGTGAGCAAAGATTGCTCATGGAATGAGGAGTCTCTTTTATCCTTTTCACCAAAACTTCTCTCATACAAATTTAACTTCAGGAAGAAGCAATTAGTTTGAGTGTGTCAGTCAAGATACATAGATATTTTGATATCATGTATGTTTTACAACTTTAATTCTGTACATCTGTCAATTTGTTAGTGTGATTGACCTCTAATTTTTTTGTTAATGCCTCAAAATGTTTTTGAAGTTAGGTGGTAAATTCAAGAGGAAGAGTATCTAAATTGCAGCAAGCAGGCCTGTATAAATTCTACAGCATTGCCATTGTCTTTGCAGTGTGATTCTGAACTCAGTGCACACATGCTTACCTGTTGGTGTGGAAAAAGTAAAGGATCATAAGACTTAAATAACTTACACACCTGCACTGCAGAGGGTCGAGGCCAGTTGCTTAAGGTGTTGCAGTGGCATAGAGCTCTCAGATAGATGAGATGGGAAATTTTGATGTGGATGATGGTAGATCTGTCAACTTCAAAAGGTTGTTGGGTTCAAAATATGCAGTTGTTGTTTTTGATCAGAAGGGAAGAGGGCAAGGCCTGTCCTGGCCTGAACAGTGCCTTATGAGCTGGCTCTGGCTCACTAAAGCTTTCATCTGCTCCCACTGCTTGCATTGCAGTAATGCTGTTTACTCTGCTAGGATACTGATCTGGTACAGAGTTTATTCTGCAGGATTTACCAGTTAAATTCTTGGCAGAATTATCAATTGTCCAGAATTAATTGCTATGAAAATACTGACATCAGTGAAACTAAATTTTTACTTCTGTTTAATATGTTCCATTTGTATTTCTTTAAAAAAATTACTCTAGTTTGCTTTTTAACCAGAACAAGAAAATCAATCCTCTGTAGGCAAACCATGTGTCTCTTGAGCTAAGTAAATGTTAAGCTGAAGTCTTTCTTTTCGTACTATGTATTCAGTTCATCTGGGGTGAGAATTTTCAAACACTTTCAGGTATATTCTATGTGAAATAAGGAAAGAACTTACTCTGAAAGATTGTTCCCAGAACAGGCAGCAGGATTAAGATGAATGGTTAGAGGTGGTGAAATGGTTAAGCATGCAGGTTTTGAGGGCTGGGTAAGTAACTAATTGCAGGTAGTGAAATTTAGGAGATCACGGGGTAAACCAATTTAAATGCTATATATACCATAGCCTGAGGGCTTCTTTGGGACTGGGGGAAAGAGGTTGGATCTTTTTTTTCCACTGCAATCATACTTTCTCTAAATTCCTGAATTAATGGTTTGTGGCAGCCTGGGACTGGCTCAAGCTAGAATGGTAACAGCTTAGTAGAAAGGAAATATAGACACTTTAATTACTTTGTTTGTGTGATTTGACTTTGCTGCTGGTGCTATTACCTTCTGGGCTGCAATGTTAGAACATTTTGTTTGAGAAGATCAATCAATTACTGTAGAATTCTTTCCAGCCTTTTAGAATTACAGCATCTTTGAAAAGAGCCAAGCCAGAGTTATGGTTCTGCTGGGACAGGTAGACTTGACTTGTCAAAAGCTGAAATGTTGAATGTTCTTTGCAGGTCATGCTGTGTACCCCAGAAAAGTGTAGCCTTAATTAAATGTATGGAATGTTGCTTTTGCAACTCTGATGGTGTATAGTATAAAAACACCACTGGTATAATTGTGGTATACTTGAAGAACTGAGTATTTTATTTTAGGGTGAAAAGTGATCTTGATAATCCTAAATTGCACTAGTTTGTCAAAGTTTGTTTGCTAAGTTCATCTTTAAAATGGTATATGTGATCTTTCTTAGCATTGCTCCTTATGTCCTTACAATAAAAAAACCCAAACCCTGAAGCTATGGCCAGCTCATTTGATTAATAAACTGGTTTTTACAATGGTTGCTTGGAACTAGGTATCAGAAAGAAAAAAAAAAAGAACTGGTTGAGTCTAGTGAGAGATACTAGAAAATGCAACTCTGGATTGTTTGTGAGCATGTGGTGTAAACCAAGCAACAGTGCAGCTTTCTAACGTTGTCTAGGTGTTTTAGGGCACATTAAACACCTGGATGTTGTTTGAAGGTGTTTAAAAATCGCCTTCAAATCTCTGTGCCCTTGCATTAAGGAAAAAAGGAAAGGAAATTAGATGGTGTTGCCACGGGTAGCACAATGCATTATACTGTTGTAGTGCTGACTTGTGTTTAGTTAGGCTGAATGGCAGTCAGCTGTGTGTGCTGCTTGTAGCTCCATGGAAGGGAGAGAAGAAACAGCAGCTGCCTTCATTCCCTTGCACAACACACTGACCAACTTACTTGCCCTGGTCAAAGAGGAACTTCTGCAGCAGCAGGAGGGAACTGCATGATGATCACACTCACAGCCTTAAACTCTTGCAGAAAACCTGGGTGGAGAGTAGGCAGAGCAGCCAAGTGGGTGGGTGGGGACAGGCAGGAAGTAAAGGATCCCTCTGCTGTCACTTCTTCCTCCTCTCACAGCTGGCTGGGCAGGCAGAAAGGGACCTGCTTACCTCTTGCTTCTATTGATTCTTTCTAATCAGTAGTAGAGTGACAAAAGCAGATATTGAGCTCAAATCTCTGCAGCCTCATGTACTGGACTTGGAAAATAACAAGAGATGTCAAAGAGAAAACAATGCTCCCTTCTAACCTTGATGTCTGCTTTCCTTCTGCTGTGCGTTAAGTCCACAGCCCAGTGGAATCCCATCGGAAAATAGCACCTTGCTAGCTCTGGTGTGTGTGGCTCTCTTTTCCTGATGGATTTCACAAAAAGAGAGATCTGTCCCATTTTTGTAATTGTTAATTCCCACTGTTGCTGCTCTCACAAGGATTGTGCTAAGGAGGTAAGTAAGAATTTCAGCTCTGTCAAGTGTGTGTAGCCACAGAAAAGTATTTTGGAAGTGAATCAGAGTTCTCTACAAACCTTTTGAACTGTTTTACATTTGCTTAGCTTGGTTCTTTAGCTTTTAAATTTGACTTTACTTTTTCCCCTGTAGTTTTTTAAAACGTAAATTAAAATCCTGATCATCAAGGCTGGAACATTAATTGATTCTGCTATTTTCCACCTATGGTTTTGTTCCAAATCTAAGCATTTTTTATTAAATTTAGAAGGTCTGAGGATATGTAACACTTCATCTGCCTTCATTTTGATTTGTTGTAGAAGTTCCACAGCATTGATTGTACCTTCTCTAATGAAGTAAACGATGTTTTCAGTATTTCTTGCGTTAGAACAAGATGTTAAACTACTGACTCAGTAATCTGGTGATCTAATTAATGCAAAATATTCTGTATTTTTAGGCAAAAAATTGTGGAAGAATTCTGTATAGCTTATACTTTGGGGTTTAAAAGTTTCCTGTAAATTTAGTGTTTTGTAGGAATACCTATCTTGCTTTTAGTTCATCAAATAACTGTATATGTTGAATTTTGGAAAATGTTTTTTCACCTGGTTAAAATCTGATTAAATCACAAACTTTATCACATCTAAGATGCGAAATATTAAATCTTTCTTATGCTTAACATGCAAACTGTGAATTTTTAGTTTTGTATCTGTGGCTACCTACATAAGCATCCATATTTTAGAGGTATTCTCAAAATCCAAGTGTTCAGTGATTTTTATTTTAAATTGGTGCTTTCTTCAAAACAAGCAGTTCTGCCCTGAGTGTCCGTCTGTAAGCCCGAGAGCTCAAGCAGCAGTGTAGGAAACTTCAGCTCACTGGAAGCTGCTGCTGCCTTTTTTGGTTGGATTTGTTTCAAGTCTGATACATGCTGTGATTTGGTTCATTATGCAACTGTATTAATGTGTTTGCTGGCAAAATAAAGGAAATTACACTGGTGTGGGACTGAGAAATGGAGAAAGGACACTTGCTTTCAGTAGCACAGTCAGCTTGTGCAATTTTAGAACAGTAGCTTGACAAAATGTTGATTTTTCATTTGTGCCTGTTACACCTGTCTACTCTTTTTTTTTTTTTCTTTTGCAAGGGCTCTTCCTGCTGTTTCTTTAGCAAACTTGTAAATAATGCTCGTTGGATTTGGCTGTTTAGTTCTTAATGAACTGCCCCTGGGAAACAGGACTAGTAGGTTAGGATTTGAGTTGTCCCGTGGTTGTTCTAAGGGGACCAGGAGCAGCACACAGGAATGTGACCATTTTTAGTGTGGTAAAACCAGGAAACACTGTATTTCCTTGAGTGCCTTTGGGTTCAGAAACTGCTGAAGGTATGCTTGGCTGCCCAGCTCGTGCAGTCTTGAGAACACATCAAGGTTATGTGAACTTCAGGGCCTGGCCTCCCTTGGGTTTCTGTGTGATGGCAGATTAAGCTGCATAGGCAGCTCTTGGTTAGAAAAGATTTCACTGATTTATTGAATTTTAATTATTTATAGTACCTCTGTCTCGTTGTATAAAATAGTTTAACACTTCCATTGGCGCTTGCAGGAGGGAACAAAAGGATTTGAAAAAGTTCATTGTTTGGGGAGTGCTTGTGCAGAGCTGGAGAGGAGGAGGCTTAGGCAGCCCTTCTCATGGACTCTGGAGCAAAGTGAGAAATAGGGAGCTGCCTGAGCACAGAATCCCAGGCCCTAGTGTGATGTTCTCCCAGATTTTCTGAGGAGCAGTTGGAACATGGAAGCTGTGCTGAAGGAAGCTGGCAGGAGCTTCACTTTTTAACTGTACTCTATGAATTCTTTGTAATTCATAGAATGGAATATTGTAAAATGGTCCTCATGGAAGGGCCTGAAGATTTTTGGACAAGTGTTTAATTTCTTTCAGCTGTGAGAAATGCAGGGTAGCAGACTGAATTTCTGATTTTAAAATCTATCCTTAGCTTTAACTTTTCAGGCTCTGTGCAAGAACAGAGCATGTGGTACAATAATTAACAAGAAAAATCAAATCCTGGCTTTGTTATGCTGATATTTTTCTGTACCAGTTGTCTTCCTCATGTTAGCTTTTAGTTTTCTGAAATGAGATTGTCACAGATCTGACATCATCCTTCTGCTGCCACAGTGTAAATGAATGTCAGTGCAGGCTGCTATGTCTGAGGCTTGAGCTATTTCAAAGACTTACATGTGTTAAAATAGGCAAATTTAGATGGGAATATATGCAATAAGGAGTTGAATAATTATTGCATAGGTTATATATGTTATACAGGAGGGCATTTAATTATAGATAGAAATATCTATTCTTAATTATATATAGAAATATCCATATTCCATATATAAACCTGAACTTCTGGGACCATTCTAAGTGTGGTCATAATGAAAGGTGGCACCTTTGATAAGTCAACTATATGAGCAGAGTTTTATAAATCCCTTTAGGGTGGAGAGCTCTGCATCCTGCTTGGAAGCTGGAGGTTTGTATAAGGCCTGGTTACAGTCTGAAACTTACCCATCCAAACTTGGGTCTGATCTTTTATCACCTGGGGCATTGATTTTCTTAAGGCTTAATAGTCAGCAAGGTTTCTAAAAGTATTCAGCTAATTCATTGGCAGGCTGTGTTTCAGTGTTTATTCTAGTCACAGTATAGTCTGCAGTTCTGTGAATTTCAATTGCTAGAGTTTCACAAGGGCAAATTTTAGACCAAAGAAATAGATAACCTTCCTGTTATAAGAGCATACTGGTTTTTATCAAATAAATTGTTTTCTTTCTACAGCATGGGGTTTCTGTGTTGGCTTTTTTTTTCTTGTAAGAACTCTTGAGTACAGGATCAGTAGGTGCAAAGACTGGGGTTTAGACTCAAACTTTTCTGTTTCAAGGCTTGTTTCCTGCTCACAGTAGAGGAACAGGGAAGGATCGTGTCTTGATGTAGCCAGTATTTTGTAGGATATTGGGAGAAGTTTCTGTTTAGGGCATGAATCACAATGCTTGTACTGCTACTTGATTTATTTCTGTACTTCAGAGCTGTGGTTTTCACTTTGTGTTTAGTTGTCATTCAGCAGTGACACAGGGTCAGATGTATCAGGTGTATAATTTCAGGATTGTTTAGCTTTAAAACACCAACTCTGTTCAAACATTTGAACAGCATGTCTTCATCCTCTCTCTCATTCTGCTGTTTTAAATACAGAGTTTGAAACTAAAGGCTGAATCAATTAAAACTGGGTGCCAGATTTTGTTGTGGACCATTGGCCCCAAAATACCACTTTTGGCTGTGATTAAGTGATGAAGCTTGGCTCTCTGCCTGAAATGTTTTTCAGAATTCCCAGATGGTCACATCTCATGGCATGTTTTACAGCTTTGGGTGGTTAATCTTATTTAGGTTTTGTTTTCCTTTCCCCCTGTAGTTTAGAGTGTATTGGAAAAAGGATTGCTGTGTATTGTGGAAGGGCTTTTGTACAGCCTGTATTGTAAACTCATTTCCCTGAACTCACACCAGCAGTGACGTAGGAGTGTGGTTTGGGTATTGTAGGGCTTTGGGGGAGCGCTGAGATGCTGGAAGGTTTTTGGGTTTTGTTTTTTGGTTTTGTTTTTTTTTTAAACATTGGACAAGTTATTTAATGATCCAGTCAGATCATCCTGGCCTAATGTTTTTCCTGTAAAAAAATTACTTCATATAATGGCAGGTTGGAAACATTTTGGGAAGCAACAGGATGCTTTGAAGACTGTTAAATGAATCCTGTGGTTTCTGGCATTAGTGTTACATAGGGACCATTTCCTTCCATTCTCAGTCCAGTCTGTGTATTTTCCTCCAACCTGTACAACTTCCATGGAAACTAAAAAGTTTCCTTGCATACTTCATATGAAGTTGCTATCATGACTTGAGCACCCAAGTGCCAATGCCCTCTGTTACAGAAATGTAGCTGGGAAATGGAAAGGGGGTTTGTGGGCTTTTGCAAAAGTCACTAACAAATGAGCAGTAGTACTGGGATCAGACTTTACCTTAATTTGCACTAGATACTTAGGTCAGTTATCTAGAGAGTAAAAATAGTTTGTCAACACAATCAAAACTTAAATCAAATGGGCCTTGCAGTTTCTCAGTTGCTACTTGTGTGTTTCAGGGTGTCAAGCCAGCCAGCTTTGATAAAGTAGCAATCCCTGAAGTGAAGGAGATTATCGAGGGATGCATTCGGCAAAACAAAGGTGAAAGGTAAGTACTTGCTTTGCAGAGGTACCAGCTGCTGTCTGAGGCCTTTCTGTCCTTTTGATGATACCAAATCCTCCAAGTTAGTTCCTTGTTGTTCTGGTGAAAGTTGGGAAGCCAGTATTACTTCTGCAGCTTCTGATCTTTGGTAGATGCCTATTCAGTGATTGTTTAAGAGGATTAACAGTGTCAGGAAAAGTGCAAATGCCATAGTTACCATCCATGTCAGTTTATTCAGAAATTCTATTGCTTTTATTAAAACTTTGACCTAATCAGCAGAATAGGGGAGGACAGTCCTTCTGGATTTCCAGGTATTTGGATTGGTTGGTTGTTCTGTAATCCTTTGGGATTTTTTGTCCCTTTGATTCTTTTGGTGCGATTGATCATTTTGAGGACTCCCAAGTTTTAAATTCTTGCTGCTCATTTTTATCCATATTTTCTGCAAGATGACTTCTACTTCAGGTGGTTAACTTACACCATTATAGGAAATCTGTAACTGTGCTGATGGCTTATTTGTGGAATTGTTTTGTTTTCTGCTTTTACATGCTTGTTGCTTACTGAATGTTTCAGCTTTGTCCACCCTTTAGTTGCCCTCTATTCTGTTCTGTTCTGGTTTTGTTCATGGATGTTTATTCATCCCATTTTATTAACTCTTGAAGTTTTACATCTGGTGGTGTTGCTGTGTATTTTTAGTTTCAGTTCTTTTTCTTGTTTTTAAACAATTTAGTATTTTTTTCTCCTTTGAAGTTAATTTTGTTGTTGCACATCACTTATTTTTTGATATTTCATTTAAGCTGTTAGCTACAATTGTTAATGATGTGTTTGTAAATCTCTTTTGTACCTTCAGGACAAAGCTTCTAATTACACCCAACAGAATGCACATAAGGTGGTTCAAAACAGCATAAAACTTAGAGAATAAATCAGGGGAGCATCTGGCAAGGTTATTCCATAATGTTTTATGAAATCCTGATAGCTGAATGTGCTTTCTACTTTCTTTCCCAATATCTAGATATGCTATTAAGGACCTTTTGAATCATGCTTTCTTCCAAGAAGAGACTGGAGTACGGGTAGAACTTGCAGAGGAAGATGATGGAGAAAAAATTGCCATTAAACTCTGGCTCCGAATTGAAGACATCAAAAAACTCAAGGGCAAATATAAAGATAATGAGGCAATAGAGTTTTCATTTGATTTGGAAAGAGATGTCCCAGAGGATGTGGCACAGGAAATGGTAAGTGCTGGTGGTCTGACAAGGCTCTGGAAGTAGTGCTGTTCGTAGCCAGTGGAATGTGGTCTGTCAGCCCCTGCTTTTGCTGTTCCTGTCTAGAAGTAAAGGAGTTCACAAGTGTGTAGATGAGTAGTGCCAGAAAGAGCTTTGTTGTAGCACTGGGGCAGGGGCTGTCTGTGGCAGTGTGAATTGTGTGAATGTATCCTCCCTCAGGTGGAGTCTGGCTATGTCTGTGAAGGGGATCACAAGACAATGGCGAAGGCTATCAAGGACAGGGTATCTTTGATTAAGCGCAAGCGAGAGCAGCGCCAGTCGGTGCAAGAAGAACAGGAGAACATCCTTCAGGAAGAAGGTAGTCAGAAGCAGCAGCTGGAGCAGCAGCAGCCATCAAGTGCTTCCCATGCAGGGTCAAAGCATCCCCAGTCTGTCACTGGTACTACTCCTGTCCCTACTGCTTCAGCGTCGGTTTCTACCCAAGTGGAGCCTGAGGAGCCAGAAGCTGATCAACACCAACAGCTGCAGTTCCAGCAACCCAGTATATCTGTTCTTTGTAAGTGCCTCAGTCAGTTTCTTTAGGAACTCTTGCACTTACACAGTTCCTCCCATTAGTTTTACGTTTTTGGTGAGTATAGCAGTAAATGCCCTAAGATTATGCTGTCTGCCATTGCAGTAGGCCACTAGAAAGCACAGCAACATAAGATGCATTGCTGTGGCTTAGCTGAGCCAAGCCTTGGCACAATTCACAGCCCAGTGTCTTAGCACAAAATGGTTTCTCTTTGTTAAAAGGCAATATAGTGAATGAACTGGGGCACCTAAAGCATTAGCACCTGCCCTTGGTTTTGCTGCCTTCCTACAGGGACAGTACATTCTGGCCCTGCAGAAGGCTGTATGCTCCTGCACCAGTGCAGATCAGGCTATTACAACCACGTGTTTGAATCCTTGTTAACTTACTTTTAAAGTGGAAATGAGATTAATCTACAGGTAGTTCAGCTCATAATTTCTTTTCTGAAAAGTCTTGATTTTCTGTTTTACATACTGTACCTGAAAAGATGAATTTATAATCCTATCTTTTCTTCTGCCATCCCAGCATTTGAATCAGTATTTGAATCATGATGGAAGGTGACAGCTTCTGTATTAGAATGATGAAGTTAAAAAGCAAATTACTGTCTGCTCATTAGATAACCAGGATTTTAAATTGGCTATTATGCCTAGTTCACTACTGTGCCTACATGGTGCATCTGCCAGCCAGCACAATACAACTGTTTTAAGTGTCTGCATAAAGTTAAATAAAAATAATGATAAATAGATCTTGAAAGAGCATTCATAATAATGTGGAATTTAGGTTTCTGTTTCTAGTCTAGCCTTTTGTAGGAAATACAGTTTATTCTTAAATGTGTTCCCAAAGAACTCCTGAAATTAGTAATTTTTTCAGGGTTTTAGGGGAAGGCATAATGGAGGAAAAAAAGATTTTA
Organism: Geospiza fortis; assembly: GCF_000277835.1. Lineage (NCBI taxonomy): Eukaryota > Metazoa > Chordata > Aves > Passeriformes > Thraupidae > Geospiza > Geospiza fortis. The sequence continues at coordinate 712,941 of NW_005054326.1, read as the reverse complement.
AAATCAGCTGAAATATTACAAGAGGTGAAATAATAATAGAGGTCTACGTGACATGGCACAAAAATCAGTTTAATATTTGATCAGTTATAGAATCTTTGAAATTTTTAATCCAGACTACAGTTCTCGAAATGCAGATTTTTTTCCTTAACTTTTGCAGCTGATGGAACAGTTGACAGTGGCCAGGGGTCATCTGTGTACACTGAATCTGTGGGCAGTCAGCAGGCTGTGTCCTTTGGTTCCCAGCATGAGCAGTCAGTCTCAAGCACTGGAGTCCAGGGATACCCAGCTTCAGTTGGCCAAGTGCAGTCCCAGCAGCATGGAGGTTATCAGCCACCTGCAGCGGTAAGCCACACCTCACAGCACTGCAAATGCATGGGGTTACTTGGTTTTGTGTGTCTGGTGAAAGGTGAGAGGAAATCTGCCAGGCCATCTTCCATGTATGTTTTGTTTTGCATAGGATACAGATTCTGCATGGGAGGAGTTCAGGGGCTTTTTTTTTTTTGCAAGATGAAAGTGCAAGAGCGTCTTTGACTTTAAAGTTTTTATTTAATCTTGGCTGCAGTTAAGCAGAATAATGGGTTAGTAATTTTTGTGACTGAAAGTAACATCCTCAGAACAAGACTACCTCTTGAAAATAAGCATTTAATCTTGCTCGGGAAGGTGGTGTGTGTATGTGTATATGAAGTTACCAGGGATCAAGCTGCTGGTTTAGTTTGAAGAAGGGATTAGAATAATTGAAGCCACTATATGAAATTGCTTTGTGTGTTCTGTGAGACTTTGATTGCAGATTTTGCAGGTAAGACTTTTTTAACTGTTACAGAATGTTGCATGTGAGAGTTCCAGACTGAAAAGACCCCACATCCTTGTTCCCAGTTTTATTTCTAGCTTGTGTTGATTTGCTCATCATGTGTATTCCTTTTCCCTGGAAAGTCTGCACTGGGCACAAATACTTTTCCTACTATGTTCATTTGTGTTGCCCTTTTATTTTGGTATGTTTTTTCCTTGGTATGTTTTTAGATCTGAGTAAGAGAGTATGCAGAAATCTATTCTAATTCTGGAGTAGAACTTCTGCTACTTTTATATTGTCTTCAGTGGTTCCCTTGTCGCTTGTTTTTTACACAAATAAAAATCCAAGATTGAGGCAGACATTATGGTATAATGTAGTAACACCATAAAGGAGAAGATGTGACACTTAAGATTGAGGGTCCTCACTTCTTCTGGTACCTGTGGATGTAGGCTTTATTACAGAATCACTGGTGTAACTAGGATTTTGACAGACAGGCTGCTATCACCCACAATCAAAGCATCTCCATCTTTTTCAAAGATACTTAACCTGAGGCATGTGGTACTGTTAGTCCTTGATGATGAGTTCTTAATCCCTCTAAATAAGCTGCTGTTCTGGGTAAGCCATATTTTGGAGTGTGGGCACATGCTGGGCCAGAAGCCATGTCACTCTCTTGGGGTGGCTGGCTTCCAGGTTGAGAGACCAGAATCTTTTGGGAGGAGGAGGGAGAGCAACAAGCACATGATAAAGGAACAGCTAAGCTGTGTAGTTTGCTGCAAAAACGTGCTCAATGCTGTGTGGTGACAACAGTGGCACCAGGAAGCTGGCAGACTACAGGGACTACTGACCCTTTGTTGGGAAGGGCTGACAGGTTGAAATTATATTGACAACTGAAGAAATGGCCTTAAAGAGAATCACAGAATTCAATTTGATCAGGACAAGAACAAGGTCGGTGCACTTAAACTGGAATAATCAGCTACACAAGGACATAATGAATAACCACTGGCTAGGAAGCCATTTTGCAAAATAAATTTTTAAAAAGTCAGGGATTACATTGGACCCACAAGCTGGACATGGTCAAAAACATCATGCTGTCATGAAAAAGACAAACATCCCATTATATGAAATAATAGTTCTGCTCTTGGCTATTGGTAAGTCTATCCTGGACACCTTGGTTTAATGAATTGGAGGGTGGTTTGGGAGAAAATTCAGAGGAGAGTGTTAAACCCCAGGAGAAATGCAAAAATTGTGGTTTACGTGGGAAGACTGAAATAATTGAGTCTATATAAGCTTGAGGAGAGAGAAAGCTATAAAAAGCTTCTGGAAATAAGGAGAGGCTGATCAGATCACAACATTGTTGTTAGATAGAATAAGGAATGATAAGTCTAAACTGCAGCATGAATTATTGTTTGGGAAGGGGTTTATTTAATACTCAGCAAAGATAGATAAGTATTGTCATTTCCATCAGTGCAGATGCTTCTGAACTATTTGGATAAATTAGAGTCAGGAATGATATAGAACTACTCCTGCCTTGGAATAGATGAAGATGTATTTAGTTAACTATTTGAGTTCTTTTCTATCTCTCTCCCAAAATTGAATCAGTTTAGCAAGATTTCTCCCAACAGAAATCTTGAAAGTCAGATCTCCACTGAATATCTTGCTGTTTTCTCTCTGGAGGTCTGTATTTAATTTTATTTACTTTGAGATATTGTGGATTAACTCCATAAGAAGTGTATACTGCCTCTTTAAAAATATCATATTTTCATTCACTTAAAAACCCACAGCAAAACACAATACAACCCCTCAAAAAAAAAGCAATAACAGAAGCCCTTGAACCAAAAAATGCAAATCCCACCTCAAAACTTTATTCTGTTTCTTCTGATTGGAGTGGATTTTGACCTTTGACCTTTTGGATTGTGGCAAAATTACAAAATCCAGATGTTTTTATTGGCCCAGCATCTGGAAGGTGCTTGTTTTAAGACTAATTTTACAGAATTTTTCACTGATTAAACTGAGTTTTTGCCACAACTCGTGTTGTAGAAATGTAAGGTTTACATTTTTATGGTAAAGTTTCAGTTAATAAAGAGCTAGCTGCATACATTAATTCATAATTTGACCAGAGGGACTGCTCCAGTAGAACTGGGTGACGCCTGTGAACACACATTCACTCTAATAACTAATCAGTGTTTGAAAGCTCATTAGTATCTAAGATTTTACTTGTCAGACTACCAGGTGCTTTGAGTACACACACTAGGGCTGTGTCTTGTAGTCCAGGAGAAAATATTCTCTGTCTGATGTGCCTTCCATGTGTTTCTCATGAGGGTTCTAGGGAGCTTTCCACACTGCTCAGTAACCCAAGGCAAACTTGGCTCCTCAGAGGTGCACACAGCCTGTTGCTCCCAGTGTGTCCTGGCATTCATTCAGCATTCTCATATCTTGTGGTACCACATATTAGTCAATATTGGGCCTTCCATTGTATGTCTTCATTTCTTTTCTACCTCATTATAGTTTTTGCTGGTTTTGTTATTACTTTTTTTTTTAAGTGTTCAATTCTTAACTTTTGTTTTCCTCCTTTAGCCTCAACGTGGTCGTAGCATGTCAGTTTGTGTCCCCCACCTTCCTGCTCTTCCCTGTATGTCCTGCATCCCTCTCAGTGCTCCTTGCACCCCACCACCAGCGCTGTCTGCACCTCTTTCTCCTTTCTACCTTCGGACTGTCCCTGAAGAAACCTTTGCAGAAAAGCTTTCTAAAGCCCTGGAAAGTGTCCTGCCCATGCACTCTGCCTCTCCACGCAAGCATCGACGCTCCAGCCTGCCCTCCCTCTCTGTCAGTCCTGTATGTGTTACCATTTGCCTCCTGGCACAGTAAGATAAGTTATCATTAAATACATCCTGGGCTCTGGGCATTTTTAAAGGGAGAAATTGAAAAGTCAGTTCCTCATACTGTGCTGCTGGAATGTTGATTTTGTTATTTTTATTTATTTCTATGAAGCAGTACTGGTAAACATTATCAGACAGTGGCTGACTGCTTGTATCTTGTCTTTTAGGACAATATAAATGTAAATTACCCAGTGTACCACAGAAGGTAAAGGGAAGACTGGTTCTTAATACCCAAAGTCAGAAGACTTTTTATTTTTCAACTTCTTAATAAACACTGAATGTTAATTAAGCCCTTCACAAAACAGCAAGCTTTTAAAACCTGATTGTTGTGGCTGCTTATTCTTAAAGCTTTGGCTAGCTGTTATAGTGATATTAGATATTTAAAATATGAGTAGTTTTGAGGTATTTTTTGTAAATTCTTATCAGAAATGCCACTTCAACTTCTTAATGGGAAGGAGCAGTAGTTTCATATTTCTTAGAAAGTCAGGTGCAAAGATAATGTGCAGTAGAGGAGGAAGATTCCTTTTAATTTTGAGCTTCAGTTTACACAAGATAAAATTTGAGAAGCATTTTTATGTAAATGAAGTAATTGGAACCAGGTTTAGAACATAGGAAAGGTACCTAATCTGTAGGACCTTCTCATTAGCATCAGTCAATATGGAAATTTGCTGCTGCTTTTCCGGACAAAAGAGGCTGAGGAGAAAGTAAACAATGTGGAAACAGCAACTTGAAAAGCACATAAATGCCATTTGTCTTGAACAGTACACTTACTGCTGGCTCCTGGAATTTTTTTTTCCATTAGGGAAGAGAATACATTGTCTCTGGGCATACTGCAGGCAGAGGTGAAAAGATGCAAAATTACTCAATTGTTTGACGTTCTTATATAGAACTCTCTTTAGTGAAATATTCCCTACAACTCTTAAATAAGATGAGCCTCCTCTGAAGTAGTACCTCAGATGGAGTGAAATTGCCTGAGGACTCTGCTGTTATTAAACCTGTGAATGTTTTATTGTCCAGGCAATAGTTAAGTTTGTTTCAATGAATGCTAATTTTTTATATGAAGAGGTATGATCATAAGCGATTAAATGATGTTTTTGTCTTATAAAATATTATATTAAATGATATTTTAAAATGATAAATTATGATTAATTTAATCAACTTATTATTAATTGAATAAACTTTAATGATATTTTGTCTTACAAAATATTTCCTTTTAGCTTTTTGGGTAGCATACAGGACACTAGCACTGTGGTGTTTGTATTGGAAAGTACTAACATCTAATGTCATCTTCTGAGTGCAAATTAGAGGCTTTGCATTGTTGCTGTTCTCAAGTTCTGAATTTCATATTCCACATATGGCAGTGACCTCAGGGGTTTGATTGGATTTCAAGCACTGATCACAATGGATAGGCCATGACAATAAGTCTCATTCCATTGTCAGGAGCAAAATGGGTTTCTTTTTGTGAACTATTGGAATTGAACTGGAAAAGCAGCTCTAACACCAGCAAATGTTCCCAATTGTAGCTATGCCTGCCATGGATGTATTTAATGGATATTTACAACTCACCTAAATTTCCTAAGTACTGTATGTTTTTGACCATGAATTGAGTATAAATTCTATAAAGTTACTTCACAGAACTGCCTAGTGAACTGTGCATGTTGATGTGCTTTCACTTTTAATGTATGAATTACCTGTCTTGTTCATGTCAATACAGCCTCAGCATCCTCGTGGGGGAACACCACCGTTCCCAGATTCACAGATATTTTTCCCAACCGTTCATGAACGGCCGGTGTCTTTCTCACCACCACCTGTCTGCCCGCCGAAGGTGGCAATTGCTCAGCGGCGCAAGAGCACTTCATTTTTGGAAGCCCAAACTTGCCACTTCCAGCCCTTGCTGAAGACTGGCCAGAGCTTAGTTCCACCTGGTGGTAGTCCCACCAATTGGACTCCAGAGGCATTTGTTATGCTGGGCACAGCAGCTCAGAGAGTCGCTGGAGAGCCTCTGCATGTGCAAGTTAATCCCGTGTTTGAGCAAGCTCCTGTCCACAGTGACTATAGATCTGGACCAACACCTCCAGAGGATGCTCACTACAGGATGCATCCAGAAGCTGTATATTTGGTGGGCATGCACTATCCATCACAGGTATCGGAGCAGTATGATCAAGTAGCTTATAACTCTCACGTGACTGAACAGCATTTGAAGCAGGTCTCTGAGTCAAACCATGGGCAAGGTGGTCCTCCACAAAGCTCTGTGTTCGACTTTCAATCGGGGCAAACATATCTGGCACGACACGTTCAGAGCCTGAGGCTGGATTCTGGGCTGGGTCCCCTTTCTCCATTATCCAGTGTTTCAGCTCCCCTGAGCACAGAGGCAGCTCAGATGACGTTCCACCAGGTGTTTGTTCCGCACTCGGCCCCGGCTGTGCTCTCCCACAGTGCCGATGGCAGGGCGAGCTGTGTCTTTGAGTTCCATGTGCACACGCAGAGCTCTGCTCCGGCAGAGGGGGCGGCTTTGCCCCCGCGGGCCTACAGGAGTCGCCGGGGCTCTATGGAGACCAGCCATGAGGAGTCCAGCCAAGGCATAGGGTCGCATGGTCGGCTTCAGCCTGTGACAGAAGAGCAGTGTCACTATCTTGGTGCTGGGGTAGCGGGTCCCAGAGGGGGCTCTGCCAGGCGCAGCTGGCCAGAAGGAAGCCCAGAATACTCCAGTGATTCCTCACAGCTGACTTCCTCTGACACTGGTGATTTCCAGTCTCCTCCCCCTACAGGGGGATCATCTTCTGCTTTTGGTTCAGACTTCTCATTGCCCATTGTTCAGCTGCCTCAGAAGGTGTTGCAGGAGTCGCAGCTCTTCATCTGCTTCCCCCAGGGAGCCTCAACTCAGCAGGCCTTGTCCACCTCGCTTTCATCAGGACCACCTACATCCTATCCTCAGGTTACAGGAGCAAACCCTTGCACAATTTCACTGCTTTTTATAAGTCATACTAAAAGGGAAACCTTGCTTTTAGACCTGCTCCACGTGGTTGTAAGAATTAGCATTCATGGGGGTGTCTTTCCACCAAGTCTATACTAGGATCTCTTTAACTTAACCGGGTTGCTATGAAGTAATGAAGCATTAGCAACCATCTGGTCTGTGTTCAGATTTGGCTGAAATATTGGTAGGGCTTTTGTGTTAAAAGTAAAAAATGGTCAGTGTTCCTCCTGGGACTAGCTGTTCTTTTGGTGGGAGATTGCTGGAATACCAAACTGGCTTTTAAACAGTGGTTTTAATGAAATGTATCTTTACACTTAGAATCAGCAGTGGTAGTACGACTTGCTTTGTGTTTCTCTTGGTGCTCTTTTGCCATTTTAATGTGTTGCTTGAGGTTGAACTTTGATACAAAAATGTTTTGTTAGACAACAAGGTTATTTTGGTGACTGTCCAAAATGCAAGAGCTTTTCGTAGACTTGGGGAAAGAAAGTGGGAAGAGAGGAATGGAAGGAGCTGTGCTATGTATGTGTACCTGGATTTGGAAATGTATTTGTTGAAGAAGTATTTGAAAAAGCTAAACAGGCTGAGTAGTTAATTAATGGCACAAACAACTGTTGCTAGTTGGTATTGCCACCCTATAAGCCTTATGTGGTGTCCTTTTAAATAGCAAAATTTGAGGCCTGAAGCTTAGTTTGGAGATGTGTGTTTTATCAGCATATGTGGTATCTGCATTTGCAATGGTCACTTTTCTGTACACTGTGAGGTGTGTGTCTATATACATTGTGTCTGCACTCCTAGTCTGAAGTCTCATAACTTTCTGTGAAAAGAGAGGATTTACTTTACGTAGACTTTTCTCTTACCTCTTTTTGTCCGTGGAATTAGGGGCTTTGACGTTTTAGTTACTGGAGTATTAGCAACTTTGGGATTTGTGTGAAGGGGAATCATTTTGCTCTGTGTGTTAAGTTCAAGAGCTAAGTAGTTAAGGCTTTCTCTAAGGGATATTAAAGGTGTTTTAGTAAAGCTGGAACAGCTTTCATCACTAGTCTAATAGGTGGTAATTGCTGTGCTGTAGAATTTGTAGAGTGAATCTCCTACTCAAGAACTTTGCAAACTTTTTTCTCCGTAAACCTTTGTTAAACTCAGGAGGTAAATTCGGATGGATATAAAATACATTTGGAAAACAAAAGAGGTCACTTCTTTTGCAGAATATAAGTTCTGGGATCTTTTACCTAATTCATCAGAAGATTAGAATTTGAAACCCAAATGGAGTCAGTGTGAACACATGTTATAGCAGTTAGGTGTAGCATATGTGTAGATCCCAGCCTGCAGCTTCTAAAACAGCAAAGAAAAAAATGGTTCTCTTCATTGGTAGTCTGCTTTCCCCAAAGTTTCCATAATTAGAAAAGTATGGAATTTTAACAGACATGTTCCTAATGAGCTTCTGCAAGCTGAATGATCACAGCATTAAGGAATTTTCATAGATATTTCTGATATGATACATATGCACCAGATGTGCTTCTTACAAGGCAGTTCACCCAAGTGGTGCATGCTCAGGCAACTCATCTGGAGGTCTTTGTCTAGTTCTCTCCCAGGAGCTGATAAAGAAATACACTTGTCACAAAAACAATAATGCAGATCCTGGGATCTGATAAAAAAAATTCAACCACAAAACCAGTAATGAAAGTCCATTCCATCTTCCTTTGCATCTTGCACATTCATTTGTATGCCACTCATCCATTTTTTTCGTTGCTTGCTTGAAAATTCTGTCTTAGCTAGAATGTTAACCTTCATATTCCTCCAGATCCAATTCTTGGTAGCCTTTGAATGGTAGTGACTCTGGAAATGATTATTAGCCTGTGTTTTGACATGCCTCTCAAAGGAAATTCATGACATTTATGTATACTGGGTACTTTGTAATTGGTCTAGAATTCTTTATATCTTCTTGCTTGGTTTTTTTATGGATAGTTTTATTTCCATGTAGCCTCCTTTTATTGCCCCACCTGTCTGTGTTTGGAACACATGTAAAGGTAAAACTTAATGCATCTATCTCCAGTTACTATACCAAGGCATCCTGCTCTTAAAGCATCACCAGTGGAAGAAGAAGCTGGTAGGCTGATCTGTCTCATGTTGAGGGGCATGTGGGTTGCAGAGTCCTTCTGTATTAGTTATTTTGGAAGACTTAAAATGACGTTCAGAACTCCTCCAGATTGCTCTGCTTTGTTCTGGTTGTTGTAATGGAATTTGGCCAAAAGGTCTGCTTGTCCAAAAGGACAAGCTAGAAACCTATTCCAACCAGATAATTCCAGGCAGAAATGATTTTAACTGCCTGCAGCAGAAACCATAGAGTTTTTCTCAGCTGATTGTCTTTATTTTTCCCCTCCAGACACAGGTGCAAGGCCAGCCAGCCTCAAGCAATGCTGCGGTGCCATCCCAGCCTACTCAACACACTCAGCAGGTAGGATCACACTTCCTAAACTCAGGACTAAAGTACTCATAGTATAGAATTTTGATGGCTCTTTTGAGAGCAATTGTCTACCTGTGTCACCATTTGGCCCGTAGTTTTGCAGCAGAGGAATCCTCACCCAGTCTAAAATGCTATGAGATACACATTGTATTTCTGAGATTTGTTTTAAAAATCATGTTAATGCTTGTTTTCCCATGCCTGTCTTCCCCAGCCTCCACCTAAGCTTGTAGTGGTGGTCCTGTTCAAGGGGAGACATGTCAGGACTTGCAGATTAGACTGTCTAGACAGGCAGACTTCATTCTCATGATTTCTTCTAACTGGAAATCTGATCTGCAATATTCTCTTAACTGCCTTGTCTTACTTTATAGAATCTTCATTCTTGGTTTCACAGGAAGGAGTTATCTTGCAAGATTTGGTGTCAATAATGGAATTGTATTAGTAATGCTAATAAGTAATTGTTAAAGCTTAACTGACTAGCCATATTCTGAAGAACTACTGATACCACTTAAGAGAAAGTAAAAAGCAGAATTTAAGTAGGATATGTTTTATAAAAAACCTCTGTTGGGGTGTAATACAGCTTCTCCCTCTTTTTCCTGCTACAGAGTGCACAGCAGCCAGCCTCTTCCCAACAGCCTGGACAATACCAGCTGCAACAACCCTCAGTTTCTGCCAGCACCACTCCTGCACCAACTGTCTCTCAAACTCAGACTTCACAGATCATGCCAATGCCTCAGGCAGCAGCTGGGACACAGGTAAACAGAATTCTTTCTAGCAGAAGATTTTTTTCTTCTTCATAGCTGGTAGATTCAATATGCTGCTGCTTTCACTTTTGTCATCTTTTCTAATGGTTTCAAAACATTCATCCAAACAAGAGTATTCTTATTGAAGACTGTCAGTTTTGTTGAAAATGTGTTGGAAACCCTTTTACACATGGCAGTCATGAGTAATTTGAGGGAAGGAGAGCACTTCCATGCACCAAGATCTTTAAATTGTCAAAAATATCAGGAAGCATATTGATGAATGGTGAATTGTGAACGGATTTTCAGGAACTTGTCATTTCTCTGTTTCCCATCCACTATCTATCTTCTGCACCATTACATGTGTAAAACATACTCACTTATTTAGGTAGTGAGCTATAGGACTCCTTTCTTCATTCTGTCATCTTTCTTACTCAGCTCTTCTCCTTTACTTCTTGATCAAGAAGCTTCTGTTACTGGATATTGCTTCATTTTGGCTCATATCTCTGTTGAATGTGTGAGCCGCAATTTTGTTTTTAAAATTATTGTTTTGCTGCTTGTTCATCTAAACTGCCTTTCCAGTTGCATCATTTGCTGGCTTTAATTGACATATTCCCTGCCATTCTCTGAATGCTGGCACAGTGGATTTTAATTCTCCTTTGCTTTAGTCCCCATACTCAAAGCTGACAGATTTGTTGTAGGGTTTGCACTTCTCTGTTGTAAGAAGGCAGGCTTGGGTCTGGGGACAGAGTTGAGGAGGATTTGATTCTGTTTATGCACAAATCAGTGCTTCAGGGTATTCAAATGTTGCTCTTTCACCCTCTGTGGGTGCCTGTTTCAAGAGCCTGTTGAGCTCTTCAAGGGAAGTGTTGCAAAGTGAGGACTGTTTGGAATTCCAGCCAGCTTCCCAGCCGCTCTGCCAACTGTGCTCCCCAGCCACTTTAACAGAGTGCTGTAACTTGAATAATGCTTTCTTTGACTAATGTGTAAAACTCTGCTTTCTGCAACCCTGCTTTAAAAAAAAAAATCTATCTCTATTTTCTTTACCTCCCCAGCTTCCTGTTTCCCAACCAGTGTCGATCATCCAAGGCGAGCCTCAATTACCTGTTGCAGCATCTTCTCTCCCTCAGCCTTCAGTTGCCCCATCAGTCCCCATTGGCTCTCATTTCCTACCCATGGGACAGGCCTTGCCAACTTCCGTGGTTCCCCAGTTCCCAGTGTCTCAGTTGCCTGTAGCAGCTCCTCATGTGACAGTGGCTCAGCCAGGTTTCCAGTCGCTGCCCATTTCAATGGCAGCTGGCATGAATCAGCCACTGCTCACGCTGGCCACGTCTGCTGCAGCAGCTGCTGTTCCTGTAGGACCCAGCGTTGTCCCTAGCCAGCTCCCCACACTGATGCAGCCTTTGGCTCAGCTGCCCAGCCAGGTTCTCCCGCAGCTCCTGCAGCCGCCTGTCCAGGCCGTGGGATTGCCAGTCAGCATTGGACAAGCTGCTGAAGCTTCACTTCCTGCTGGAGATGCTCTTTACCAGGTATTGTTGCAAGCCAGCAGACCTCTTCTCCACATTTTTTGCCCGTTTTTCTAAGGTACCAGATCTGAGCTGCGTGCCCTGGCCAGCTCACTTCTCACATGAGAGCCATTAAGCCACTAGGATCAATTTTGTTGTGTGGTAAATAACCATTTTAAGGGGGAGAGAAGAAAAAAAGTCCTTGGACAACCATGGATTTTGAATATTTCATATTTGGCATTGGAGTTTGTCTAAAATGACAGAATCATAATGCAGGGCTTTGTTCAACCACAGTGTGAGAGAGGACAGCTATATATTCATAAGATCTGTCAACTTGGGGAAAAAGAAAATAAGAAATTGTAATTTTAAAAATAGGAGATGTGTGTTGGAAAGAAAATCAATGGCAGCATATTCAACAATGTCAGTATTTCATTCCAAGTCTGGGAAGGGGTGGGACAGGGAATTTGTAGAAATCAGTCAGGCAGCCATGGATCTTGGATGTGACGTAAGTACCTGGTGCTGGTTGTAAACTGCTGGACTGGTGGGCACAGACTGCTTCAGCAACTTTATGTGATCACTAAAAGTGGCAACCTGAATAATGATTGAAGTGTTCCTTGTTTCTGGGTCAGCTCATTATGAGAGGACAGGAAAAACACGAGAGTGTTTTTGCTATTTAATCTCAAGAATCAGCAGCAGTTGTGTAACATCTGAGCTGTAGTTGTTCAGCCTGAAAATTCTTCAAGCTCGTTTCTAATCTCAGGCTTTAAAATCTTAAGCTATATAGGCAGCTGCAAGAGTTGGGAAATGAAGATTGTTTTGCCTAAGATTTGGGACTGTGAGTGGGAATTTGCTTCTTTGGGCTTGGTGACTTACATGCTGGCTGCATGAGCAGTTTGCTCCACTTCTTTGGGAAGGTTTTGGAAGTGCTTGAACAAGTACAGAAGGTTGGAACGTGTCCCTGGAACTGATACTGTTTTATCACTGTCTTGTTTCCTAATTAGCTCTGCCATTCACTGACTTAGTTCCCTCATTTCTGTTACAGAGCTTCCCATCTCGGCTGACACCGCAATACCCAGGGGACTCGAATGTTGCACCTTCCTCAGCTGTGGCCTCTGCCAGTATTCCTTCTGCTGTGCTGTCCCCTCCCTTGCCCACAGATGCAATGGCCCAGTCAGGGTACCTTGCTCCTGTTGTGCAGCCCTATGGGGAACAGAATGTTTTAGTTTCCATGGGCAGCCTGGGAGGACAGGCTCAGGTGGCCCAGCCTCCTGTGAGTTTAGCACAACAGGCCTCATCTGCCTCCTCACAGCAGGCAGTTGTGGAGGTAAATATATGGAATATAATGTAACAATAGATTTTGGATGTTTGACTCCTGCAACAGTGTATCTCTGTGGGAAACTAATCCCTTCTGTGCTTGTCTTCAGTTGGAAGTTAATATTTCAAATTACCTTTTTCTTACAGCAGAATGTCATGCCAATGTGGGGACCTTGTTGCCACTGGTTGTTCTGTTGGGAAGTGAGTGTGCATCCTGCAGGCAAAAAGCAGTAAAACACTTCACTTCTTGCTAGTACTGTAGAACATTTTTGCCATATCAAAGACAAGCTGCAGTCAATAGCCTTTGAGAATCTGTCATTGTGCCTATTCCCTGCAGCGTGGTTCTTGCAGGGAGAATTGGAATTGTCTCTGTTCTGCATTGGCTTGCCTTTTGCACATTCTGTTAGTAAAACTGTGACTGCATGGCCAGCTGTAGTGACATGTGGCAGTAGAAAGGATGTGTGGCTGGTTTCCTCTCCTCACCCCTCCTCAGATGACATTTTGCTTCACTGCAGTTTGCTTTGGAGTATTTTGTAAACTAAAGCTGTCCTAGATGCCAGCTGTTTAAACTTATAAAAAGGCAGAGCTTTCAGCTTTACAACTGGTTTGGGAGGAAACACTGAAGACTATTGGGTTGCTTGAAGAGGAACTATACTCTTTGGGGGGGGTTCTTGATTGTAGGTTTCTATCCATAGGGTACTCAGGGAGTCTCACAGACTACTGCTTCAGAGACTCTTCCAGCAACACAGCCTGCTCAGTCTACCCCTCTGGCTTCTTCTATGGATAGGTGAGCTCTTCTTCTTTTCACCAAACTGAGTTTCCATGTCATGTGTTAGATTATACATCCACGGATAATCTTTAGATATATTTTTTCATCAGAAATATTTTTTTTTTTCTGCTGGGAGTGTTTCGAGGATGAGAATAACTAAAGTTCCTTGAGGAAAAACAGGGTCAGGAAGGGTAGAGGATGTTATGGTGGAGTATTTTATGGAGGGAATAAGTAAGGTTGTGTATAGTGATTAACTTTTTTATTTGTCATGTCAAATGGATCATAAGTGACAGGTTTTTTGTCCTTTTAGCACTTAAACAGAATTCAAACTCCAAATAGCTTGAAAACACGAGATGAGATTTGTACAACTCAGCTTTCAAGAGGTGTAGCAAAATAATTACTGTTAGAATTTCTATTTAAGCAACCTGAAGTTTTTCCTCTCCTCGATGATTAACACACATCTACCACTTCCCAGAACAGAATATCATGTGGTTGCTTAGAGTATTGTTGCACTTATGGAATGCATGGAAGCTAACAGGAAGTTGCCTTTTGTTTCTAGTGCACATTCTGATGTTGCTTCAGGATTGAGTGATGGCAATGAGAATGTCCCAGCTTCGAGTGGAAGGCACGAGGGGAGGACAACGAAACGTCACATGCGGAGGTCCGTCCGCAGCCGCTCGCGCCATGAGAAGACTTCTCGGCCAAAACTGAGAATTCTAAATGTGAGTATTTTTTATTTTAGGGATAGTTCAGTAGTAGTGATGCATTTTTAAGCCTCTACAAGCATTCCAAATATCATCTGAGCTTTTTGGAGCATTAGATATGGTAAAACTGACTTGCTAAGCTACTAATGGTTGCACAGACTATTCTAGAATATTCAATGTATCCTCAGACAAAAATCATGCTCTACATGGCACCATTTATTAGACTGGAAAGACAGAACATGTTTGTATTATGCCAGTACTGTTAGTTTGTCTCAGCAAACTTAGATTCTTGTGCTTTTGGTTTGAAGTATTATTTTCTTTGCTTTAGGTTTCCAACAAGGGTGATCGGGTAGTGGAATGCCAACTGGAGACACACAATCGGAAAATGGTTACTTTCAAATTTGATTTGGATGGTGATAACCCTGAGGAAATAGCTACAATTATGGTAAGATAGATTTTAGAGATGGAGATTCCAGGCAGCTGTATTTTTTTGTTTGTGGTGTGGAATTGGTCTCCCAAGTAGTATGGTGTGTGTTCACCTTATTGCTACACAACCACAGCTAGAAATTTGGCACAGAGTGGTTTAGCAGTCTGATTATTAGTTAATGTTGCATGCACAAGTCACATGAAATTTTTTGTGTCAGTTTTTACCTTAGAATTGAGGTTTTTATCAAGTGAAAAACCTGCTTCTGTTTTTTTGGTTGGTTGTTTTTGGTTTTTTTTTTTTCAATCTGACATTTTCAGAACTGCAAGCAGCCTTCTGGAAGTGCCAGGTTAAAAAAATTGTTTGCTTTTCTAAGAGCAGGCATTGCTATATCTTCTTATTCTTCAAGCATTTTACCATCATTGTCCATTAAAATGGGAAGATTCTGCCTTTAAATTAAGAAAGGGGAATTGTATTTTGGTTTTTGAAAGTACATAGTGACTGATGCTGCCCTTGACTTTTATCAAAAGAGAAAACTTCTCCATTCAATGTATGATGGCCAGGCACAGGAAAGAATTTGTCCTATAGACAAATTCCTATTTAAATAGGACAATGTCCTATTTCAATAAGAATATTGAGTGGCATAGAATGAAATCAATTTTTTAATTGAAACTCTTTTTTTTAATTAAAACTCTTATTTTTGGTCTGGTACAGTCTAAATGAGTCTGAGATGGTTTTAATGTTACTGAAGCGGGGTGGGGGTGAGAGAGCACAGTAGCTTTTGACACCTTCTTGGGCACTTGTGCAGTGATTATCTTTTACTTAGAGAGGTGGCAGAGTCTGAATTGGTGTGTGCTGGATTTGTACTTGTCAAAAGGAACCAAACCAATGATATGGGAGAAATTCTCTGCCACTAATGGCTTTCTGAGAAAGAGGAAGAAGTTGGTTCTTGCCTAAGTACAGATATTAGCACAGTCAATAACATGAGGTTGTGTGCCAGGAAATATGGAGCATACACAGATGTCTTTCTTCAACTTAAACCTAAAGTGATCCTATGAAGAAATAAGAGCATGTTTGATTTATGAAAACCAAACAAGCAAAATCAAAACTAAGACACACTCTCCAAGCAACAAAAACCACAAATATTTGAAGATGAGTACAAGCAAAATAAGTGAACTTTGTATCCAGAATGCAGTCACATAGTTAAAAGTGTGCAACCTAATTTAAACATCTGAATCTGGAACATTGTGCTCATTGGTTCCCTCTTGAATATTGAGCAAACTTTAGATTGCAAGACTTTGTTTCCTTTTAATCATGATACTGTTAGGTATACTCCATATAGTTGCCTGTTGGTCCTAAACTGAAAGTACTGAAGATTTCTTTAACTATTCTGCATTGCAGAGGCTGATATAAGCGCATCATGCCTGACTTTGCTTTTTTTGAACCAGCATCCCAGGAATTTGATGTGAAGCTCAAGCTTTTCTTCTAAGGCACTTTATTTCTCTTTTCCAGCAGAGACTCTATGATTGACAGCTTTACTTCTGTTTCATGGACTGTCTCTGAGTTTTTCCATGCATAATTTTAGGAGACAGAATACTCTCATGGGTTAGACCAAATCAAGAATATGATTTGGTCTTTCTAACTACCAAGTATACTTGTTTAAACCAGTTTTATCCAACATAAGCAAGAGAAGTTATTTTCATAAAGCAACACAATGTATTGGAATTAGACAGGCTGAGCAACCTTTCTCTCCCTGTCTTTGGAACATAATTCATACTGGCTTTTATGTACCACATCCAGACTTGAATCAGTGATGTGCAACCTGCATAGAGGAGAAGTTGTATATGGCATGGAAAGAGAGAAACACAGAAGGCATCTTGAAATACAGAATTTTCACTTTCTTTTATATTATAGTTCTCTTTAAATGTGTCTCTTAATCCACATTGCATTCATTAGATGGGAGGAATTGCAGTAAGATAAGACTGCCAATTTTAAATTTCCCTGTGCTAAGCAAAGAGTGAAGTGACAGTTGATGAAGAAGTGAGATTGACTGTTGCTCCACAGCAAAGATTAAACCAGGGCACACACTTCTGTGCTGGAGATAATTTGAGAAACAATTGTTTTTCTCTATGGTGTCACCACTTTCATCTTATTCAGAAGAACAGCAAAGGGAAGACAAACATCAGCACCAAGAGTAAATTCTGGTTATTCAATATATTGCTTTGAAATTGTTTGTGGAAAATGAGTGTTGCTTTGTTCTTTTACAGGTGCAGAATGAGTTTATTTTAGCAACAGAACGAGACTCATTTGTAGAACAGGTACGAGAGATTATTGAGAAAGCAGATGAAATGCTGAGTGAGGATGCAAGTGTGGAGCCCGAAGGGGATCAGGGCTTGGAGAGCATGCGGACAAAAGACGACGGCTTCTTCCCGGGGTCACAGGTATGTGAAGGACAGACTGCCTCAGCTCTTGGTATCTTCCATTTTGGGTGGTATGGCTTTGTGAGTAGAGCTAGCTAGAAATAGAATCTTCCTGTCATGAGAGATATCAAAGATCAATAATTAAAAGACAAAAAGAGAAAGCTTCATATCAGAGTGAGTGCCTAAAATTAAGTTAGAAAGCTAAATAACAGACCTCTTACTTTTTGATGTGTTTGAAGACTTCCGAAGCTGCTGAATCTCCTAACAGTCCACTAAACAGACAGTCTTAAATGCTGATGCTTCTTGGATTTGAGATTATTGTGAGGTAGGACAGTAAAACCCCAACCCTGTGCTGAACACTAAACACTGAGAGCCTGGTCTCGGCCCTTCACCCAGTGAAGTACTAAAAGATTGGATAGCTTGGTTAGGAAACACAGGTTTTGAAACTGTTTGCTGGGTGCTGAAAGTAGTGACTTTGCCTGAAACTCTGCCTTAATTACACCCAGAACTAGTTTGGAACATTCATTTATTTGTTGGATGTTTAAGGAAATCAGTTGGATTTCCAAAAGAATTTTTAGATCAGTTTGTTACATTGGCAGTCACTAAGCTGAGAGTCTCTAAGCACACTGTAGCTGACATTTATCTGGGCAGAATTCCTCTAGATTGGTGATGGTGCTTGGGTCCCACATACTGCTTCCCTTAAATGCCCACATTTCAGTAAGCTAGCGTTTTAAGAACTATCTTGTGGGTTTCTGTTTCAGAATAGAAGTTTAAATTTTATCTTACTTTACAGAAATTAGAGTTCAAACAGCCAGATCCTACATCTTCCATGCCACAAAGAATAGGTAAGTCTTTTGTGATTTTTTTCAACAGTTACCTTTTTCTGTTTCAGCGGATGGGTGCAGCCAAGTTTTTTATTTTGTATGATGGAGTGCACATTCCATATTGCAGGTTATGTATTTAGTTGCAACCCTGTGTCACTAAACATCCACCTTCTTTTTGTTTAGGGGTTCCCTCTAGCTCCTTTACCCAGGTTGTTCATTCTGCTGGAAGACGGTTCATTGTCAGCCCCGTCCCCGAGAACCGACTGAAAGAACAGGGCTTTTTCACATCTGCTGTTGTTGGAGGAAATGAAACTTCAGATATGGGTGAGTTCTCCAAAATCTTAAAAGCTGTTGCCTAAGACATGTTCATCAAAACTGTGAAGTTAGTTAACTAAACTGTTCCTGAAGACCTCTCAAAGTATGTGGGGAAGTAGGGCGCTGTCTGTGCTGATAAGAGGTGACCATAATTTGGGTCATACCATGCAGGATTCTTGGAGGAAAACTGCTGATGAGCTGTCTGCAAGACTCTGAAACCTTAATTCTGTATTTTAATATAAGCCTGGATTTGTTGGTTTGTTCTTTTTTTTTAATGCTAAGTAAATGTGGTCTTAGTCTAGCCATAGACAGTAATACTGTAATGAACTTTTTCAGGTGGACTGATAATTTTCTTTTCTTCCAGTTGCAGCATCTCCTGTACATGGTCCTGGAATGAATCTCTCCCACTCAGCATCATCACTGAGCTTGCAGCAAGCTTTCTCTGAGATCGGGCATGCTCAGATGTCAGAAGGACCTAGCACAGCTCCTCCAGTGTTCAATCAAACAATACCACCATTTCCACCTGCGCTTTCTACCATGGCGGGCAGTGGTGCAACTCCTGCATCTGTGGCTACTTCTTCAGTATCTGTTTCCTCCAGCACTGGTGTTTCTCTTCCAGGATCTGTTACTTTGCCTTCAGAAAGTGCAGCTGTTGGAGTTGCACCAAGCACAAGTGTGCCAAGCTCTATTTCTCCACCTCCAGCCTCACAATCTGGACAGCAATCGACTGGTGTCACTTCCAGCGTGAGCGCTCCTGCTTCTTTCTCCTTATCTGCCACGTCCCAGCCTGCTCAGCCAGTGACTGCAGACATTGCTGCCAGTGTCAGCACACCATCATCTTCAGCACTGCCACCTGCCCAGGTTCCTGGGGTCACTGCTCTTGGTGCTGCTGCACCAGCTGTGACATCTCAGTCTACTCCTCAGACTGTGAGTAGTATGGCAGCAGCACAGACATCTGTTGCCCCGTCTCTGGCTCAGAACGTGGCTTGGCAGCTTCCCCAGCTCAGCAGCAGTGGCTCTGTGTCCAGTCTGGCAGAAACAACAGTTGTAAGTGCTCCACAGTCACTGCCTGAGAGTGGGCACTCTCTGGACAAGTCGCATTCCTGCAGTGCAGCTGGCTTATCTCTGCCGATTGGTGCACCTTTATCATCCTCAATAGCATCAAGCATATGTGGTTCAGTCTCTCAGCCAGTGATCCATCCCTTACTTGTTCCATCAGGAATTACATCAACGCCTGTCCTACCCCAGATTTCAGGTGCAACACCCATGTTGCCCCAGGTTCCCTTACCTGGAGTCTTGCCACAACCAGTCACTAACTTGCCTGCAGTACAGCAGACTTTGATCCACAGCCAGCCTCAACCAGCTCCATTGCCCAACCAGCCTCATGTTCACTGTCTGGAGGCTGATGCTGATGCTCAGTCTAAAGCCCCTGGTATTGATGATATCAAGACCCTGGAAGAAAAGCTGCGATCTTTGTTCAGCGAGCACGGCAACGTGGGAACGGTGCATCCATCAGTGTCTCTGGAGACCTCTCTGGTAATGGAAACAACAGTTGTTCCTGGCATCCCAACCACTGCTGTTGCACCAAGCAAACCCCTGACATCCATTAGCACTTGTATACCTCCAAGCAGTTTGCCTCTTGGACCAACTGGCTTGCCAGTGCTGACTCCAGTTGCCACTCCTGGGCAAGTGATCACCCCGGTGAGCTACATCTCTGCCTCGAGCAGCGTGGCCACAGCAGCAGTGAAAGCAGGGACCTCTCCTTCCAAGCCCCCCCTCAGCAGGGTACCGGTAAGAAACACAGCATCAGTGTCCATGGTCAGCTCTTGCTGAAACAGCCTTCTTGGGCAGCATCCTTTTTGTAAAGCAAAAGAGTTATTCAGGAAGAAGTTTCTTCATTTAATGTAGTATTGAAAGGTTTATGCTCTGGTTGTTTTTATGTGTCCCAAGAGGTATTCTGTTTTGTCCCTGATGGGTAAAGAAAGTCCAATTCTGTTTGATGCTTCTGAGAGATGTCTCTTATGTCACTGTTAGTTTTTCTTCTTAAACTACAAAGAGTGAAGCAACTGTAGTTTGCTTTTTATGTTTGTTTAGGTTTTTTTATTGATACTGATCTTTTTAAAAAATAATTTGGATGTCTTGCTTTAAATAGCTTTTTATCTTGTAGTTGACCTCTAGGCTGAGATGGTTGGTTGTATATTTCACCAAGTGGTGGATTTGAGATAGAGGAATTTTGCTTCCTGTCATGAACCTGTTCCTTGCAGTCAAGGGTGAACCTGACTGAAAGGGTTTGGGTTTTTTTAACTTCTCTGCTACTTATTTGATACCTGGATACTGTTTTCCTTTTAAAGATTAGATTTATGAGAGCAGGATTTTGAGAACTTCAGAAGATACCTGAAAAAAAAGGTTTTTTTCATTTACTGACTCACATTCTACAAGCAAAACACTCTTTCACAAAGAAATAATGACTCACAGTAACAACTTGAGAGGTGCTGTGGATGTTGTTACCTGCTCACCAACCAGATATATCAATATGTGACATTTTCTTTTAAATGTCTGCCTGTGTGGGGACACAGCACATTTCAGTATTTTAAACTATTTTGCTAGTCCTTTCCTTAAATGGAAACGTAGCCCTTAAATGGAAATAAATTGAAGAAACTTTCAGGTATTTAACAAACCAAAAACTTTAATACTCTTTTCTTTTTGTTTCTGCAATTTTTTTTGTACTCATCAACACTTTGTGTTGGCTGTCTTTAGCCAGCCTTGCTATTAACCACTTTCAGGCCAATTCAGGCTGAGCCAATGCTCCCAGCATCTCCATTCATTGGTAGTCTTTCCCATATACTCTTTCTTGTCAAGGACAGTAGAAAATCTCTGATATGGAAGAGTGGGAATATGTGCCAGAAAAGTTGATAAGGAAATCTGGACACAAAGACATCCATTAATATTTCAGTGAAATTGAAAATTAGAAAAGAAATATTGGAAAAAAATGGGAACTGGGATTCATTCAGGAACAGTTGGAGCAGTTAGAAAATTGCTAATTGCAAACCTGTAATTACAGAGACTTGGGTTTAAATATAATAAATGTTACAGGGTTTTTGATTGTCAGTTGTAGAAATCCCACCTCCTCTCTGAAGTTTTTCTTTATAGTTTTTTTTACAAGGTTTAATTTTAGTTTCACTTTGTGTTGTTGCTGAGCATTAAGGAGCTTATTGCTTTAGTCTTCTGGGGTTTGCTAGACTCTGTGTCTGTGTATTCATTTTGTTTATGGCCAGACAGTTAAATGTGTTTCAGCTTCTCTTACCAATGTATTTAAAGTATGTTTTGCCTCTTATTTATAAACTAAATGATGAAGTTACCACAGCTTAAAAATTCATCATGCCTCAGAACAGGTAACATCCTCACGTGTGTTCCTGCTG